>NC_086450.1:318078865-318386920 GCF_028390025.1 Pseudophryne corroboree | reverse complement strand
GCGGGCGTTTTAGAGCCCCTGATGGCTTTTGAGACGCCTGGGCAGGCACAGGCTGAGAAGCCGGCTGTCCCATATTTGGTATGTCGTCAAACCTTTTATGTAAGGAGTCGACACTGTCGCGTAATTCCTTCCACATAACCATCCACTCAGGTGTCGACCCCGCAGGGGGTGACATCACATTTATCGGCATCTGCTCCGCCTCCACGTAAGCCTCCTCATCAAACATGTCGACACAGCCGTACCGACACACCGCACACACACAGGGAATGCTCTGACAGAGGACAGGACCCCACAAAGCCCTTTGGGGAGACAGAGAGAGAGTATGCCAGAGCGCTATAATAATACAGGGATTAACTGAATTATTTCCCCTTATAGCTGCTATATAAGTTATACTGCGCCTAAATTTAGTGCCCCCCCTCTCTTTTTTACCCTTTGTAGCTTGATACTGCAGGGGAGAGCCAGGGAGCGATCCTTCCAGCGGAGCTGTGAGGGAAAAATGGCGCCAGTGTGCTGAGGGAGTTAGCCCCGCCCCTTTTTCGGCTGACTTTTCTCCCGCTTTTTTCAGGAATTCTGGCAGGGGTAATATATCACATATATAGCCCTGGGACTATATATTGTGATGATTTGCCAGCCAAGGTGTTTATATTGCTGCTCAGGGCGCCCCCCCCCAGCGCCCTGCACCCATCAGTGACCGGAGTGTGAGGTGTGCATGAGGAGCAATGGCGCACAGCTGCAGTGCTGTGCGCTACCTTGTTGAAGACCGAGGTCTTCTGCCGCCGATTTTCCGGACCACTTCTTGCTTCTGGCTCTGTAAGGGGGACGGCGGCGCGGCTCCGGGACCGAACGATCGAGGTCGGGTCCTGTGTTCGATCCCTCTGGAGCTAATGGTGTCCAGTAGACTAAGAAGCCCAAACTATCTCCAGTCAGGTAGGTTCGCTTCTTCTCCCCTTAGTCCCTCGCTGCAGTGAGTCTGTTGCCAGCAGATCTCACTGTAAAATAAAAAACCTAAAATATACTTTCTTTCTAGGAGCTCAGGAGAGCCCCTAGTGTGCATCCAGCTCAGCCGGGCACAAGATTCTAACTGAAGTCTGGAGGAGGGTCATAGTGGGAGGAGCCAGTGCACACCAGTTAGTCTAAAGCTTTCTTTTAGTTGTGCCCAGTCTCCTGCGGAGCCGCTATTCCCCATGGTCCTTACGGAGTCCCAGCATCCACTTAGGACGTCAGAGAAAAGTGGAGAAAATAAGCTTTTAGTACATTCTAACAAACTTTTTTCATAATCAATTACAATTCAAAATAGACAATAATGAATTAAATAAGTATTCACCCCCTGGTTTTAATACTTTGTAACAGTGCCTTCAACTCCAGTAGCAGCTGTGAATACATATGAACACTGCAATTTTGACTTATTGTTATTTGCAATATTGCTTGAGCTCCGTCAGTTTGACTAGGACCCATTCCACAGACTGGAATTATATCTCGGCCAGATCAGAGAAATTATTATTATTACATTAATTTAAGCCCCAGAAAGATCTATTACATAATTTGGGTCATTATCCTTCTTCAATATACTGCAAATTTTCTCCCAAGTCTCTTCAGAGTTTACCTCTTGTTGCATCTGTTCTGCCCTGTATTTTGCAAAGAATTCCTTAGCCTAACGCGCTGGCTGCCATGCCTCACAGTAAAGAGTGTGTTCTAAAGATTATGTGCAATGTTAGGCTTGTGTCAGATGTAGCATCTAGGCAATAAAGCCAAAATATTCATCATTGTTCTCGTTAGCACATACTGTAGATTCTTTTACTTTGTATGTGGGTCTTGCAGGTGCCTTCAGGTAAACTGTAGGTGAGATTAGCTGGGAATGGGTTTCTTTTAGTCGCCATCCTAACTATTGCTTTGAACAGTCATAGACCTCTTGGTTGGCGCTTTAAAAATTGCTGTTGTTAGTTTAGTAGGGCGGCCTGTTATGCCATCTCTCCATTCCTTAATGATGGACATGGCAGTGCTAATGACTGATGCTTTTCAATAGCCATTTTAATTCTGAATCCTCATAATAAAGCACATTTGGAGAAGAACTAATGAAACATGTGACCTCTCCTAGACAGGCAAACTCTTTTTGAGTGAAGCACTTTACTGTACACAAAATTCAATCTATTAATTATGTGAAATCTGAAGACAAGTGATTACGCAAAAGGTTCATTTAAACATTTTTTTTATAAATGGGGAAATACTTATGTAATCGATGTGTCTATTCTTTCTTATTTTTCTTAGTGATTCACTTGCTGTTTTTTTTTTTTACATTACAGTATTTTGTGGCGATCATCAGTAGGAATCCCTGAATAATCAATTCTGAAGCCATGGTGTAAGAAACTAAAATGTGCAAAACAAAAAAATACCAAAATGGAAAATACTTTCTACATCCAATATATACTGTAAGTTGTGATTTTCGTCACCCATGTAACCCTGACCCTTTAAGTTTGGAATAGTTGCACATTTCTTGCTTATGTAGTGTACATGATTACGTTTTAATCCAGATCCCTGCCATGGCTACCTAATCAACAGCCATCCCTTCCTAAGAACTGAAGGCCTGATTGAGAGATGGACACAGTTCGTACAGCAGCTGCGTTGTGTATGAAAATATTCAAAAGCAGCTGTAGGTGTCGGGAGTAAATAGATGTCTCCAATCTGCTTGTGTGATCCGCTGCCGCATCCAAAAATGTCCATTCCAGATCACTTGCATGACCACGGAAAGTACGGATGGTGTAATGCAGGCCTGGCCAACCTGTGGCTCTCCAGCTATTGTGAAACTACACATCCCAGCATGACCTGCCACAATGTTAGCATTACCTAATAGCAAAACTGTGGCAGGGAATGCTGGGATGTGTAGTTTCACAACAGCTGGAGAGCCACAGGTTGGCCATTCCTGGTGTAATGGTTAGCATTACTGCCTCACAGCACTGAGGTCATGGGTTCGGTTCCCACTATGGCCCTAACTGTGTGGAGTTGGTATATTCTCACTGTGCATGCGTGGGTTTCTGCTGCGTACTTTGGTATCCTCCTACACTCCAAAAATATACTGATTAATTACCTCCCAACAAAAATGAACCCTAGTGTGTAAGTGTGTGCCTGTATATGGGCAGACTAGATGGGCCAAGGGGATCTTATCTGCCATCAAATTCTATGTTTCTATGTAACATCGGCCATCTGAGTTACCCTCAGGTTATGCAGGCTGGGCTGTTCATGCTGATGGGGCCATGAAATCTGCATTCGAAGACAAAGACCCTGGTCTCACCACTCCCAGAAAAGGGGTGAGCTGCATGTAAACCATCGGGTACATCTCTGAATCAGGTGTGTATTTCTGAGCGAAATAAAAATGTAATTACACATGGCCCCCATACAGCAGCCACATCATAAGCATGGAGCTTGTCTACAGCAGCCATAGTGTGCTCATGCATAGTGATGCTTTGTCAGAGGAGACTACTTGTGACAGTTTCTAAAGTGTCATTATTTGGAGGAAAAAATAACTAAAACCTTTCATTGCAACCAATTTTATTATAAATCACATTAGGAATCTGCTTCATGTTCTAACACATACAATATATTTCATATATCAGAGCAATAAGTAAATCATGATCACATAGGATAAATATTATTGGGAGATGTATCAAGCCTTGGAGAGAGATAAAGTGGATTAATTTCCCAAAGACAGCTTCTGTCATTTTAAAAACTGTGGGGTCAATGAATCAAGCAGAGAAAAAAGTGGAGAAGAGGACCAGTGGAGAAGTTGCCCATAGCAACCAATCTGCTGCTACCTATCATTTTATAGTCGCACATGATAAATGCTACGCCAGTGCTGATTGGTTGCTATGGGCACTACTCTCTTTTAGATGCTTGATTCATCACCCCCTGTGATAGATAAAGGAGATAGTAGCCGATTGCTTTTGCGGTTGCTTTGTGTAACTTATCCAATTTATTTCTCTCCAGGACTTGATACATCTCCCCCAATGTTAGATGGGATGGGATCTATGCATGGAGTAGATCCTGTGGATGTAGCTGAATGGAATCTATTTATGAACCTTAACCTATTTGCGTATGTGTAAGCATAGTAATGGATGTGTTCCATGAAATGGACTAAACATTAAGGTAGAAATTTGCTAGAACTTATTTTATGAGACTCACTGAGGCAGTTGCCGTTCGAGGGCCTAAACCCAGTGTCCTCCATGACTGTCTGCCTCCGACAGACTAAACACTCGCCGTCTTCCTTTCCTGCCAGACCTTACTAGAGGGAAACACAGGGACAGATCATAAGAGGATTTAACAGCGGAACATACAGAGGAGAATACAAATAGGATTGAGTAAAAAGCTTAAAGGACATCATAAAACATTAGCATTGACAAAGACAAGAAAAGAAGAGCATGCCTGATATAAATACAGTAAGACAAATTCTAGATGGAAAGAAGAGAGATGTGAGACAGTAATAGGACTTGTAAAGTGTTGCTTACCTTTGCCTCTGAAAGGGTTTCTAATTAATAATATTATTTAGAAATATATAGTTTATTCAAAACTGTTATATTTTACTACACATACCACTCTATACTGTAAGCCCCACTTATACTGTTACCTAGAAACATAATGTGTCACTAAACACAAGCTGTTCCAATACGATGAGACAATTTGTGACATGCCTATACATATACACTAAGGGGTATATGCAATTCCGGGCGAATTGCAGCTTTTTTCCGCCCGTTTTTAAATTTGACACAATTCGACCGTCGAATTCCGGCCGGCGGGTGCCAGAATTCGACATATTCAATAAAAAACGGAATCGACAGTCCCGCTGTCGAAAAACGGACCAATTGACGGATAAGTGCGTCCTGGATTCGACTTTTCCGACGGCGCAAAAATGGTTAAATGGTCCCCCCTCCTAAGCATAACCAGACTCGGGCTCTTTGAGCCGGTCCTGGTTGTAAAAATACGGGGAAAAAATGGAAAGGGGATCCCCCGTATTTTTAGAACCAGCACCGGGCTCTGCGTCCGGTCCTGGTGCAAAAAATAAGGGGGACAAAAACCGTAGGGGTCCCCCGTATTTTTTGAACCAGCACCGTGCTCCACTAGCTGGAGAGATAATGCCACAGCCGGGGGACACTTTTATACCGGTCCCTGCGGCCGTAGCATTAAATCCCCAACTAGTAACCCCTGGCCGGGGTACCCTGGAGGAGTGGGGACCCCTTAAATCAAGGGGTCCCCCCCTCCAGCCACCCAAGGGCCAGGGGTGAAGCCCGAGGCTGTCCCCCCCATCCAAGGGCTGCGGATGGGGGGCTGATAGCCTTGTGTAAAATCAAAGAATATTGTTTTTTGCAGAAGAACTACAAGTCCCAGCAAGCCTCCCCGCAAGCTGGTACTTGGAGAACCACAAGTACCAGCATGCGGGGGGAAACGGGCCCACTGGTACCTGTAGTTCTTCTGCAAAAAAAATACCCAAATAAAAACAGGACACGCACACCTTGAAAGTAAAACATTATTACATACATGCCGACACACACATACTTACCTATGGGACCCCTTTCCCCGAATGCCGGGACCCCACGTGACTCCTGACCGCGAGTGACCTCACCGCTGACCGCAAAGTTACCACCGTTGAAGATAATGGAGCGGCTGTGCGATGTGCCGTCTGACAGCTCAGACGCGCACAGCCATTCAGGAGAGTGCCACGACATGGCGCTCCCTGATTGGCTGAATGGACCCTCTGTGACAGGAGTCACGTGGGGTCCCGGCATTCGGGGAAAGGGGTCCCATGTGTAAACAGGGTACCCCTTTCAGTGCGTGGATCGGGTAATGCGGTTTGTTTTTTTGCCAAGTACGTGGATTACAAAACAGAAGAGGACAGATCTACACTGGATTTTGGTGAGTATAATTTTATTTTCAGGTACACCGTGGATTCTACTTGGAGAAGTGGACCGAACCTCGTGTCAACATAGGTAAGTATGTGTGTGTCGGCATGTATGTAATAAAGTTTTACTTTCACGGTGTGCGTGTACTGTTTTTATTTGGGTATTTTTTTGTAGTAGAACTACAGGTACCAGCGGGCCCGTTTCCCCCCACATGCTGGTACTTGTGGTTCTCCAGGTACCAGCTTGCGGGGGAGGCTTGCTGGGACCTGTAGTTCTGCAAAAAAAAAAACAAAAAACAATATTCTTCTTTGTGTCACCTGGCTATCAGCCTCCCATCCGCAGCCCATGGATGGGGGGGGGGGACAGCCTCGGGCTTCACCCCTAGCGCTTGGGTGGCTGGAGGGGGGGGACCCCTTGATTTAAGGGGTCCCCACTCCTCCAGGGTACCCCGGCCAGGGGTGACTAGTTAGTGATTTAATGCCAGGGCCGCAGGGACCGGTATAAAAGTGTCCCCCAGCTGTGGCATTATCTCTCTGACTAGTGTAGCCCGGTGCTGGTGTTAAAAATACGGGGTACCCCTACGCTTTTTGTCCCCCGTATTTTTTGCACCAGGACCGGACGCAGAGCCCGGTGCTGGTTGTGAAAATACGGGGGATCCCCTGTCATTCCCCCCCCCCCCCCCCGTATTTTTACAACCAGGACCGGCTCAAAGAGCCCGAGGCAGGTTATGCTTAGGAGGGGGGACCCCACGCATTTTTTTTCTTGATTTTAAACCATTCCCACCCCTTCCCACTGAAAACCATGCTCTGATCTCTCCATATTATTTTAGTCAGTTAAAAAAAAAATATTCTTTTAAAAAATATATAAATAATACTTGTGTCTCCTAATAGACAAACCAAGTAGATAATCCCTTCTAATATAAATAGATATGCTATTAGCAATAAAAAAAAACACAAAAAAAAAAAACATGTTTTTACATTTTTTTATTAGATTCCATCAGCAAAGTGAGGCGGAATGAAATTGACGAAATTACTGTCGAAAAGCACTGTTGTCGAATCGACATTCTTCAATTGAATATACTTTTGTCGAAAAGCCGCATTTTTACCATTGCAGACATGTCGAATTTGACAACTGTCGAATTTCAAAAAGTCGAATCTGAAACGTCCGTTTTTTTGTCGAAAAGTACTGTATTGCATTGTCGAATTTTTATTTTGTGTCGAAAAATGCCCTGTTTTTCGACATTTGCGGCAATTCGACCGTAATTGCATATACCCCTAAATCTCTCACACTATGAAAGGACAGAAGATAACATGCTGTGCAGCCAGGCTGTTGGCAATTCTTTCTTTACCTTAGATATCCTGCAATCTGGCTGCTCAGCATGACCGTACAGTACCCCAATCTATTCCCAAGTTGGCCACACAACAAATTTCACAGATCTGGTTTTGCGGTGGACAGCTGACCAATATAAATAGCGCTATTTGCTGTCACATGATAGTCACACATACTGCTTTGCAGTCACCAGACTGTGTGATCCAATACATGTTTGATACAAAAATGTGATTGTAATCAGAAGATCCATTCTTTAAGTCATTGGTCTGCTTTCTGTCTCATAATAAATATGCGCAAGTTTGGATGAAATCTTTCCATGTACCAACTGATTAACATAAAGGAAAATGCTGGAAACTTAAAAAGTTGTTAGTGTATGATGGAGCTAAACTATACTTACACAAGCCATACAGAGAACTAAACCACACCCAGATGAAAATGTTTGTAATCACCACTAAAACGGACATGTGATCTTAGACTTTCTCACTAATTTACTGCACTGTACCCATACAATTAGTGAAGGGGAACTTTAATAAGGGAATTCAACTGCAGGTGAATGCATTCGCCTTGCTGAATTAGCGCGGCAGCTGCTGTGCTTTATGACAGCAAGATCTCACACAAAAGTATTCGCCACCCCATACAGTTGCAAGCACTTTTGTGCGAATCGGGCATTCGGCTAACCGGATGAATGGTGCGGGATTATCTGCTGTTGCCGGCGTTTAAACGCTGCAGCAACGGAAATTCCACCTTTCACCGGGAATTGAATTCCCCACTAAACCTCAAAACAAAATTTTATTTCCTGATTTAGGAATTTTCCAAACTTGTTCGTGCTCATCTGTATTTTAAAAGTAATTTTTATTTTTTATCTTCTACCACCGTAGAAAAACAGATTGTTTTCAGTGCAAAAGCTAAATGATCTGTATTCCAACAGTAAACTGGGCTAAACGCAGAAAATAATACACAAAGCCTGCCAGCAGAACACTGGGAAATAACTAGAGATGAGCGGGTTCGGTTCGCCAAGAACCAAACCCTACCGAACTCCACGTGTCAAACACAGTTCCCAGCCTGGCTCGGTTATTCCCGCCTGACTCGGAAAACTCGAACGAGGCAAAACGTCATCATCCCGCTGTCGGATTCTCGCGAGATTCGGATTCCATATAAAGAGCCACGCGTCGCCACCATTTTCACTCGGGCTTTGTAGAGAGTACAGAGAGGACGTGGCCATGTTCTCTCAGTATTAGTGCTCAGTATCAGTGCTCATTGTCTTGTGCTGCATCGTGCTGCTCAGTAATACTAGTACAGTGTCTTGTGCTGCTTCTTGCTGCTGTAGGGTGCTGTGGTAGTAGTATCCTGTGACTGTGCATCGGTCATCATCATTCCAGTCACAGTGGTATCTGGGGGGTGACAATTCCAGAGTGCTTTTGTGCTGCTCACTAATACTACTGCTACAGTGTCTTGTGCTGCATCGTGCTGCTCAGTATCACTGCTCAGTAGTATCATCAGTGCTCAGTATCACTGGTCAGTGCTCAGTGTCTTGTGCTGCTCAGTGTCAGTTCTCAGTATCACTGCTCAGTAGTATCATCAGTGCTCACTATCACTGCTCAGTAGTATCATCAGTGCTCAGTAGTATCGTCAGTGCTCAGTAGTATCGTCAGTGCTCAGTGTCTTGTGCTGCATCGTGCTGCTCAGTGTCTGCCATTTGATACACTTCCCGTGATACTGGCTTGTAATTCTAGTGATTTTGTCATTTTCTTCCAGTGATTTGGACCAATAAATAATACCATTGATTAGAACGAATAATTCCTGTGATATTGAGGTGTTTGTGTCGCTTAGCTTAGCTGTCCAGCGACCACAGTGCACCTCTTTTTCTCTTATCTTTGCATCATGTGCTGTTTGGGGACTATTTTTTTAAAAGTGCCATCCTGTCTGACACTTCCGTATATGTCCAGTGGTACTGCCATTTGATATAATTCCCAACATTACTGCCATTTAATTCCAGTGATTTTGTCATTTTCTTCCAGTGATTTGGACCAATAATACCATTGATTAGAACGAATAATTCCTGTGATACTGGCTTTTAATTCTAGTGATTTTGTTATTTTCTTCCAGTGATTTGGACCAATAATTCCATTGATTATAACGAATAATTCCATTGATTATAACGAATAATTCCAGTGATATTGCCTTATAATTCACATGATACTGGAGTCTAATTCTAGATGGGCCAGGTGTTTGTGTCGCTTAGCTTAGCCATCCAGCGACCGCCATCCAGCGACCTTGGTGCACCTCTTTTTTTCTTTGCATCATGTGCTGTTTGGGGACAATTTTTTTTAAGTCCCATCCTGTCTGACACTGCAGTGCCACTCCTAGATGGGCCAGGTGTTTGTGCCGGCCACTTGGGTTGCTTAGCTTAGTCATCCAGCGACCTCGGTGCAAATTTTAGGACTAAAAATAATATTGTGAGGTGTGAGGTGTTCAGAATATACTGGAAATGAGTGGAAATGATGGTTATTGAGGTTAATAATAATATAGGATCAAAATTACCCCAAAATTCTTTGATTTTAGTTGTTTTTGTGTTTTTTTCAAAAATCACCCGAATCCAAATCACATCCGAATCCAAAACCCGAAAGCATAGTTTTGCCAAAATGTGTCCGAATCCAAAACACGACCGCGGACCCAAATTCCAAAACCAAAACACGAAAAATGCCCGCTGCACATCTCTAGAAATAACAAGGATCTTCTACCTTTCTGACCTGTACAAGATCTGTTCAGTAAAATCACACCTATAATCAATGAAACGCTCCAGTGCCAGTTAATTATTGTGATACTGTCCACTCCGCTCCACTCACCGGGTCGGAGCGGACAATCAGCATGTCCCAATCAACCTCCCCTAAGTTCCTCCCCCACAGTTACTCATCACTTGGTCTGGTCCCAGTGACGTAGTAACGCATGCCGCTGCTTTGTTCCGGCTCTCCCCTGCCCTTCTGCCGCTGCTGCCGAGGAGCTCCGAGCATCCCCCCTGAGCCCAGCAGCTGCCGCACTGAAGGACACAGTAGCAGTCGCTGCTGCCCACAGCTGCCTCCTCCGTACCGCCGCTGCTTCCTCCACTCCGCCACTACAGCTGCCCCCAGCCGCCTCCTCAGTACCGCCGACCACAGCCTTCTCTGCACTGCGGCCTTTTAGGTAATCTTAACCTGCTCCCTACTGTATATCCTTCCTGTCCCTCTGTCATCTCTCTGTCCTTATGTCCCTGCTGTCACTCTCCCTGTCCCTATGTCATCTCTCTGCCCCTATGTCCCAGCTGTCACTCTCCCTGTCCCTGTACTCGGTCTCATTCCATGTGGTGCAATGTGAATTTTGTCTCATTCCGTGTGGTGCAAAGTGAATTTTGGCTCATTCCAGGTGGTGTAATGTGATTTTTGGCTCATTCCATGTGGCGCAATGTGTATTTTGGCTCATTCCGCGTGGTGTAATGTGAAAGGGGCACTAGTGCTAGATAGTATAAGGGGTCCTACTATTGTGGTGCATAATGTGTATAAGGGGTATATGGTGTGGTACGGTACACTTGAGGACACATCCCTTTTTGAGAGGCCACATACCCTTTTCCACGGCGCGCGCATAATTACAGCCTTCACTTTTCCATACCCCCACTTCAAAATTTCCACTTCGATCAGTGTGTGTGTGCGTGTGTGTGTGTGTGTATATATATATATATATATATATATATATATATATATGTTTGTGTGTGTATTTGGTGATCCATGTATTGGCACAGGTAGGGATGTTTGGAGGAGGTTCAAGGGGGTTTGGGGGAGGGAGGCCCCAGAGATATCTGTGTACCGGACCCCAAGATTTCTTTTGCCGGCCCTGGGCAGCGCTCTGGACATGCTCCTTTGCCACTCTCATGTGAGTAGTTGCCATATGCATCTATTCAATGCTGCTCTGTTAAGCAGAGCATTGAGTGACATGGGGCCGCCAAAATTACCACCACCACGGGACACTGCGACTCGCAAGACCGTGCCTGAAACACAGGACTGTCACGCCAAGATCAGGACAGTTGGGAGGTAAGTGGAAAAAAACAATAACGATAACAATAATCATTATCATCAGTGTATAATGCCAGCGGCAGAGCTAAAAAGAAATAGTAAAAGTTACACAAAATGAATTTGTGTATTCTCCCTTTGTATTTGTCCAATGTAATTTCAAGATATAAACACGTATTATCATTCTTGCTGCTATAACATGCTTTTGGCTGTTACCATACATTTTTATTAGCAAGGTAAATAACTGGAAAAAAAAATCAATTAGCATCTCCTATAATATAGAGCTACACAAATTAAAAGAAATAATTTAATATACTTTCATGATTTCCATGAAGAGCATTTGATAAAAGCTAATCATTACATCCCACATACAGAGCAATAAGACAATGTAAGCCATTTTATTCAGCTATCTTTAAATCAGAGTCGTTTTACTGTTGCTTTTAATGTACTATTAAAAGTCTGTTAAAAGTGCATTGCCATCCACTTGGCAATTTTCATTTTAATAAGTAAATGCTTTGATTGATCTGCATGCCAGTGCTAATTGCATGCTTGAATTAATGGCGTTTGTAAAATGAAAGGAAACTGAATGGAGGAAAATTAGCTCTGATTGCCAGCCTTAGCTTAATGGGAGAACATGGGATTTTTATGATTATTACTACTTTTAAATCATATTGCATAAGTGGGCTTAGGAACAAAAATGCTTGTACGTGGACTGGCAGAGAAGAGTGTGGGCTTGTGGTGTAGATTGATCACCACCCATAAAATCTGATAGCCCATGCTATGGAGAGTTACTGTAGGACCAATTCACTGATTACATCATACATCACATGACATTCCAAAAGCATTGCAATTTATAGAACACCTGCTTCTATGAGCTGCTGCCATTATAAACTTTATATGTGACTTATAACACCGTAGTCTACAGTGGTGTTAAAAGTATCCAATTTAATCAGAATGTTACAAAGACTTATACTGTTCTCTGCTATATACAGCTCCATACCGTGATAAGGTCTCATATGCACTAATGTTACAATGATGTATTTTGAATGTCCGTTACGGTGAATGTGAAAAAAAACATTACTGTATTATATGATAATGGCCTAACCTCAATAACAATTGTTCTACAGTTGTACTGTATTATGTTTTTGGGAACATACTGTATCTTGTTTTGGGAACATATCTTGGTTTTCCACAGTTACACATTAAGAAGCAGAGCTGCTAAGGCTCGGTGGGCAAAGATGCAGTTAAGGTACTTAATCAAAATTGCCAACATGCTGCAAGACAAGACAAAGAAAAATACTAGAATGATTCATGCAAGGAAGCAGAATCAGAAAATATGTTATAGGAAGAACAAAATCAGCTGCCAAAAATCTATGAGCGCTATAGAGAAAATACCAACCTCAAACAAGTCTACTAAAAGATGTTTGAGGATCCATGCTGGATGATCCAGAAAAGATCAAAAGCAGATGGAAAGTATACACAGAGTTGTACAGCAAAGCTGAAAGGAGACTACAATTGTATGTGGAGCATGGTTTGACAAGCTGGGTTCAGAAACAGAAGAGGCACAAGAGACATTACAGAAAATGTAAAGTGGATGCTTAAAAAACCCAACATCTACATGTGTTTTATGGACTACAGTAATGCCTTTGACTGTGTCATTCATGAAAAGCTCTGGAACACATTCAGAAACGTGTTCATACCAGAACATCTGATTATCCTAATACAGACTCTCTACATACAGTAGATAAAGAAACTTAAGTTCGAACAGATCAAGGAAAAACAGATTATTCTAAAATCAGCAAATAACAACATGACTGCATCCTCTCACCATATCTGTTCAACCTGTATGCAAAAATTGGTGGAGGTCTTATCAATAACCTCCGTTATGCTGATACCACATTGCTAGCAGAAAATGAAGAAAATCTGGAACAGCTACTAATTAAAATCAAAGAATGTAGTCTGAATATGGGCATGTATCTTAATGTGAAGAAAAAATAAGAATTTACTCACCGGTAATTCTATTTCTCGTAGTCCGTAGTGGATGCTGGGGACTCCGTAAGGACCATGGGGAATAGACGGGCACCGCAGGAGACTGGGCACTCTAAAGAAAGATTCAGGACTATCTGGTGTGCACTGGCTCCTCCCCCTATGACCCTCCTCCAAGCCTCAGTTAGGAACTGTGCCCGGAAGAGCTGACACAATAAGGAAGGATTTTTGAATCCCGGGTAAGACTCATACCAGCCACACCAATCACACCATATTACTCGTGATAGGAACCCCGGTTAACAGTATGATAACAATTGAGCCTCTGAACAGATGGCTCGCAATAACAACCCGATTATAGTAGCAATAACTATTTACAAGTATTGCAGACAATCCGCACTTGGGATGGGCGCCCAGCATCCACTACGGACTACGAGAAATAGAATTACCGGTGAGTAAATTCTTATTTTCTCTGACGTCCTAGTGGATGCTGGGGACTCCGTAAGGACCATGGGGATTATACCAAAGTTACCAAACGGGCGGGAGAGTGCGGATGACTCTGCAGCACCGAATGAGAGAACTCCAGGTCCTCCTCAGCCAGGGTATCAAATTTGTAGAATTTTGCAAACGTGTTTGCCCCTGACCAAGTAGCAGCTCGGCAAAGTTGTAAAGCCGAGACCCCTCGGGCAGCCGCCCAAGATGAGCCCACCTTCCTTGTGGAATGGGCTTTCACTGATTTAGGCTGCGGTAATCCCACCGCAGAATGCGTCAGCTGAATAGTGCTACAAATCCAGCGCGCGATAGACTGCTTAGAAGCAGGAGCTCCCAGCTTGTTGGGTGCATACAGGATAAATAGCGAGTCAGTCTTCCTGACTCCAGCCGTCCTGGAAACATACATTTTCAGGGCCCTGACTACGTCCAGTAACTTGGAATCCTCCAAGTCCCTAGTAGCCGCAGGCACCACAATAGGTTGGTTCAAGTGAAAAGCTGAGACCACCTTCGGGAGAAACTGAGGACGAGTCCTCAACTCTGCCCTATCCATATGGAAAATCAGATAAGGACTTTTACAAGACAAAGCCGCCAATTCTGATACTCGCCTGGCCGAAGTCAGGGCCAACAACATGACCACTTTCCACGTGAGATATTTCAAATCCACAGTCTTAAGTGGCTCGAACCAATGTGATTTCAGGAATTCCAAAACCACATTGAGATCCCAAGGTGCCACTGGGGCCACAAAAGGAGGCTGAATATGCAGAACTCCTTTGACAAACGTCTGAACTTCAGGCAGTGAAGCCAGTTCTTTTTGGAAGAAAATCGACAGAGCCAAAATCTGGACCTTAATGGACCCCAATTTGAGGCCCAACGTCACCCCTGCTTGCAGGAAATGCAGGAATTGACCCAGCTGAAATTCCTCCGTCGGGGCCTTCTTGGCCTCACACCATGCAACATATTTTCGCCAAATGCGGTGATAATGTTTTGCGGTGACATCCTTCCTGGCTTTGATCAGGGTAGGGATGACTTCCTCCGGAATGCCCTTTTCCTTTAGGATCCGGTGTTCAACCGCCATGCCGTCAAACGTAGCCGCGGTAAGTCTTGGAACAGACAGGGTCCCTGCTGCAGCAGGTCTTGTCTGAGCGGCAGAGGCCAAGGGTCCTCTGCAAGCATCTCTTGAAGTTCCGGGTACCAAGCTCTTCTTGGCCAATCCGGAACCACGAGTATAGTTTTCACTCCTCGCTTTCTTATTATTCTCAGTACCTTGGGAATGAGAGGCAGAGGAGGAAACACATAAACCGACTGGTACACCCACGGTGTCACTAGAGCGTCCACAGCGATCGCCTGAGGGTCCCTTGACCTGGCGCAATATCTTTTCAACTTTTTGTTGAGGCGGGACGCCATCATGTCCACCTGTGGTCTTTCCCAACGGTCTACCAGCATTTGGAAGACTTCTGGATGAAGTCCCCATTCTCCCGGGTGGAGGTCGTGCCTGCTGAGGAAGTCTGCTTCCCAGTTGTCCACTCCCGGAATGAACACTGCTGTCAGTGCCAACACATGATTCTCTGCCCATCGGAGAATCCTTGTGGCTTCTGCCATCGCCATCCTGCTTCTTGTGCCGCCCTGTCTGTTTACATGGGCGACCGCCGTGATGTTGTCTGATTGGATCAGTACCGGCTGGTTCTGAAGCAGGGGCCTTGCTTGGCTTAGGGCATTGTAAATGGCCCTTAGCTCCAGAATATTTATGTGAAGCGAAATCTCTCGATTTGACCACAGTCCTTGGAAATTTCTTCCCTGTGTGACTGCACCCCAGCCCCGAAGGCTGGCATCCGTGGTCACCAGGACCCAGTCCTGTATTCCGAATCTGCGGCCCTCTAGTAGATGAGCCCTCTGCAGCCACCACAGCAGCGACACCCTGGTCCTTGCCGACAGGGTTATCCGCTGTTGCATCTGGAGATGGGACCCGGACCATTTGTCCAACAGGTCCCACTGGAACGTCCTTGCGTGGAACCTTCCGAATGGGATTGCTTCGTACGAAGCTACCATTTTTCCCAGGACTCGTGTGCATTGATGTACCGACACCTGTCCTGGTTTTAGGATGTCTCTGACTAGAGATGACAACTCCTCGGCTTTTTCCACTGGAAGAAACACTCTTTTCTGGTCTGTGTCCAGAATCATTCCCAGGAACAGAAGACGTGTCGTCGGGACCAGCTGTGACTTTGGAATATTGAGAATCCAGCCGTGCTGTTGTAGCACTTCCCGAGAAAGTGCTACCCCCACTACCAACTGTTCTCTGGACCTCGCCTTTATCAGGAGATCGTCCAAGTATGGGATAATTAAAACTCCCTTCTTGCGAAGGAGTATCATTATTTCGGCCATTACCTTGGTAAAGACCCTTGGTGCCGTGGATAACCCAAACGGCAGCGTCTGGAACCTATTAGTGACAGTCCTGTACCACAAATCTGAGGTACTCCTGGTGCGGAGGGTAAATAGGGACATGCAGGTACGCATCCTTGATGTCCAGGGAGACCATGTAATCCCCCTCGTCCAGGCTCGCAATAACCGCCCTGAGCGATTCCATCTTGAACTTGAACCTTTTGATATAAGTGTTCAAGGCTTTTAAATTTAAGATGGGTCTCACCGAACCGTCCGGTTTCGGTACCACAAACATTGTGGAATAGTAACCCTTTCCCTGTTGAAGGAGGGGTACCTTGACAATCACTTGCTGTGAATATAGTTTTTGAATAGCCACCAACACTGCCTCCCTGGCAGAGGGAGTTGCCGGTAAGGCAGATTTTAGGAAACGGCAGGGGGAGACGTCTCGAATTCCAGCCTGTACCCCTGAGACACTACTTGAAGGACCCAGGGATCCACCTGTGAGAGAGCCCACTGTGTGCTGAAACTCCTGAGACGGGCCCCCACCGTACCCGGGTCCGCCTGAGCAGCCCCAGCGTCATGCTGTGGACTTACCGGACGCAGGGGAGGACTTCTGCTCTTGGGAACTAGCTGTGTGCTGCAGCTTTTTCCCCCTACCTCTGCCCCTCGGCAGAAAGGATGAGCCTCTAGCCCTCTTATTTTTCTGGGGCCGAAAGGACTGTACCTGATAATACGGTGCTTTCTTTTGCTGTGGGGTAGCCTGTGGCAAAAAGGTCGATTTCCCAGCAGTAGCTGTGGAAACAAGGTCTGACAGACCATCCCCAAAAAGTTCCATCCCTTTATAGGGCAAAACTTCCATGTGCCGCTTCGAGTCGGCATCGCCTGACCATTGCCGAGTCCATAATCCCCTTCTGGCGGCAATGGACATAGCGCTTATTTTTGATGCCAGCCGGCAAATATCCCTCTGTGCATCACGCATGTATAAGACGGCGTCTTTTATATGCTCTATCGTCAGCAAAATATTGTCCTTATCCATGGTATCAATGTTATCCGACAGGGAATCTGACCACGCAGCTGCAGCACTGCACATCCAAGCCGATGCAATAGCGGGTCTCAATATAATGCCGGTGTGTGTGTATATAGCTTTAAGGGTATGTTCCTGCTTTCTATCAGCAGGTTCCTTTAGGGCGGCCGTATCCGGAGACGGTAGTGCCACCTTTTTTGATAAGCGTGTCAGCGCTTTATCTACCCTAGGGGGTGTTTCCCAACGTGACCTATCCTCTGGCGGGAAAGGGTACGCTGCCAATAACCGTTTAGAAACTATTAATTTCTTATCTGGGGAAGACCACGCTTCCTCACACACCTCATTTAATTCCTCAGATGCAGGAAAAACTACTGGTAGTTTTTTCTCACCAAACATAATACCCTTTTTTGTGGTACCTGGGGTATTATCAGAAATGTGTAATACATTTTTCATTGCCTCAATCATGTAACGGGTGGACCTATTGGAGGGTACACTAGTCTCATCGTCGTCGACACTGGAGTCGGTATCCGTGTCGACATCTGTATCTGTCATCTGAGGTAGCGGGCGTTTTACAGCCCCTGATGACATTTGAGACGCTTGGACAGGCACAAGCTGAGAAGCCGGCTATCCTATGTCGTCAAACCTTTTATGTAAGGAGCTGACACTGTCACGTAATTCCTTCCATAAGTCCATCCACACAGGTGTCGACCCCGCAAGGGGTGACATCACATTCACAGGCATTTGCTCCGCCTCCACATCATTATCCTCATCATACATGTCGACACAGCAGTACCGACACACAGCACACACACAGGGAATGCTCTGACAGAGGACAGGACCCCACAAAGCCCTTTGGGGAGACAGAGGGAGAGTATGCCAGCACACACCAGAGCGCTATATATCACAGGGATATCACCTTATAAAAGTGTTTTCCCTTATAGCTGCATATATATTGTATACTGCGCCTAAATTGTGCCCCCCCTCTCTTTTTTACCCTTTCTGTAGTGCAGGACTGCAGGGGAGAGCCAGGGAGCGATCCTTCCAGCGAAGCTGTGAGGGAAAATGGCGCCAGTGTGCTGAGGGAGAAGGCTCCGCCCCTTTTTCGGCGGGCTTTCTCCCGCTATTTTAAAACGTCTGGCAGGGGTTAATTTACACCTATATAGCCCCTGGGGCTATATATGGTGTTAGTTTGCCAGCCAAGGTGTATATTATTGCTGCTCAGGGCGCCCCCCCCCAGCGCCCTGCACCCATCAGTGACCGAAGTGTGTCGTGTGCATGAGGAGCAATGGCGCACAGCTGCAGTGCTGTGCGCTACCTTGGAGGCAGAAGTCTTCAGCCGCCGATTTTCCGGACCTTCTTGCTTCTGACTCTGTAAGGGGGACGGCGGCGCGGCTCCGGGAACGGACGACGAGGTCGGGTCCTGTGTTCGATCCCTCTGGAGCTAATGGTGTCCAGTAGCCTAAGAAGCCCAAGCTACCACCAGTTAGGTAGGTTCGCTTCTTCTCCCCTTAGTCCCTCGCTGCAGTGAGCCTGTTGCCAGCAGGTCTCACTGTAAAATAAAAAACCTAAACTATACTTTCTTTCTAGGAGCTCAGGAGAGCCCCTAGTGTGCATCCAGCTCGGCCGGGCACAGAAATCTAACTGCGGCTTGGAGGAGGGTCATAGGGGGAGGAGCCAGTGCACACCAGATAGTCCTGAATCTTTCTTTAGAGTGCCCAGTCTCCTGCGGAGCCCGTCTATTCCCCATGGTCCTTACGGAGTCCCCAGCATCCACTAGGACGTCAGAGAAATAAGATTTTACTCACCGGTAAATCTATTTCTCGTAGTCCGTAGTGGATGCTGTGAACTCCGTAAGGACCATGGGGAATAGACGGGCTCCGCAGGAGACTGGGCACTCTAAAAGAAAGCTTTAGGACTACCTGGTGTGCACTGGCTCCTCCCTCTATGCCCCTCCTCCAGACCTCAGTTAGGACACTGTGCCCGGAAGAGCTGACACAATAAGGAAGGATTTTGAATCCCGGGTAAGACTCATACCAGCCACACCAATCACACCGTATAACTCGTGATACTATACCCAGTTAACAGTATGAATATAACTGAGCCTCTCAACAGATGGCTCAACAATAACCCTTTAGTTAGGCAATAACTATATACAAGTATTGCAGACAATCCGCACTTGGGATGGGCGCCCAGCATCCACTACGGACTACGAGAAATAGATTTACCGGTGAGTAAAATCTTATTTTCTCTGACGTCCTAGTGGATGCTGGGAACTCCGTAAGGACCATGGGGATTATACCAAAGCTCCCAAACGGGCGGGAGAGTGCGGATGACTCTGCAGCACCGAATGAGAGAACTCAAGGTCCTCCTCAGCCAGGGTATCAAATTTGTAAAATTTTGCAAACGTGTTTGCCCCTGACCAAGTTGCAGCTCGGCAAAGTTGTAAAGCCGAGACCCCTCGGGCAGCCGCCCAAGATGAGCCCACTTTCCTCGTGGAATGGGCTTTTACTGATTTAGGATGCGGCAATCCAGCCGCAGAATGCGCCAGCTGAATTGTGCTACAAATCCAGCGAGCAATAGTCTGCTTAGAAGCAGGAGCACCTAGTTTGTTGGGTGCATACAGGATAAAAAGCGAGTCAGTTTTCCTGACTCCAGCCGTCCTGGAAACATAAATTTTCAAGGCCCTGACTACGTCCAGTAACTTGGAATCTTCCAAGTCCCTAGTAGCCGCAGGCACTACAATAGGTTGGTTCAAGTGAAAAGCTGATACCACCTTAGGGAGAAACTGGGGACGAGTCCTCAATTCTGCCCTATCCATATGGAAAATCAGATAAGGGCTTTTACATGACAAAGCCGCCAATTCTGACACACGCCTGGCCGAAGCCAAGGCCAATAACATGACCACTTTCCACGTGAGATATTTCAGATCCACAGTTTTAAGTGGCTCAAACCAATGTGATTTCAGGAAACTCAACACCACGTTGAGATCCCAAGGTGCCACAGGAGGCACAAAAGGGGGCTAAATATGTAGCACTCCCTTTACAAATGTCTGAACTTCAGGCATTGAAGCCAGTTCTTTCTGGAAGAAAATCGACAGAGCCGAAATCTGGACCTTAATGGAACCCAATTTTAGGCCCATAGTCACTCCCGACTGTAGGAAGTGCAGAAAACGACCCAGCTGAAATTCCTCTGTAGGGGCCTTCCTGGCCTCACACCACGCAACATATTTTCGCCAAATACGGTGATAATGGTTTGCGGTTACTTCTTTCCTGGCTTTTATCAGCGTAGGAATGACTTCCTCCGGAATGCCCTTTTCCTTTAGGATCCGGAATTCAACCGCCATGCTGTCAAACGCAGCCGCGGTAAGTCTTGGAACAGACAGGGCCCCTGCTGTAGCAGATCCTGTCTGAGCGGTAGAGGCCATGGGTCCTCTGATATCATTTCTTGAAGTTCTGGGTACCAAGCTCTTCTTGGCCAATCCGGAACCACGAGTATCGTTCTTACTCCTCGCCTTCTTATTATTCTCAGTACCTTTGGTATGAGAGGCAGAGGAGGGAACACATAAACCGACTGGTACACCCACGGTGTCACTAGAGCGTCCACCGCTATCGCCTGAGGGTCCCTTGACCTGGCGCAATATCTCTTTAGGTTTTTATTGAGGCGGGACGCCATCATGTCCACCTGTGGCCTTTCCCAACGGTTTACCAACAGTTTGAAGACTTCTGGATGAAGTCCCCACTCTCCGGGGTGTAGGTCGTGTCTGCTGAGGAAGTCTGCTTCCCAGTTGTCCACTCCCGGAATGAACACTGCTGACAGTGCTAAGACGTGATTTTCCGCCCATCGGAGAATCCTTGTGGCTTCTGCCATCGCCATCCTGCTTCTTGTGCCGCCCTGTCGGTTTACATGGGCGACTGCCGTGATGTTGTCTGATTGGATCAGTACCGGCTGGTTTTGAAGCAGGGGCCTTGCCTGACTTAGGGCATTGTAAATGGCCCTCAGTTCCAGAATATTTATGTGTAGGGACGACTCCTGACTTGACCAAAGTCCTTGGAAATTTCTTCCCTGTGTGACTGCCCCCCAGCCTCGAAGGCTGGCATCCGTGGTCACCAGGACCAAGTCCTGTATGTCGAATCTGCGGCCCTCTAGAAGATGAGCACTCTGCAGCCACCACAGCAGAGACACCCTGGTCCTTGGAGACAGGGTTATCAGCCGATGCATCTGAAGATGCGATCCCGACCACTTGTCCAAGAGGTCCCACTGGAAGGTTCTTGCATGGAACCTGCCGAATGGAATTGCTTCGTATGAAGCTACCATTTTTCCGAGGACTCGTGTGCAGTGATGCACCGATACCTGTTTCGGTTTCAGGAGGTCTCTGACTAGAGATGACAGCTCCTTGGCTTTCTCCTGCGGGAGAAACACTTTTTTCTGTTCTGTGTCCAGAACCATCCCCAGGAACAGTAGGCGTGTGGAAGGAACCAGCTGTGACTTTGGAATGTTTAGAATCCATCCGTGCTGTTGTAGCACTTCCCGAGATAGTGCTACTCCGACCAACAACTGCTCCTTGGACCTCGCCTTTATAAGGAGATCGTCCAAGTACGGGATAATTAAAACTCCCTTTTTTCGAAGGAGTATCATCATTTCTGCCATTACCTTGGTAAACACCCTCGGTGCCGTGGACAGTCCAAACGGCAGTGTCTGGAATTGGTAATGGCAATCCTGTACCACAAATCTGAGGTACTCCTGGTGAGGATGGTAAATGGGGACATGCAGGTAAGCATCCTTGATGTCCAGGGATACCATGTAATCCCCCTCGTCCAGGCTTGCAATAACCGCCCTGAGCGATTCCATCTTGAACTTGAATTTTGTTATGTATGTGTTCAAGGATTTCAAATTTAAAATGGGTCTCACCGAACCGTCCGGTTTCGGTACCACAAACAGTGTGGAATAGTAACCCCGTCCTTGTTGAAGTAGGGGCACCTTGACTATCACCTGCTGGGAATACAGCTTGTGAATTGCCTCTAGCACAGCCTCCCTGCCCGAGGGAGTTGTCGGCAAGGCAGATTTGAGGAAACGGTGGGGGGGAGACGCCTCGAATTCCAGCTTGTACCCCTGAGATACTACTTGAAGGATCCAGGGATCCACCTGTGAGCGAGCCCACTGATCGCTGAAATTTTTGAGGCGCCCCCCCACCGTACCTGGCTCCGCCTGTGGAGCCCCACCGTCATGCGGCGGACTTGGAAGAAGCGGGGGAGGACTTTTGTTTCTGGGAACCTGCTGTTTGTTGCACCTTTTTTCCCCTACCTCTGCCTCTAGACAGAAAGGACCCGCCTTTTCCCCGCCTGTTTTTCTTGGGTCGAAAGGACTGTACCTGATAATACGGCGCTTTCTTAGGCTGTGAGGGGACATGGGGCAAAAATGCTGACTTCCCAGCTGTTGCTGTGGAAACTAGGTCTGAGAGACCATCCCCGAATAACTCCTCACCCTTATAAGGCAAAACTTCCATGTGTCTTTTCGAATCTGCATCCCCTGTCCACTGCCGAGTCCATAAGCCTCTCCTAGCAGAAATGGACAATGCACTTATTCTAGATGCCAGCCGGCAGATCTCCCTCTGTGCATCTCTCATGTATAAGACTGAGTCTTTTATATGCTCTACGGTTAGCAATATAGTGTCCCTGTCTAGGGTGTCAATATTTTCCGAACGGGAATCTGACCATGCAGCAGCAGCACTGCACATCCATGCTGAAGCAATAGCTGGTCTCAGTATAATGCCTGAGTGTGTATATACAGACTTCAGGATCGCCTCCTGCTTTCTATCAGCAGGCTCCTTTAGGGCGGCCGTATCCGGAGACGGTAGTGCCACCTTTTTTGACAAACGTGTGAGCGCTTTATCCACCCTAGGGGGTGTTTCCCAACGTGACCTATCCTCTGGCGAGAAAGGGAACGCCATTAGTAACTTTTTAGAAATTACCAATTTTTTATCGGGGAAAGCCCACGCATCTTCACACACTTCATTTAATTCTTCAGATGGGGGAAAAACTATTGGTAGTTTTTTCTCCCCAAACATAATACCCTTTTTTGAGGTACCTGGGTTTATATCAGAAATGTGTAATACCTCTTTCATTGCCTCAATCATGCAACGAATGGCCCTAGTGGACATTAAATTAGACTCTTCGTCGTTGACACTGGTATCAGTATCCGTGTCGACATCTGTGTCTGCCATCTGAGGTAGTGGGCGCTTTAGAGCCCCTGATGGCCTTTGAGTCATCTGGGCAGGCACGAGCTGAGAAGCCGGCTGTCCCGCATTTGGCATGTCGTCAAATTTTTTATGTAAGGAGTCGACACTTGCACGTAATTCCTTCCATAAGTCCATCCACTCAGGTGTCTGCCCCGCAGGGGGTGACATCACATTTATAGGCCTCTGCTCTGCCTCCACATAAGCCTCCTCATCAAACATGTCGACACAGTCGTACCGACACACCGCACACACACAGGGAATGCTCTTAACAGGAGACAGGACCCCACAAAAGCCCTTTGGGGAGACAGAGAGAGAGTATGCCAGCACACACCAGAGCGCTATATAATGCAGGGACTAACTGAATTATGTCCCCTTATAGCTGCTATAAGTTATACTGCGCCTAAATTTAGTGCCCCCCCTCTCTTTTTTACCCTTTCTGTAGTGCAGACTGCAGGGGAGAGCCAGGGAGCTTCCTTCCAGCGGAGCTGTGAGGGAGAAATGGCGCCAGTGTGCTGAGGGAGATAGCTCCACCCCTTTTTCGGCGGACTTTCTCCCGCTTTTTTATGGATTCTGGCAGGGGTAATTATCACATATATAGCCTCTGGGGCTATATAATAAGAATTTACTTACCGATAATTCTATTTCTCATAGTCCGTAGTGGATGCTGGGGACTCCGAAAGGACCATGGGGAATAGCGGCTCCGCAGGAGACTGGGCACAAAAGTAAAAGCTTTAGGACTACCTGGTGTGCACTGGCTACTCCCCCTATGACCCTCCTCCAAGCCTCAGTTAGGATACTGTGCCCGGAAGAGCGTACACAATAAGGAAGGATTTTGAATCCCGGGTAAAACTCATACCAGCCACACCAATCACACCGTACAACTTGTGATCTGAACCCAGTTAACAGCATGATAACAGAGGAGCCTCTGAAAAGATGGCTCACAACAATAATAACCCGATTTTTGTAACAATAACTATGTACAAGTATTGCAGACAATCCGCACTTGGGATGGGCGCCCAGCATCCACTACGGACTATGAGAAATAGAATTATCGGTAAGTAAATTCTTATTTTCTCTGACGTCCTAGTGGATGCTGGGGACTCCGAAAGGACCATGGGGATTATACCAAAGCTCCCAAACGGGCGGGAGAGTGCGGATGACTCTGCAGCACCGAATGAGAGAACTCCAGGTCCTCCTCAGCCAGGGTATCAAATTTGTAGAATTTAGCAAACGTGTTTGCCCCTGACCAAGTAGCTGCTCGGCAAAGTTGTGAAGCCGAGACCCCTCGGGCAGCCGCCCAAGATGAGCCCACTTTCCGTGTGGAATGGGCTTTTACAGATTTTGGCTGTGGCAGGCCTGCCACAGAATGTGCAAGCTGAATTGTACTACAAATCCAACGAGCAATAGTCTGCTTAGAAGCAGGAGCACCCAGCTTGTTGGGTGCATACAGGATAAACAGCGAGTCAGATTTTCTGACTCCAGCCGTCCTGGAAACATATATTTTCAGGGCCCTGACTACGTCCAGCAACTTGGAATCCTCCAAGTCCCTAGTAGCCGCAGGTACCACAATAGGCTGGTTTAAGTGAAACGCTGAAACCACCTTAGGGAGAAATTGAGGACGAGTCCTCAATTCTGCCCTGTCCGTATGAAAAATTAGGTAAGGGCTTTTATAGGATAAAGCCGCCAATTCTGAGACACGCCTGGCTGAAGCCAGGGCTAACAGCATTACCACTTTCCATGTGAGATATTTTAAGTCCACAGTGGTGAGTGGTTCAAACCAATGTGATTTTAGGAACCCCAAAACTACATTGAGATCCCAAGGTGCCACTGGAGGCACAAAAGGAGGCTGTATATGCAGTACCCCCTTGACAAACGTCTGAACTTCAGGAACTGAAGCTAGTTCTTTTTGGAAGAATATCGACAGGGCCGAAATTTGAACCTTAATGGACCCTAATTTTAGGCCCATAGACAGTCGTGTTTGCAGGAAATGCAGGAAACGACCCAGTTGAAATTCCTCTGTAGGGGCCTTCCTGGCCTCACACCACGCAACATATTTACGCCAAATACGGTGATAATGTTGCACAGTTACATCCTTCCTGGCTTTGATCAGGGTAGGGATGACTTCATCCGGAATGCCTTTTTCCTTCAGGATCCGGCGTTCAACCGCCATGCCGTCAAACGCAGCCACGGTAAGTCTTGGAACAGACAGGGTCCCTGCTGGAGCAGGTCCTTTCTTAGAGGTAGAGGCCACGGGTCTTCCGTGAGCATCTCTTGAAGTTCCGGGTACCAAGTCCTTCTTGGCCAATCCGGAGCCACGAGTATAGTCCTTACTCCTCTCCTTCTTATGATTCTCAGTACCTTGGGTATGAGAGGCAGAGGAGGGAACACATACACTGACTGGTACACCCACGGTGTTACCAGAGCGTCCACAGCTATTGCCTGAGGGTCCCTTGACCTGGCGCAATATCTGTCCAGTTTTTTGTTGAGGCGGGACGCCATCATGTCCACCTTTGGTTTTTCCCAACGGTTCACAATCATGTGGAAGACTTCTGGGTGAAGTCCCCACTCCCCCGGGTGGAGGTCGTGTCTGCTGAGGAAGTCTGCTTCCCAGTTGTCCACTCCCGGAATGAACACTGCTGACTGTGCTATCACATGATTTTCCGCCCAGCGAAGAATCCTTGCAACTTCCGTCATTGCCCTCCTGCTTCTTGTGCCGCCCTGTCTGTTTACGTGGGCGACTGCCGTGATGTTGTCCGACTGGATCAACACCGGCTGACCCTGAAGCAGAGGCCTTGCCTGACTTAGGGCATTGTAAATGGCCCTTAGTTCCAGGATATTTATGTGACGTGACGTTTCCATGCTTGACCACAAGCCCTGGAAATTTCTTCCCTGTGTGACTGCTCCCCAGCCTCGAAGGCTGGCATCCGTGGTCACCAGGACCCAGTCCTGAATGCCGAATCTGCGGCCCTCTAGAAGATGAGCACTCTGTAACCACCACAGGAGAGACACCCTTGTCCTTGGAGACAGGGTTATCCGCTGATGCATTTGAAGATGCGATCCGGACCATTTGTCCAGCAGATCCCACTGAAAAGTTCTTGCGTGGAATCTGCCGAATGGAATCGCTTCGTAAGAAGCCACCATTTTTCCCAGGACCCTTGTGCATTGATGCACTGACACTTGGCCTGGTTTTAGGAGGTTCCTGACTAGGTCGGATAACTCCCTGGCTTTCTCCTCCGGGAGAAACTCCTTTTTCTGGACTGTGTCCAGAATCATCCCTAGGAACAGCAGACGTGTCGTCGGAATCAGCTGCGATTTTGGAATATTTAGAATCCACCCGTGCTGTCGTAGTACTACTTGAGATAGTGCTACTCCGACCTCTAACTGTTCTCTGGACCTTGCCCTTATCAGGAGATCGTTCAAGTAAGGGATATTTAAGACGCCTTTTCTTCGAAGAAGAATCATCATTTCTGCCATTACCTTGGTAAAGACCCGGGGTGCCGTGGACAATCCAAACGGCAGCGTCTGAAACTGATAGTGACAGTTCTGTACCACAAGCCTGAGGTACCCTTGGTGAGAAGGGCAAATTGGGACATGGAGGTAAGCATCCTTGATGTCCAGAGACACCATATAGTCCCCTTCTTCCAGGTTCGCTATCACTGCTCTGAGTGACTCCATCTTGAATTTGAACCTTTGTATGTAAGTGTTCAAGGATTTCAGATTTAAAATAGGTCTCACCGAGCCATCCGGCTTCGGTACCACAAACAGCGTGGAATAATACCCCTTTCCCTGTTGTAGGAGGGGTACCTTGATTATCACCTGCTGGGAATACAGCTTGTGAATGGTTCCAATACCGCCTCCCTGTCGGAGGGAGACGTTGGTAAAGCAGACTTCAGGAACCGGCGAGGGGGAGACGTCTCGAATTCCAATTTGTACCCCTGAGATACTACCTGCAGGATCCAGGGGTCCACTTGCGAGTGATCCCACTGCGCACTTGAGACGGGCCCCCACCGTGCCTGAGTCCGCTTGTAAGGCCCCAGCGTCATGCTGAGGACTTGGCAGAAGCGGGGGAGGGCTTCTGTTCCTGGGAAGAGGCTGCCTGCTGTAGTCTTTTTCCCCTTCCTCTGCCCCGGGGCAGATATGAGTGGCCTTTTGCTCGCTTGCCCTTATGGGGACGAAAGGACTGAGCCTGAAAAGACGGTGTCTTTTTCTGCTGAGAGGTGACCTGGGGTAAAAAGGTGGATTTCCCAGCCGTTGCCGTGGCCACCAGGTCCGATAGACCGACCCCAAATAACTCCTCCCCTTTATACGGCAATACTTCCATATGCCGTTTGGAATCCGCATCACCTGACCACTGTCGCGTCCATAACCCTCTTCTGGCTGAAATGGACAGCGCACTTACTCTTGATGCCAGAGTGCAAATATCCCTCTGTGCATCTCGCATATATAGAAATGCATCCTTTAAATGCTCTATAGTCAATAATATACTGTCCCTGTCCAGGGTATCAATATTTTCAGTCAGGGAATCCGACCAAGCCACCCCAGCACTGCACATCCAGGCTGAGGCGATTGCTGGTCGCAGTATAATACCAGTATGTGTGTATATACTTTTTAGGATATTTTCCAGCTTCCTATCAGCTGGTTCCTTGAGGGCGGCCGTATCAGGAGACGGTAACGCCACTTGTTTTGATAAGCGTGTGAGCGCCTTATCTACCCTAGGGGGTGTTTCCCAACGCGCCCTAACCTCTGGCGGGAAAGGGTATAATGCCAATAATTTTTTAGAAATTAGCAGTTTTTTATCGGGGGAAACCCACGCTTCATCACACACCTCATTTAATTCATCTGATTCAGGAAAAACTACGGGTAGTTTTTTCACACCCCACATAATACCCTTTTTTGTGGTACTTGTAGTATCAGAAATGTTCAAAACCTCCTTCATTGCCGTGATCATGTAACGTGTGGCCCTACTGGAAAATACGTTTGTTTCCTCACCATCGACACTGGAGTCAGTGTCCGTGTCTGTGTCGACCATCTGAGGTAACGGGCGCTTTAGAGCCCCTGACTGTGTTTGAGACGCCTGTACAGGTAATAACTGATTTGCCGGCTGTCTCATGTCGTCAACAGTCTTTTGTAAAGTGCTGACACTATCACGTAATTCCTTCCATAAGACCATCCAGTCAGGTGTCGACTCCCTAGGGGGTGACATCACTATTACAGGCAATTGCTCCGCCTCCATACCATTTTCCTCCTCATACATGTCGACACAACGTACCGACACACAGCACACACACAGGGAATGCTCTGATAGAGGACAGGACCCCACTAGCCCTTTGGGGAGACAGAGGGAGAGTTTGCCAGCACACACCAGAGCGCTATATATATACAGGGATAACCTTATATAAGTGTTTTTCCCTTATATAGCTGCTGTATAGATTTATCTGCCAAATTAGTGCCCCCCCTCTCTTGTTTTACCCTGTTTCTGTAGTGCAGGACTGCAGGGGAGAGTCAGGGAGCTTCCCTCCAACGGAGCTGTGAGGAAAAATGGCGCCAGAGTGCTGAGGAGATAGGCTCCGCCCCCTTCTCGGCGGCCTTTCTCCCGCTTTTTTAAGGAAAAATTGGCAGGGGTTAAATGCATCCATATAGCCCAGGAGCTATATGTGATGTATTTTTTGCCATATAAGGTGTTTTTATTGCGTCTCAGGGCGCCCCCCCCCAGCGCCCTGCACCCTCAGTGACCGGAGTGTGAAGTGTGCTGAGAGCAATGGCGCACAGCTGCGGTGCTGTGCGCTACCTTATTGAAGACAGGACGTCTTCTGCCGCCGATTTTCCGGACCTCTTCAGTCTTCTGGCTCTGTAAGGGGGCTGGCGGCGCGGCTCTGGGACCCATCCATGGCTGGGCCTGTGATCGTCCCTCTGGAGCTAATGTCCAGTAGCCTAAGAAGCCCAATCCACTCTGCACGCAGGTGAGTTCGCTTCTTCTCCCCTTAGTCCCTCGGTGCAGTGAACCTGTTGCCAGCAGGATTCACTGAAAATAAAAAACCTATACTTAAACTTTTTTACTAAGCAGCTCAGGAGAGCCACCTAGTGAGCACCCTTCTCGTTCGGGCACAAAAATCTAACTGAGGCTTGGAGGAGGGTCATAGGGGGAGGAGCCAGTGCACACCAGGTAGTCCTAAAGCTTTTACTTTTGTGCCCAGTCTCCTGCGGAGCCGCTATTCCCCATGGTCCTTTCGGAGTCCCCAGCATCCACTAGGACGTCAGAGAAATTGTGATTATTTTGCCAGCCAAGGTGTTTATATTGCTGCTCAGGGCGCCCCCCCCCCAGCGCCCTGCACCCATCAGTGACCGGAGTGTGAGGTGTACAGAGGAGCAATGGCGCACAGCTGCAGTGCTGTGCGCTACCTTGGTGAAGACTGAAGTCTTCTGCCGCCGATTTTCCAGACCATCTTCATGCTTCTGGCTCTGTAAGGGGGACGGCGGCGCGGCTCCGGGAACGAACACCAAGGACGGGTCCTGCGGTCGATCCCTTTGGAGCTAATGGTGTCCAGTAGCCTAAGAAGCCCAAGCTAGCTGCAAGCAGGTAGGTTCGCTTCTTCTCCCCTTAGTCCCTCGTTGCAGTGAGCCTGTTGCCAGCAGGTCTCACTGTAAAATAAAAAACCTAAAATATACTTTCTTTCTAGGAGCTCAGGAGAGCCCCTAGTGTGCATCCAGCTCGGCCGGGCACAGAAATCTAACTGAGGTCTGGAGGAGGGGCATAGAGGGAGGAGCCAGTGCACACCAGATAGTACCTAATCTTTCTTTTAGAGTGCCCAGTCTCCTGCGGAGCCCGTCTATTCCCCATGGTCCTTACGGAGTTCCCAGCATCAACTAGGACGTCAGAGAAATAAAGATTTTAACAACTGGCAGGCAACCTTAGTTATTTTCACCTACTCGGATCACTAATCAACACTAAAACAGCAAGCAGACCAGAAACCAGCACTTTGTAAAACAGCCATGAGGGATCTTCACAATATATTCAAGTACAAAGATGTATCTTTGCATACAAAGACCCGACCGTTCAAGCTATGGTTTTATCAGGAACATCGTATAATGTAGGTGTCAAAGCTGGACAATGAAGAAGCAAGATAGGAAGATTGTTGCCGCTTGTGAATTATGGTGCTGGAGACTAATATTACGTTTACCATGGACTGCCCAAAGAACAAATCAATTGGTATTAGATGAGATACAGCCTAAGCTCTCCCTAGAAGCACAATTAAAAAGACTGCATCTTTCCTTCTTTGACAGATCATGTGAAGAACAGAATCCCAAGAGAAAGACATTATGCTTGGAAAAGTTGAAGGCAAACGAAAAAGGGAAAGACTTGCAGCAAGATGGCTTGATACAATCACAACAACTATGGACAACGCACAATCAACACTGAGCTGCTTGACTGAGGATCGAAAATCGTTCATGGTTGCTATCTTACAGGGTCGCAACAAGTCGGCATTGACTTGACGGCACATGACATCATACATTAGGAAAACCTCCAAAGACCTCCAATGATCTTCAAACACTAGTAAAAATGTCAGTAATTAAGGTAGTTCTTATTCTTAATTGCCATTAGCGTGGTAGGGTAAACTTGCTGGAACTTTGACAGCCAAAGGCAGCGAATCTCTAATAACCGCAAGCCACTGCAATTGGTTTAGGGTGGCTAGCTTGGCATCAACAATTTGGAAGTGCAATGGTTGAAGGTCTTGGGCAATCTGCTTTAGGCAAGTTTTCTTTGGTGCATCACGTGCTATTTTCCATCCACCCAGACGTGTGTTATTTTAAGCACTGGTATGGTACTCTTTTAGGCTCCATTCTGGAGACATGTGCAAACCACTTTAAACGCCGTCTTTTAATACAGGATTCAATTGTGGGTTGGTCTTGGTAATTTTCTGAAATCTTAAAATCAAAACTTTTGATTTTAATATTTCACAAATGAAGGTTTTTAAACATTCTCAATAAAACCTACATTTTAAGTAAAAACATTTGAGTGTGCCACAACTAGAGAAAACTTTTTTCTTTTCTTGCTGTATTGATTTGAGTATTTGCCTGAGAACAAAAATATGATCATTGCATCCTCTACTGGGCCTAAATCCAGCTTGCTGGTCTCTACAGTTGCATTCTCATGTTTCTAGTAGCCTCAAACGTGTAATTTATGTTAATATTTTGCTGGATGTTGTTAGTAAACTTATGCCTTTGAAGTTTTTACAGTTTGTAGGGTCACCTTTTTTGTGAATGGGAATTATTATGGCATCTTTGAAGTCTTCTAGCACACAGGAGTCTTTCCAGGTGATTGCATATATGTCTCTCAGGACACAGGAGGGTATGTGGCAAAGGTGGAAGGCTGAACTACCATGATGAACACTCTGTAATCCAGGGTGGGTCAGCGTTAGCAATCCGGTATCCATGTGACCTCATGGCTTTACTGGGCTGTGTTACTGAGGATTATTAACTACTCACTCGCCAAAATACATTCTGACAAAATCCCAGTATATGATTTAATGTGAGCAATTATCCACCATCTGTAAGCCTACTTATAGAGTCCAATCTCAGAATGAGCTCACCCCATGAGGTCTTGTACCTACAGGACAAGAGTCACTGGAAGACTAAAGTTGCAGGGGGGCTGCCTGCTGATTGTTAAAGCATCTCTGGGTTAGTCAAGACAGCCTGCTTCCCTGTACGTGTACAACCTGGTGCTGTTAGCGGTGGCAGCACCTTGACTGTGACAGTTTCATCACAAAGATCATTTCATGTATCTTTGATCAAAAGTTAGATATCAATCTACTGGTAGGTTATAGTATAGCCACCTGCAGACAGATCATAGAACATCCCCGCCAATGGTACATGTTATTGCTTATATTTTAATTTTTTGCCACTACACTAGGAATAAGAAAGCCAAGCAGTAGTACACGCCTTGTTTCCTCGCTTTGGTGAAAGACCATTTGTATCAGTAAATAAGGACGTAAGTTAATTAACTGGGTTAACTGCATTTTTTTAATGTAGATTTCGTGCTTATGTCAAAGTAGCTGAAATATAAATGTGCTAGCTGTATAATTTACTAAGTATGGTTAGCTGTGTATTTTATATATTTAACATATAACATTTAAATATGTTTATTAACTGCATATTTAAACATGTTTACATGATGGAAAGGTTTCATACGCAGTGTCTAATTTAACCAATATCCTATGTTTGTTTTGTTTTAGGATACAGTAGTTTTGGGTTGGCTCAGCTCGCACTGCACCAAAACACAAGGGTGGAAATTCACTGCACGAGTAACCTAAAAGTACAGATGTGTCCTCATACATCATTGCCGCAGACGCGCCAAACAGCCCTTCTCATCGTGACTGGTCCTGTGAACACTGCTAGCATCTGTCGCTTTTTTTGCTGAAAATGCATCTTAATTGCAATGGGTTGCAGCTAAGACGCACCAGGAAACTGTTCTGATTAATTTGATATGCAACACTTGTATATCTGTGCGCAACTGAGCCCCTGAATCTGTATACAAAGTGCTACGATGCCGCTGCTTTTTTTCCAATTCCAGTCCTGTCGTGCTTTGTATACAGACTCGGTCACATACACCATGCAAGTGTCGCATATCGAATTATCGAATCAGCAGTCTTCTGGTGCTTCCTAGTCACATCATGTTGTAACTAATGCTGGGCATACACTGTCAGATAAATATTGGGAAAAAGAGGGGTGAGGAACTGCGCTGTTTCTGCACACAACTCCCTCTGGCTGGTTGCGGCTAAAAACACCTTGTGGGTACACTATAGAGTCCCACTGTGCATGTATACGGAATGGATAAGAATATGGTGTTTAGCGCATCCCTAGCTTGAGCATGGAAATTATATTGAATATTGTACTCTGTAAGTAATGTCCACAGCGAGACAATGTAGGTGAAAAAAATGCACAATTTGTTTAAAAATGTATAATCTTTTAAAAATGTATAATCTTTTAAAAAATTACAATAAACTTTGAGTCTGTGAAGCGGTGGGTACACTGTGCTCCTAAATTCCCTCCCTAGTACCGGTACACAGAACAAACACACAACACATTGACAAACCTAAATAGTCCTGTGGGCACACTGTTAGGCGTTTTACCCCACTGGTGTGATATACTAGTATATGTGGACATTACTTACAGAGTACAATATTCAATATAATTTCCATGCTCAAGCTAGGGATGCGCTAAACACCATATTCTTATCCACTGTCAGATAAATGCCTTTCAGACCGACAGGCATTTTATCTGACCCTGCAGATATCCAGGACATACACTGTGAGATCTCTCACAGTGCATGTCACGTGATACCGGTGCTCCGCCTCGGGGAGGAGGCATTTCCCCGTCCCTTCCCATGTGAAGGAACAGGAAAATATCCATCAGTTGGCCACGGTAGGGCATGCAGTGCCCAATGAGGCCAACCGGACACTTGAAAATATTGCATCGGAGAGATATGCTGGACGATCCAGCATGACCGACCGATCGATATTTTCAGGTCTGTCGGCTACAAACAAGATGCAATTATCTGGCCGAGCCACTGATATCAGGCGGATCGGCCAGATAATTGTAGCGTGTATGCCCAGCATAAGATGCATCTCATGGCAAAATGCTAACAGAGTAGCACGGGACCTGGTGGCTCACTGGTGCCAGGCATCTTGTGTTGCGTTGCATATTGAGGCTGGATGTATGAGGACACATCTGTAGATTCCAATTCTATCCACCCTGGACACATTTCGGCCATTAGGAAACAATAAAATGCTAATCAGTATATTTTCAAGAAAATTACTGCATAACAACTGTTGCACAATATGCAGTTGCTACATAAGAGAAAGTATCTTTATTGGTGCACTTCAAACAATAGGAAAATTATATACAGTATACAATTTGCTCTCTATGGACAAAGAAGAGTAAAAGGGGTCTATTTACTAAGCCTTGGATGGAGATAAAGGGGGCAATTCAGACCTGATCGTAGTAGCAAACTTGTTAGCTGTTGGGCAAAACCATGTGCACTGCAGGTGTGGCAGATATAACATGTGCAGAGAGAGTAGGTTTGGGTGGGATGTGTTGAAACTGAAATCTATACTGCAGTGTAGAAATAAAGCAGCCCGTATTTACACTGCACAGAAAATAGGATTTTGGTTACCTACCAGTAAAACCTTTTCTCGTAGTCCGTAGAGGATGCTGGGGTCCACATTAGTACCATGGGGTATAGACGGGTCTACCAGGAGCCATTGGCACTTTAAGATTTGAGAGTGTGGGCTAGCTCCTCCCTCTATGCCCCTCCTACCAGACTCAGTCTAGAAACTGTGCCCGAGGAGACAGACATCTTCGAGAGAAGGATTTAACACAGATAGCGGCGAGATTCATACCAGCTCACACATACAAGGCACATCAAGCTAACTTGCTTGAAACTCTCAGCAACTGCTGAAACATTACTTACCAAGTAACAATGCAGTACATAACTAAACAAAGATGTACTGAACCAGATAACGATTGCAGGAAAACGAAGCGCTGGGTGGGCGCCCAGCATCCTCTACGGACTACGAGAAAAGGATTTACCGGTAGGTAACCAAAATCCTATTTTCTGTTACGTCCTAGAGGATGCTGGGGTCCACATTAGTACCATGGGGATGTACCAAAGCTCCCAGAATGGGAGGGAGAGGGCGGAGGCTCCTGCAGAACTGATTGACTGAACTTCAGATCATCAGGGGTCAAAGTATCGAACTTGTAAAACTTTGCAAACGTGTTCGACCCAGACCAAGTTGCAGCTCGGCAAAGTTGCACTGCCGAGACACTCCGGGCAGCCGCCCAGGAAGACCCCACCTTACGAGTAGAGTGGGCCTTAACAGATTTTGGACACGGCAGTCCTGCCGTAGAATAAGCGTGCTGGATAGTGAACCGAATCCAGAGAGAAATAGTCTGCTTAGAAGCAGGACACCCAATTTTCTTGGGATCATATAGGACAAACAGAGAGTCCGACTTTCTGTGACGAGAAGTTCTCTTCACATATATCTTCAGAGCCCTTACAACGTCCAAGGACTTTGATGTAATTTAGGAGTCAGTAGCCACTGGCACCACAATAGGTTGGTTGATATGAAATGGCGACACAACCTTCGGAAGAAACTGCTGACTTGTCCGGAGCTCAGCTCTACCTTCGTGGAAGATCAAGTATGGGCTTTTACAGGATAAAGCCCCCAATTCGGACATGTGTCTAGCAGAAGCTAAGGTGCAACAACGTGACAGCCTTCCATGTAAGAAATTTGACCTCAACCTCCTGTAGAGGCTCAAACCAATCCGACTGGAGGAGCTGCAACACCACGTTAAGGTCCCAAGGCGCCGTAGGCGGTACAAAGGGAGGCTGGATGTGCAGAACCCCCTTCAAAAAAGTCAGGGAGGGCAGCCAATTGTTTCTGGAAGAAAACAGAGAGGGACGAAATATCTGGACCTTCACAGATCCCTACCTCAGGCCCATATCCACACCTGCCAAACCCCCCCCCCCCCCACCCCGGTAAGTCTTGATAGGCGAACGGCCCCTGCTGCAGCAGGTCCTCCCGAAGAGGAAGAGGCCTCGGTTCTTCTTGCAGTAGATTCAGAAGGTCCAAGCCCTTCTCGGCCAGTCTGGAGCAATGAGGATCGCTTGAACCCATGTTCTCCTTATGAGCTCTAGGATTCTTGGGATGAGTGGGAGTGGTGGAAACACGTACACTGATTGGAACACCCACGGAGACACCAGGGCGTCCACTGCCACTACTTGTGGGTCCCTCGACCTGTAACAAAAACGCTAAAGCTTCTTGTTGAGACGAGAGGCCATCATGTCTATTTGGGGTAATCCCCAAAGGTCTGTTATTTCCTTGAACACCTCCGGATGGAGACCCCACTCCCCTGGATGGAGATCGTGTCTGCTGAGGAAGTCTGCTTCCTAGTTGTCTACTCCCGGAATGAAGATGGCTGACAGCGCCAACGCGTGTTTTTCTGTCCAGAGGAGTATTCTCGTCACCTCTGACATTGCCGCTCTGCTCTTCGTTCCGCCCTGTCGGTTTATGTAAGCCACTGTTGTTACGTTGTCCGACTGCACTTGAATGGCCCGCTTTCTTAGAAGAGGGGCCGCCTGAAGAAGACCGTTGTAGACGGCTCCTAGTTCCAGGATGTTGATGGGCAGGCCGGCTTCCAGGCTTAACCACCATCCTTGGAAAGTTACTCCGTGAGTGACTGCTCCCCAGCCCCGAAAGCTCGCATCTGTGGTTAGAAGGACCCATTCCTGAATCCCGAACCTGCAGCTCTCCAGAAGGTGAGGTAATTGTAACCACCAGAGGAGCGAAATCCTGGCCTTCGGCGACAGACGAATTCTCTGGTGCATGTGGAGATGAGATCCCGACCACTTGTCCAAAAGATCCAGTTGGAAGGTCCGAGCGTGGAACCTCCCATATTGGAGAGCCTCGTAAGAGGCCACCATCTTTCCCAACAGGCGAATGCATTGATGAACCGACACCCGGGCTGGCTTCAGGACATCCCAGATCATAGTCTGTATCACCAACGCCTTTTCCTGTGGAAGAAACACCGTCTGCACTTCCGTGTCCAGGATCATTCCCAGAAAGGACAACCTCTGGGTTGGTTCCAAATGTGACTTTGGAAGGTTCAGAATCCAACCATGACTCTTGAGGAGGCGTGTTGTGAGAACAATGGACTGCAGCAGCTTCTCTTTGGACGATGCCTTTATCAGCAGATCGTCCAGATATGGAATGATGTTCACCCCTTGTTTGAAGAACCATCATCTCTGCCATCACCTTGGTAAACACCCTTGGTGCTGTGGAGAGGCCGAATGGCAGTACCTGGAACTGGAAATGACAGTCCAGCAATGCGAAACAAGCCTGATGCGGCAGCCATATCGGAATGTGGAGGTACGCATCCTTGATATCCAGGAATACCAGGAATTACCCCTCTTCCAGACCTGATATCACAGCCCTGAGAGACTCCATTTTGAACTTGAACTCCTTTAGAAAGGGGTTCAATGATTTTAGGTTCAGAATGGCCCTGACCGAACCATCAGGTTTAGGTACCACGAAAAGGTTCGAATAGTAACCTGTAGTTTGCGAATGACACAATGACCTGTGCCTCCACCAACTTTTGGACAGCTTCTTGTAGAACAGTGCTGTCTGCCAGCAGAGCTGGTAAGCCTGATTTGAAAAAACGATGAGGAGGGAGACTTTGAAATTCCAGCCTGTATCCCTGGGATACAATATCTATCACCCAGGGATCCAGGCTGGACGATACCCAGACGTGACTGAATTGTCTGAGTCTCCCTCCCACTGGCCCCACCTCCAGGCCGTGCGGTCCACCGTCATGCGGAGGACTTTGGCGTACCTGAAGCAGGCTTTTGTTCCTGGGAACCTGCAGCGGCAGGTTTCTTGGACTTAACTCGACCTCCCCTAAAGAAGGTATTGGACGGTCTGACCTTTCTAGGCTTGTTAGGCTGAAAGGACTGTGTTGCAGATGAAGAGAAGGATTTCTTCGGAGCAGGTGCTGCTGAGGGAAGAAACGAAGACTTACCCGCTGTAGCCATGGATATCCACGCGTCTAGAGCTTCCCCAAAGAGAACCTGACCTGTATAGGGTAGGGACTCCACACTTTTTCTGGATTCCGCATCGGCCGACCACTGGCGCAGCCACAGTCCCCGACGAGCTGAAACAGACATGGAAGATATTCCCGCAGCCATGGAACCCAGGTCTTTCATGGATTCTACCATAAAACCTGCTGAATCATGTACTTTGCGTAAAAATAATGCAACATCATCCTTATCCATCGTATCCAAATCCTCAAGTAAGGTAGCTGACCACTTTACTATAGCCTTTGCAATCCATGCACTAGCAATAGTGGGACGTAATATGGCCCCTGAAGCAGTGTACATTAATTTAAGTGTATTATCAATTTTTCCATCAGCCGGCTCCTTTAAGGCGGTAGATCCTGGAACAGGCAAAACCACCTTCTTTGAGAGTCTGGACACAGATGCGTCAACAATCTGCGGGTTTTCCCATTTTTTTTTCTATCCTCTTCAGGGAAAGGAAACGCCACCTGTACCCTTTTAGGGACCTGGAAATTTTTCTCATGGTTTCCCATGCTTTCTCAAATATAGCATTCAATTCCTTTGACGCAGGGAAGGTTTGCGAGGCTTTTTTCAGTGAAAAAGGCCTCCTCAACCTTGTCAGGTGTGGTATCATTAATATTCAACACATCCCTGATAGCCTCTATCATCAATTGCACCCCCTTTGCAAGAGATGCGGACCCCCGCGACACATCCCCATCACCGTCTGTGGTGTCAGAATCGGTATCCATGCCGTCTTGTGTGATATGCACAAGCGCACACTTATGGGGGTATATAGCGGAGCATCCTGAGATACCAGAAACCGGCCATACTGCCATAGAGCTCTGTAATACCTGGGTTGCAGATTCATTACTTGCAACCCTGTCAGAAATCTGAGAAATCCAAGATTTGATAGAGGAAAACCACTCCGGTTCCCTTGCTGGTATTTGTGCTAAACCAGTGCTATCCTGATTACATGGAATGGGATCATCCTGGGAGGAGAAATCCTCTGCAGCATATGACACAGTGTCCCTGGACATAGCTAAAGGAGACCACCAAACACTCTATACACACACACACACACACACACACACACACACACACACACACACACACACACACACACACACACACGTGAGGGCAGACAGAGTCCCCCCCCCCCCCCCAAGAATGGCAAGAGAGACACATAGAGATTGGAGCCAACCCACACACAGCGCTTTTACCAAAGGGAGACCTCTTATCAGCGCTGACTGTGCACCTTAATAGGACACACAGTCGTATTACAGCCTCCCCCCCCCCCCCCCCCCCTTCTACAACCCCCTGGTACCGTTTACAGATAGCTGGAGTTGCTGTGGAGGAACCTGATTCTCTTTCTCAGTGCTGTGCAAGCAGGAAAATGACATTGAAACGCTGCTGGATCCGCTCTGAGAAGAAGCTCCGCCCCCTTAATGGCGCTGTCTTCCCGCTCTTCATGGATTATACTTGCTGAAGAATTAGTGCTGGCTGTGATCCGGGGACCCCGACAGGCTTCTGGACCAGTGTAGGGTGTCGCGCTGGCTCGGGGCGCCCCTCACAGCGCCGCACCATGTACCGCTGAGCCATCCCCGAAGCGCAGTTAATACCTTTCACTCTCTACCTGGTGTCACCCACTGCTCTCCTTGTTACTCTTTCCCTCTCCCTGGTGTCACCCACTGCCTCTCCCTCGCATTATCCACTGCCTCTCCCTGTAACCCTCTCCTGTCACCCTCTGCCTCTCCTTGTCACCCACTGCCTCTCTGTCTTCCACTATCTCTCCCCTTCACCCACTGCCTCACCATCTACTTCTTCCATGCATCACTATCTCCCCATCATCCTCTTTTTCCTGTCATCCTCTGCCTCTCTAAAGCATCACCCTCTTTCTGTCACTTACTACCTCTCACATCACCACGTGCCTGTCACCCTTTCCCTGGTATCTTTCACTGCCTCTCCCTGTCACACTCTTCCCATTGAGGCTACTCCCTTTTTTACGAGGCCTCACCCACTTTTTGTGGAACGCGTGCCTAAGGCACAGAAGATCCCTCTTCCCTTGTCACGGTGCCCGCCCTGTCATTTTGTTCTGGATCCGCCCCTGCCTGCTGCCAATAACGTTTCGGAATCAGAGAACATGAGCCCAGAAAGGCTGCTCAAGTCCGGGCGGGAGTATCTGGGTGAATGCGCGGGCTGCTGCATGGGAACCCGCTGTGTGGGTGTGCTGAGGCATGGCGATGGTCATTGTGCCTGGTGTTACTGTGCAGTTTGCAGCTGTCAGCAGGTGCAGCGCGTGTACTGCTCTGTACATGCTGGATCATTATTATCCAGTTTAGCATTACATTACCAGTGTTATGCAGGCAATCGTTATCCTCTGTTCTCCATCTGTAATGCCTACAGTATATGTAGTGTGTATAGTAATATTCCTGCAATCAGTGATGTCATTACACATGACGTATCAGCAATGTAGAGTAGTTATTACAGCTGTACAACAGAGGATAGCAACACAGCCTGTTAAACACTGGTAATGTGATTCTAAACTGGAAAATAAATAAAATATTATAATACAGGTGAACTTCAGAGTTTACTGTATATTTTGTAATTAATAGTGTGTACACCACTGTGCTGTCTAATATGAATAGCACATACCACTCTGAGATGTAATGTGAATTGGTGCTATTATGTGGCCACGCCCCTTCCCCGTGAAGCCATATATTTGCTTACCAAAGAAATTAGGCTCAGGCCGGCTCTGAATGTACATTTGATAACCTAGGGGAATATCATTTGATGGGACTCCCCTTTTTCTGACAAGGGTCCCCCACATGTGTATGGCCAGTATGTGGGATATAGATTATAATGTGCCCTCCTCCCATCTATGGAAAATAATTTGTTTCTGTAACACAGGGTAAAATAATTTGGGCCTCACAATCAGGGCTGGACTGCCCATCTGGCTCACTCATACCAGGTGTCTTGCATCACGTGGTGCATTAAGGCTAGTTGTATGAGGGTACATCTGTATATCATTAGATCAGCGCAGTTTTCAGCAGTTGCTAATAGTGATATTTAATAAAATAGGCAAATTATTTTCACCTATTGCAGAGCTGATTAGGGAGTTAACACTAAGGAGGAGATTTGGGTTGCCGGTCGGGTTGCCATCGGAGGCGGGGACCACGGCGGCATCGTGGGCGGCACAAGGAGGTGAGATCATCTCCGCGCTGCCTCTCCCTATGCTGTGAACGGGTACTGGGTCGCATCGACCCGGGTAACTCATTCACACTGCACCTGACCCGGTAATAACTTGGGAATAACCCTTCTTTATTCCCGGGTTGATTTACTGGGTCAGGCGACCTGGGATTTCTGGAGTGACCCTTTCACACTGCACAGCAACATGTGTCGACCTGGCAATATACCGGTCTGAAAGGGTACAGATAGCCTCAGGTTATACCTCCAGAGGGTACGAGCAGAAATCGGTGTTAAGTGCTGCCTTGAGGGGTGATTCCTGGAAATAGATTTCTTAGCTTTCAAACGGATAAAAAAACCAGAGTCTCTCACCTTTCAGGAGGTACTGGGGATTTGGGGATCAGTGTTCAGGAGCCAGAACAACCCACCGACAAGAATATAAAACTGCATATCAGGCATGTGAAGCTGGAGCAGGGACCAGCTGCTGGAAGGCTGATATCTCTGGTTCTGGGCATAGTAGAGAGAAGCTGCCAGTGTCCACCAAAAGGGGAGAGTCCCATCTTTTGGAGTATACACTCAGAAAAACTCTAAGTCACACAGAACCCGAGATATCTGGCTGGGAAGAGCAATTAACAGGCTCAGATCGGGACCACTGCTTTGAAGTCGGATATCTCCGGTTCCCCAGGGTCGATTTTTAAAAATCTGGTACCCCTGGAAAAAGGGGACACTCAGCTATCAGCCTAGGGCTCTTATACTCTTGTGGCCCTTTGGCAACTGCCCATACAAAAAGACCGCCCTGAGCGCCTGCGCAATAGAGTTGACAGGCGACTGGTCCCAGCGCATGTGCACAAGCGGCGGCTTGAGTGCAAATGCTTTAACCCCAGCTTCTATGAATTGCATCGGCTGTAGCCCATGGAAACCGATTAGGCAGGAAGTGGCGTCCTACAGGCAGCTAGGTCTCTACCAATAGCAGCCCAGTTTGGCAGTCCCAGAAGGAGGAATCACCTCTCAATGGGACTGCCTGTCCTGCGGCTAATTGGCAGGTAGGACTTCCAATAAGAAGTCACTGCCAGTCACAGTGAAGCCACTGAGCCAGTGCAGTCACACAGACTACAACTGGTTCACCTAAGCTCACTCAAGTGATGGATTTTACTGGGCGGAGTGCTGCAGTCCTGCAGCAACCCATAGGTAAAATCCGCCCCTGCTAATATCAAGTATACAGGCTTTTGTGTCATGGCTAAATACAATTAAAATCAGACAATCCATTGTACATGTTGACACATAAATATTGGCTACTGCAGACAATACATTTAACATTTCTAAATTCTGGTCTTCATGGACTATTAATAAAGCATATTTCAAAGAAATGCAGCCAAAAGCACTTGCTTTAAGATGGAATGTATCTCATGCTTTTCATTGTTTATTCATTTATATGCCATCTGTATAACAGACATTAATATCAGGTAACTGGCAATTATTGTATGCACTTCATTTTGTCTCTAGTTCAAACAAAGCTTTCGCAATTAAATATCAGAGATTTTATGGCCGGCATGTCATGGAAGCCAAGTTTAGCATCCAGGAAAAAGTCAGACAAACTGGGACATTACAGTGTGTAACTTTTTCACGGAACTCGGCTGTAATGGCGTGCGTCTTGTACGGAGGGTACTGACGGGAGAGATGTATGCTGAGCGATCTTAACACAGACCCGAACAGCACACATCTCCCCCCCCGCTCAGCACAGCGCAATGTGCTGAGTAAGGGGGGGGGGGGGGGGGAGACGACGGGGGGCCGCTCACTTCACACAGTGCTGAAGTGAGTGACCCACTAGATTGAGCCTGCATGCAGCTCAATCTAGCTCTGGCGATAGCGATGCGCGAGGCTGCGCATCGCTATCGCTGGGGGGTATACACACGGCAGATCCGTGCTTAAAATCTAAGCAATCTAGTCAGATTTCTTAGATTTTAAACACGGATCTCTCCGTGTGTACCCCCCTTTACGCTCCCAATGCAAATTGGATCAGACTTCTCAGGAGATTTTTGGACCAGGAAGCATCTGATTTTTTCAGACCAACTGGAAAGCATCTTTTAGTATAACAGTTTAACCATGTGGGAGAAAGTCACCCATTGGCACCCAATGTTCCCATGATTTAAGCAACACACACCCTTTATAAATCCCAGTCCATCAGGACGCACAAGCAGATCCTGCTGATTAAAATGATATGCGGCATGCCTATATTTTCTGTGTAATTGTGGCTGTATCAGCATACCAAATTATGTTACAGTGTTTGGCAGGAAACTACTGTAGCATAACATTTTGTATGCAGATATAGCTGCAATCACACACATAAATAGGCATGCTGCATTATATAATTTCAGTCAGCAGGATCTGCTTGTGCGTCCTATTGCATACCATGGTGAATTCAGTAGATAATATTTGCAAAAATTACATGTACAGTACACAGACTATTTTGTCTGATTTTAAGGGTAGAAATAATTTTAATAAAGTTTATTTTTTGTAAATGTGCTGTAATTGTGCAGTTGTAATTGATTTTCAACATTGACAAATACAACCCACCCCAAAAAAACAGCTCTGTTTATGTCGGACTTGGTAGCGCTGTTTTGTACGAGATTTTCAAATTCGGACTCCATTACATTGGCTATGTTGTATATTAAACATGGGGAAAACATCGGGATCCGACTTTTTACCGGGCGCTCTTGTTCAGAGTAGAAAACATCTGACTTTTTATGTACTCGTATGCTATTACATTGTCCGAGTTTGCAAAATGTACGTCTTTTGCGGAAAAATCTGACATTTTACAAACTCGCATCAAACTCGGCTCCCATTACATCCTAGCCATGATCTCTTTCTTAATAGTGATCTATACATTGTCAATGCTCAATTTACTATACTTATTTCTATGGCACTTATCTAGTGTCAGGTGTAGGATAGGAAATTTAGCAAGTTATCACCAAAGACTAATGCCTACAGATGAAGCAAGCAGTAAGGTTCCACTTTGCATGAAACAGCAGTCATATATGGCACACACAGATTAGCCTGTAGCTGGTTCCTGTAATGTACAATATATGTTAATTTAATGTGTTGCAACTTCAATTATTCAGTGAATCCCTTCCTACAGCACTTTGAGCAATGCACTGATACAACTTGCCCAAAGGCTCTGTATCTGGGTTCAGTATGAATTACCGCCGCCCTGGATGCCAAATGTCAGTATTCCAACATCGGTACCCAGAGCGGTAGAATGCCACACTGCGGGCTCGGTGGCCAGCTACAATCGCCACAGGTTCTACTCTCCCTCTGTGGGTATCGTGGATACCCATAGAGGGGGAATCATCTCCTTCGCCGATATACCGGCTGCAATATGGTTCCCCTGTCGGGATCCCGACGTGCGTGTTGTTGGGTGGCTTTACTAGTTCTCCCCACTGCCCCCTTTTAGGTCTCCAATTAACATCTTAGGAGACTGTACTTTTTTGCCCTTTTGCACATCTAATGTTACTTTGATTGCTGAGGCATTTTATTCACAATTATATTTTCTTACATAATGGAGTTTGCAATAGATTTATGTAGGAATTCTTACCTCTGAATAATATTCAGTACTCAAGTGTCATAGATTATAAAAAAACAAACAAAAAAACCCTCTCCCTAAACAAATACTATAATTAAGTAAAAATTCACCTCTTTTGGTGATAAATAAATCCTGATGATATATCAGTTGTCATTAAATCATATAAATTAAAATATCAACGGAATGGAGACAGCCTTTGTAAAGTGCTCTGATATAAAAGTAAATACAAAACGTTTGGGAGTAACCAATAACTTTGCATTTTTCTAAGGATCAAAAAATAATTCACAGCAAATCTGAAAAAAGGCTATTAAGCACCTATCAGGGAAAGATATAAGAAGAATGAAGAGACTTTTAGCACCTGATGCAGACTGGATGAAGGTACTGTACGTTTTAGAAACACTTGTGCAAAAGTATCATATATCTGCCACATGAAGAGCTTGTACTGGTCAGCAGCACATGCGCCTAGTTTACATCAGTCATGTCACAGACATCAGACTTGTGCTACAAAAACTCTCCAATACCACAACTCCTCTCCATCTCACATACATAAGTACATAAAAACACTTAAACACATTCATAAAAGCAGAATCTATGCCTGAACAAGTAAGCAATTAAAAACAAATAGTATCTGCAGAGCATATGCAAGAAGCCAATCACAAGTAATTTGCTAGAACCAGCGACTGTCGTCAATATCTGGCGTTTGCATTTGTCATTATATTGCCTTCCCAGCTAAATATACGTTTTTTTCCTGGTCCGCATGGTGATCCTTCCATCCAGGAGAAGGGAAATGTTTTGGGGTCTCCCAATGCTATTGATTCCAATGGGAACGTTGCGGGGCCACAACCCCTTTACCGGTGGCTACACCCCCTTCCCTAATTTGTATCGATTTTTAGCACAGCCGCGTTGGAGGGTATAATGAAGTATGAAATCTTACCTAGAGCTTGTCAGATAGCCCAGGGGAGAGCGAAATTACAAGTGGAGAAAATTGTCTGACTTTTTTTCCCACAGACACAACAATTACCTTCAGGTCTAGAGACAAATTCATTTTTAAGAACTGTATTAAAATTTTCTTTTTTCAATCTTTTTTTGTGGGGAAATGCATACTGTATATTGAAATTTGCTGAATTAAACAACTTTCTCAGGAATTGCATGCTAACACAAACTATGGCAGACATGAACCTAAACTTCAGTTCCCCCTGTTTTTTCTGCTGCTTGTCTAGGCGTCTCATGAACATTACATTAGCAGGTTACTAAGGCAAAAGAAAACAGCAACACAATTATGAATCTGATTAAGCAGAATGTTAAACCCTGAAAAAAAAATAGCAAATAAACAAAATAAATCCCCCCTAAATTCAAATGTTAAAAGTAAACAGACAGATATTTTCTACCTGATGGACTCTGAACTGTAGAGGGAGTGGACGTCAAACTGGTGGTGACAGAATCACAAGGCCCGGTACTTCCACTGGAGCTGCCGCTTGAAGGAGGTGATGGGGAAGAAGCTGGTGATGCACTGTGCTGGTTTATGCACTGGGCCACAGCAAAACCTGAGAAATGCAAGGCCTTTATTAGCGTGACAATATAAAGTACATACTGTATATCATAGATACAGGCAGAGAGTCTTGCAGTCTGCAGAAGGATTTATATTATTTTAAATGCAACAGTAATCTAAGTAATGCTGTAAAGGGAACATCACTAAGCACTGATTACATATTAGGACGTTAATGAGCACCATCTAGTAAAATTACAGCAATGAAAATGGCAGAGTTTCCAAAACTCTGCCATTACAGTCCAGGTCTTAAGGATATCCATGTTTGAGCACAGGTGACTTAATTAGTACATCAGTTCATTTGATTTAACCATCTGGACTCAAGCATGGATATCCTTAAAACTTGGACTGTAATGGCACACTTTAAGAAACTCTGGTATATGGGTTTATGCAGTGCTTAAAGTGGTCCTAGAGACGTGGTGGAACTCCCCCCCTCCCCCCATGTAATAAAGGTATTGCCCCCCAAAAAACATTGTGGCCTCAAAAAGAAAGGGGCATGGTCGCACAATAGTATCCCAAATTAAAATTATGCCACACAGTAGCACAATCTTATTTGCATTACACCACACAGTAGTGTCCCTTATTCATGTTATGACACATATTAGTGCCCCTTATACTTTAAAACCCACAGTAGTAGCACCCCTAATACACATAATGCCCACAGCAGTAGCGCCCCTTATACAATGCCCACAGTAGTAGTGCCCCTTATGCAATGTCCACTGTACTGGTAGTGCCTCTTATATAGAGCCCATAGTAGTAGTGCCCCTTATGCAATGCCCCCAGTAGTAGTGCCCCTTATGTCCCCAGGAGTGATGTCCCATATGAAGTGGCCCCTTTACAATGCCCTCATTAGTAGTGCCCCCAGTAGTAATGCCCTTAATGGTAATGCCCCTGTGAAGTATTGCCCCCAGTAGTAATGTTGCCTGTAGTAATGCCCCCAGTAGTTATGCCCCCAGTGGTAATGACCATGCAGTTATAACCCCAGTAGTTTACCCCCCCTTTAGTTTAGCCACCCAGTGGTAATGCCCCCTGTAGTTTAGCCCCTGTAGTTATGCCCCCAGTAGTTTAGCCTCCCTGTACTTTAGCCCTCATGTAGTTTAGCCCCCAGTGGTAATGCCCCCTGTAGTTTAGCCCCTGCATTTATGTCCCCAGTAGTTTAGCCTCTGTAGTTTAGCCCCCAGTAGTTTAGCCCCTAATAGTTTAGCCCCCAGTAGAAGCGACGCTAATACATTCACACATACAGTATGAAAAATAATAAAAAAAAAAAAAACACTCACCAAGCCTCGCTTCCGCGTCTGACCGCTGTGGTCCTTCCGGCGTCCGCTACTCGGCACTATGGGAGAGACATCATGACGTCTCTCCCATAGCGCAGATTGACAGAGCCGGGAGCTGAAGCTCAGTAGTGAGCTCCTGCCACCGGCTTCCGCTGTGGAGAGGGAGTCAGGCGCCCGCTGGTAATACAATCTGAGCAGGCGCCTGGCATCTCCCTGCGGCGCCGGGCACACATCAGGTTAGGTGAGCAGGAGGAGGCGGAACTGCGTTCCGTCTCCAAGTGGAACTGATTCAATGCAGTCCGGCCCGTTCCGGCTCACTTTAACCCTTGGGTTTATGCAACACAGAGTCATACCTCAGGTGACAGGGAGAGGCAGAGGGTGACAGCGTAAGGCAGGGGAACGCAGAGAGTGACAATGGAAGTCAGGGGTAGGCAGAGGGTGATAGGGAGAGACCGTGTGTGACAGGGGTACATGCACAATGTCCTTTGTGTCCTTTACCTTGGTGGGGGCAGGAACACAGAGGCATCTGCTCTGTCTGTGACAGGGGCCCCTGCCCCTTGTGCTTAACGCAGTTTGGCACTCAGGAAGACTCTGACAGTGTCAGTTTCACTGGTTGTGAGCTGCCTTTAATTCATAGACAGCAGTGAATAAGAAAAAATGTACAGCTGTCTGTTAATTAGCATCAGTAAGTGACTGTGATAATCAGCGCTGATAGGTGGCAGGACTCCACTATCAGTCCGGCACACACAAGGTCAACTTAGGTAAGGGGCAGACCCCTCAGGCAGTGGGGCCCACCCTGCTCTCTGCGCTGAACCAGTCATCTGACATTGCTCAAAATGGTCTGCGAGGAGTCCAGGGGATAACTCATTTCTGGTCTGGGCAGCAGTGGGCCCCTTAGTCCTCAGGTGCCACGGTAAAATGCACCTGCTGCACCAATTGTAGTTCCACCTCTGGTACTACATACAACTACTACTCCACTCATGAAATGTGGTTGCTGGGTCGTTAAACCATATAAAGACTACAGTCATGTACTGGGTTATCTAATTGTGGCAACAACGGTATACAGTTAAAATACTAGAAACATAGGTGGTCATTCCGAGTTGTTCGCTCGCTGACGATTTTCGCAGTGCAGCGATTAAGTAAAAAAACGGCAAGCATGCGCATGGTACGCAGCGCGCATGCGCTAAGTACTTTCACACAAAACTTTGTAGATTTACACAAGCTCGAGCAACGTTTTTTCATCGTTCGAGTGATCGTAGTGTGATTGACAGGAAGTGGGTGTTTCTGTGCGGAAACTGGCCGCTTTCAGGGAGTGTGCTATAAAACACAGGTGTGCCAGGTAAAAACGCAGGAGTGGCTGGAGAAACGGGGGAGTGGCTGGCCGAACGCAGTGCGTTTGTGACGTCAAACCAGGAACTAAACGGGCTGAGGTGATCGCAGTCTAGGAGTAGGTCTGGAGCTACTCAGAAACTGCAGCAAATTATTTAGTAGCAGTTCTGCTAATCTTTCGTTCGCTATTTTGCTAAGCTAAGATACACTCCCAGAGGGCGGCGGCCTAGCGTTTACAATGCTGCTAAAAGCAGCTAGCGAGCGAACAACTCGGAATGAGGGCCATAACCTCATATGAACTTTTATTAGTGTCTCTTAAATCAGACTGTTAATTTCAGGGGGAAGTTGAGGCACATTAGTACTGTAGAATAGACGTATGCTGTCCATACATTAGTACGACTCACATTAGATGTGAGTCATACTACAATCCCCCCCCCACAAGCTGATGGGCACGCAATAGATTGTACAGTGCTATTGCACCATACAATCTATCGTACCTCCGCAATTGACGATGTGCATGCAATGGGTCAAATAATAGGTCGATATGTATTCGCACACAATATCGACCTAGTGTATGGCCAGTATAAGGTTGGGTATACATCAGGACAATGTGTGTCCCAGCCAACCTGAGGACCATATATATCGTGTGGCCATACACACTACACGATCCAGTGCACTACCGCGCAATACAGCATAACGTTACCCGTCGCATTCACCTGCACGATGTTGTCAGCGGGATCGGCCCATCTGACAGTATGACTCCACAGACGATGGCCGGGAGCGTGCAACTGAGCAATATGGACGATATATTGTTCTGATCTACATCTGAACGATATGTCATCCAATATATCTCCTACTGTATACCGTACCTACAATAAGTAATAAGGCAGGTATGTTTGTTTTTGGTAACTACTGAATCAATTTCTATTAGTATTTTCATCACAACATGGCAAATACCTAATGCAGTATTGTATGATTATTTTTATTCAGATTGATAGCCTTTTATTTAATCTAGTTATTATTCATTTATCCCCAGCATAAAATAACAAGGGGTTATTAAAGTCGTATTGAAATGCTGGCAGCGGATTGTAAATAGGGCTCTTCATAGACACCGCAGCAGAATACTGTTAACAACCACAAATTAGAGACTAGGCATTTCAGCCAATTTCCTAAAAGAAAAAGCCTTTAACAGAAATGATATACTGTACCTCTGAAGTAAGCCTTAAGCAAGAGTTAAGTAAGCAGGAACAGTTTCCCCCTGAGGTTATACTGGAACGGAGTTACAGAGTGTTATGAAAGTTCAGGTACGGTAAATTCAGGGGAATACAGTACAATCTACGGTATATAAAAGGGTGTTCTAATTAGACAAGCTAGTATTTAATGAGTATACATGAGGTTGCTTTACCATGGGTGTTCATAAGCTACAATAATTGCTTCTCCCTCATATAGCCGCTGCCTAATAGAGAAGTTACAAAGAGCTTTTTCCCCAGAGCATCTTACCAATTATCTGAACACATTTTAGAAATGATTTTCCCAGTTAGGATTTAGACTGAACAATCCAGACTTAATGGGACTTTCTCTCATCAATAAGCATCTTAGTGCTGATCCACAGGAAATTGGGAAGTACGTCCAAACTAACAGAGGGATATGTACTAAGCCTTGGAGAGTGATAAAGTGGAGAGATAGGAGCTGATTGGTTGGTAGTTTCTAACTGCTGTGTTACAAACTGTAACCAGTTGGGAGCTCATTGGCTGTAGCACCATTTATTGTATGCAGGGCTGTTTCTAGACAATTTGGCTCCCAGTGCGAACAGTAAAAAAATGCCCCCCTCCCTCCATGGACAATTTACAAATTAAATCTTTGAGCTCATTATTGGCGTGTGTTAAAAGGGTGTGGCTTCACTGCAGTGGGTGTGGCCTTGCAGGGAAAAAAATACACACATTGGCCCCCACAGGAAAAACACACGGTGTGTTAGCAAACCAAAAATGCACACCAGTGGGTGAAACCATGTTGCACTGCAGGTGGTGCAAATGTAGCATGAGTACAGAGATTTAGATTTGGGTGGGGTGTGTTCAAACTGAAAATCTACAGTACATATCAGTGTAAAAAATAAAGCATCAAGTATTTATCATGCACAGGAACAATATAACCGCCCCAAATCTAACTCTCTTTGCACGTTACATCTGCCTCACGTACAGTGAACCATGGTTTTGCCCATTAGCAGTGGCGGATCCAGGGGAGGGGCCACAGCTCTGCTGCAATCTCCCCTTGACAGAGCCAGCAGGCACTAGGGCAGTAGTCCCAGTGCTGGAGGCTTGGCGATTGTCTGCTGCCACCATACTGGTAACGTAGCAGGCTAGGTGCAACGAAGTTCTGCTGTATGCGTGGACCCACTCATGGAGCCGCGGTAGTTTCGTCTGCCTGCTGCTACAATACAGCGGGTGCCCGAAGTCGCGGACTGTGCTGGAGACTGGGGAGCATTACTGGAGTCCGCGGGAGTGGGCTCACTGCTGGGGGAGACTTATCCTCTGTTCACCCCAGCCTACGGTCATTGTGCATAAAAGAACTCCGGCCAGAGGGATCCGCCTGTGATATGCTAGGGAAGGTGAGTTAGTCAGTGAGATGTGTGTGTTTTCTATGTGTATGTGGTATATTATGCAAGATGACAATAGACATTTTTTTGTATAAAAAAATTTAAACTGTGTGTGTCAAAGGGGCCCACATCACACTGACTCATATGTCACCCTCTCCCTGTCGCCTACTGCCAGTCTTCCGGTCACCCACTGCCAGTCTCCCTGTCACCCACTGCCAGTCTCCCTGTCACCCACTGCCAGTCTTCCTGTCACCCACTGCCATTCACCTTCTCCCTGTCACCCACTGCCAGTCACCATCCCCGTCACCCACTGCCAGTCACTCTCCCTGTCACCCACTGCCAGTCACTCTCCCTGTCATCCACTGCCAGTCACTCTCCCTGTCATCCACTGCCAGTCACTCTCCCCGTCACCCACTGCCAGTCACTCTATACCCAGTCACACACTACCAGTCACTCTATACCCAGTCACCCTCTCTCCCACTGCCAGTCACTCTCCGTCAAACACTAGCTGTCACCAACTGATAGTCACTCTCCCTGTCACCTACTGCAAGTCACTCTCTCTCTCACTCTCTCCCTGTTCTGTGAGGTCACACCCCTTGTAGTGGGGACACAACCCTTTTTTGGGAGCGCATGCGCTGAAGGCACACACAAATGTACTTGGCCCTTCCATTATGGACCCCCTGTAATTTTCTTCTGGATCCACCCCTGCCCATTAGTGTGCTAACAAACCTGAATTACCCCATAATTCAACACTATACCTGCCACTCGTCCTGTCATCAGCTGCTCCCGGTGCCCGAACCAAATTCAGAAGTATAGCAGCATGCGGGTGGATGGCATTGACATAGTCACCCGGTGCCCTTCTCACTGAGCACGGCACCCAAGTGGTAAATGTGATGACGTCACAGTGTGCACCGCACAAACATCCCTGCACCGCACAAACATCCCGATGGACTTCCAAAGAAGGCGTGCCACTATTGTATTTCTATCACCCAGGCAATGCGCTTATACTTTTGTTGTGTATTACTGTTTTCAGTGCTTTGCCTAGGTTCCGGTCCTCCTATAATCCAACCCTGGTGACAGCAGTCATATAAGGGGTCGGGGGATGGATGCCCTAGAAACAGTACTGTCTACAGTGTTGTCATTAAACAAAAAAAAACAAAAAAAAAACACTTTGGTACTGTGTTTCTGCTCTACCCAGCTATTAACTGTAATGTGTTTCCATTGTGTATAGCAATTTTCTGCATTTTCAGTACTGACAGTGAAGCCACAACACCAGATGCAATCCAGTCTCATCACAGCCAGATACAAGAAGGGGAGGGAGCTGAAGCCAAGTGGAGGGAGTTGCAGATTGTGTATGAAGGTGTGTACACACAGTGAAATAAATCTGTAAGATTTTGACTATATAGTCAGAATTTTATGAACAGTTAGTGTATATCTCAAGGTGTTAGGCAGCTTGCGATACAGATTCGATCCCGATGCACGCTCCTGTGGGGTCGGTATCGTAAGGCTAGTTAGACTGTGCAGGCAAGTCAATCTTGACTATCTAGTGTACTATCTAGTACAAAGTATCGTCAAAATTGGCACTTAGTCAAAAAGCAATCTGTACTAACTGGGCTCTGGGGGAGTTCAAGGGAAATCGCATGGTCAAAATCGGACATAGCAAGGATCTCACCGTGTGTACACACCCTGAGACTGACTCTGAATTGTTTCTTTGCAAACCTATTTCAAGATTTTGGTTTCATCCAACTCTGGGTCTTTATCTCTTATTTTCTAGTGCAGGAATATAAAAAATTAACACAAATGTTTGCCAATGGTCACTTGTACAAACCATATAATATGAATCCCGTGTATGGTGTTAAAAATGTGAGAAAAATCAAACCAAGTACAGTATACTGTACTTCAAAAACTACTGTATAGTTAGACTACAGCGGATGTTGATGCAACCTAGGGGATCAATCCAATTACTGTAGGTGCTAGTTGCGTCCTGTGAGCCGCTCTTGTAGTGAACTTACTCTGCAAAGTTAATTTGCAATCCAATTCAAAACTCGCATTGCTTTTCCACCCAAAATTAAAAAAATAAATAAAAAAAATTACCTTTTTGTGTACATCCTCCCCGAACAGGTGAAAGGTTAGGGAAAATCGTTATGTTAAGTTAAAAATGTCAGGACACAGTGCAGAACCTCTGGTGCACCAGATGAAACATCATGTACTTTTAGACTATAAAGTCATGTCAGTTTTCAGGTGAATTTTTCTGAAAATCTCAATAATGGATTAAATTATGTGGGGCAGGTAACTGGAGGTGTTGTTTTGATCCGTTGGTATCGGAATCACGGCGGTTGGGATGACGGCTCTCAAAATACAGACAGTGGCATCCCGATGATTAAAATACTGACCCTGGCTAATTTAGACTGCTAACCCTATCCAACCCATACAGTATTCAAACCGCACTGTACCCAACACCCTCAGTATAGCCAGCCAGCCTTTGGCCTATGTTGGTGAACAATAATCTGAGCTATGAGGTGGTCAATATTGAGTGGAAATGACTGGAAATTAATGTTATTGAGGTTAATAATATTCTAGGTAACAAAATACCCAAATTATGTGATTTTAGCTTTTTTGGCTATTCATAAACAAAAACAAAACAAAACACGCAATTTCAAACCAGTACTGTGGTTTGGCAAATCCAAAGCCGGACTACAATTCAGAGCCAAATACAAATCCAGCAAAAATGGTCCGGTGCACATCTCTAATATAAATACATTTTGTAAAACACTGAATTACTTTGGTTTGCAAGAAAGTTTAAAAGGCCATCTTAACTTCTGCATGCTGCTGCTCCTCCATATCAGGCTGTGGGGATATGACAGTGCCACACTCCCACCCTGTAACATATATGGGGAATCAGCATTTTGGGTCTATTTACTAAGGCTTGGAGAAAGTTAAAGTGTATGGAGAAAAGTATCAACCAACCAGCTCTGAACTGCCTTGAGTGGTACAGCTATCGGAGAGTTGTCCAGGTGAATACAGGTTATAAACAGCGAGTGGACTATTCAAAATGCAGATGATTCCAGCCAATCTATATGTCAGTTGTTTTTAATTGAATGTGTGATCATTTTTATTGTTTATTATATGTATTGGGATTGTTCTTCTATATTGTTATGCAGATACTATTACATTGAGGAATGGAGAATGGAGGGATGCTGCCTGAAGGATTATTCTGTCAACATGCATATTGGACAAACTCTGCCCATGGTGATAGATTTTCTGCATATATATTTTTAGTAGATATACCACTCGTGGGTGTATGGTCACACTCTGATATATGCATGAGGCCTTTAACCACCCAAGGAGGGCATATATCAGAGTGCAACCGCACACCCGATAGTGGTATATCTATGTAATACCGCTTTCACATCTCCAATGCCGGATCCCACCCGGGAATTAGAAACGGGTCCTTCCCGGGTGGGAGCGGCAGGGGGCGAAGCTGGCAGCGGGGGTGGAGGCGGTGCTGGGAGATGAGCGCATCTCCACGCCACCGTTCCCTATGCTGTGAATGGGTACAAGGTCGCATCGACCCGGCAACCCATTCACACTGCGCCTGACCCAGTATTCAAGCCGGGAATAACCCTTCTTATTACCCGGGTTGAATTACCGGGTCAGGCAACCCGTGAATTCGGACATGGCCCTTTCACATCGCACACTGATCCGTGTCAAACCCGTAATATGCCGGGTCGATACCAGGTTATTTGTGCAATGTGAAAGGGGTATTTTAAAATGGCCTCTGTTGTGGGTCAATATGTTAAAACAGATAGCGAAAAGGAGGAAAAAAATAGTTCAGACAGGCTGTTTCACTTGAATTATTTTTAATGAATAAACATTTAACTGGATAACAGTGTGAGTGAATAAAATAGTGAGGCAGTGATGTGCTGCTGTCAGTTAGGCAGTGGTAAGCTGCATATCGGTTAGTGATGGTATTATTTATATTTGTGGGGTAATACTGCTGTAACTTTGTGATAAGGTTTTGGGGAAAGTTAGTAGTTCAGGTGTATGGTTATGCTGGAGCAGGGCGGTCATTGGGAAATAATGCATGGTCATGTGATCTAGTGTGTCCAATCACGTTAAGAGGGATTTCTGTGAATTGTGTGTTTCTGTTAAAACACACAATTTTAGATAGATACATAGATAGATAAATCCCATATAATGTTACAATGTTGGCAGCTGTCATGACAAAGGCCACAGAGATAACCAATGGAGGAGTAGGGATGGCAGCAGCAATGACATTGAACTCACTGGGTCCAGAAGCAGAAATTAGATGATTTCAGTACTAAAGGTCCATACACATGGAGCGATATACAGTCAGGTCCATAAATACTGGGACATCGACACAATTCTCATATTTTGGGCTCTATACACCACCACAATGGATTTGAAATTAAACAAACAAGATGTTCTTTAACTGCAGACTTTCCGCTTTAATTTGAGGGTATTTACATCCAAATCAGGTGAACGGTGTAGGAATTACAACGGTTTCTATATGTGCCTCCCACTTTTTAAGGGACCACGTTTGCAAGAGAGATCACGTTTGCTCAGTAGAATTTGCTGCCAGCGATTCAACAGTGACCGGATTTCAGCGCACAATCACATCTGTGTTTTTTCTTTCCCTTTTTTATTAATTTGTGTAAGTACTGTCATCAGCTACAATGAGCTGAAGGGAGTTAGACCCGCTGCTTGGAAATGAAGGAACATCCCATAACATCATTGAAACATGTCTGAGATCAGGACGCTGCAGACCATCCAATGGAAGACAATCATCAGGTAGAGCAGGACCATCCATCATCGGGAAGAGGAAGAGCTGGATCATCATCAGAAAGAGGAAGAGCTGGACCATCATTAGAAAGAGGAAGAAATGAGCCCAGTGCAAATCGGGCAATTGTACTGATGGCAGAACTCCTGAGGCTGGAAAACATCCTTAGGCCCATTCTGCCCATTATTCCCACCTACAGAAGACGCACTGTTGCAGAGGAAGTAGAGTACTGCACCATCTGCATGTCTGACACTGAAGTTGGAATAGAAATAGCTGTATCATCCCGCCACCATTCCTTCCATGTTTCTTGCCTGACATAATGGCTACAGATGAACAGTGTTTGCACTGTGTGCCGCACAAGGTGCTACGACCTGGACATTTTTAGTCACACCCTGTCTGAAGAACACCAAACAGAAGCAGAAACAGTGGTCCCAATCCTAAAATCAGTCCAAGTCCAAAGCGGTGAGTAAAGATCAATAATAATTTTGACTCACTTAGCCTGTTCCTGGGCCTTCCAATGGATGGATTTGAATGAAAACTTCAACCGCTTACCTGGTATGATCGCATCAGATACGACCACAGCAGGCTGGGCTTTCCATGACATGGTCGTATCTTATGCGACCTGTCACAGTGCCGCACACAGGGAGGAATATGAACTAAAAAACCCGACAGATGAGGAAAGGAAACACTGTATTATTAAGCCCCATCTCGCGCTGCAAAATGCAGTGATTTGCGGGTCAATTGGGAGGGGGCGGAGCAAATATGAAACAATTCCATTAAAATCATGTAATTTTGCATAATGATGATGCTTATCTACAACATGGCTGCAGCTGCAAGCCAGGTGAGAATGAGTGAATGTATGTATGTATGTATGTATGTATGTATGTATGTATGTATGTATGTAGGTATATAAATGGATGGATGTGTGTGTAATCATGTATACAGGCATAACTTTAAGCGTTTTTTTTTTTTATGCGCACTGCGTCCCTCCTGGTTCGGACAAGCTGCTGTACTTTAATAGGCGACCAACCTATTAGAACAGTTACAGTAAGGAGTTTAAGCACTGCGCTCAATCCTGGACTCTGTGTTGATCACCGTATTAATGTAGGTAACTAAGAAAAGTTTCCACTCGATCCCTGTAAATTAATGTAATTATTTTACTGTGTGTTCTGATTGTCAATGTATGGTACCTGTCAGTAAACAAGATGTGATATTAACCAATGAATGAAATAAGGTGCCAGCCGGTAAACAGATGTATATAAACAGTATGTACTAGTACCGGCTATAATAACAACAATTTGTTTTTATTGATGAAAATATGGATCCACAGGAAAAAACTTCACTTTGATTCAAACGATTGAATATTGCACTTAATAGTGGAAAAGGGCAATCTAGTCCATATAAACTTAATGGAGAAAAAGAAAAAAATTAATGAAAAAATAAAAATTAAAAAAGAAAAAATGCACCAATGTCCTTCAGTTAACGGATATCTAAATATCTTATGAATGGGTACAGTCTCTTTACATGCGGCGTCCCGCATGCGGTGTAATATTCAAGCGCTGTAGATAGAGTTGGTAATGGGGTGTGCTTGTGGGTAGTAGAGTCCGTGTGATGCTGGGCAGTGCGGTATGGATTTGCAGGGAGTGAATAAGTGTGTAGCTGCGGACGCGGGCGCCCAGTATCCCCTACGGACTACGAGAAAAGGATTTACTGGTAGGTAATTAAAATCCTATGCTGAGCAAGTAGCTGCCCAGGAGGAACCCACTGACCTAGTAGAGTGGGCCTGAACAGATTTTGGAATCAGCAATCCTGCCATAGAATAAGCATGTTGGATAGTAAGCCTGATTCATCTTGAAATTGACTGCTTTGAACACCCAATCGTGTTGCATCATAGAGAACGAACAATGAATCCGATTTCCTGGTATGAGCCGTTCTCTTCACATATATCTTCAAAGCCTGCTCCACATCCAAGGACTTTGAAACAGTAGAGGTGTCAGTAACAACCGGAACCACAATTGGCTGGTTGATGTGAAACGCCGACACCACCTTAGGAAGGAATTGCTGACGAGTCCTGAGTTCAGCTCTGTCCTCGTGGAAAATCAAGTAGGGACTCTTGTGCGTCAACGCCCCCAGTTCTGAGACGCGCCTTGACGAGGCCAAGGCAACAGCGTGATGGTTTTCCACGTAAGATATTTTTCTTCCACCTCCAGTAACGGTTCGAACCTGTCCGATTGGAGAAACCATAGAAATGGAGATCCCAAGGTGCTGTGGGAGGCACAAAGGGAGATAGGATATGAAGGACACCCTTCAAGAACGTCTGTACTTCCGGTAGAGAAGCCAATTGTTTCTGAAAGAAAATCGACAAGGCCGAAATCTAAACCTTTAAGGAGCCTAGGCGTAGGCCCACATCCACACACGACTGTAGGAACAGCAGGAAACGTCACAGATGAAATTCCACCATAGAATATCGTCTACTTTCACGCCAGGAGACATATTTTTTTCCACATACAATGGTAATGTTTCGACGTTGCCCCCTTCCTGGCTTGGATCATAGTCGGGATGACCTTGTCGGGAATCCCTTTCTGAGTTAGAATCGGCCTCTCAACTTCCATGCCATCAAACGTAGCCATGGTAAGTCTTGATAGACGAACGGGCCCTGTTGCAGAAGATCCCCTCGAAGAGGCAGAGGCCACGTATCTTCGCTTAGCATCTCTAGAAGGTCCACATACCAGGCCCTTCTCGGCCAGTCCGGAGCAATCAGGATTGCTTGAACTTTTTCCCTTCTTATTCTTTTGAGAACCCTTGGGATCAGAGGAATAGGAGGAAACAAGTATACCAGTTGGTATACCCACGGAGTTGTCAGGGCGTCGACCGCTACAGCCTGTGGGTCCCTCGGCCTGGAACAATACCGCCTGAGCTTCTTGTTGAGAAAAGAGGCCATCATGTCAATTTGTAGACAACCCCACCGATATGTTAGGCGGTGGAACACCTCAGGGTGGAGGCCCCATACTCCCAGGTGCAGGTCGTTTCTGCTGAGGAAATCTGCTTCCCAGTTGTCTACTCCCAGAATAAAGATTGCCAACAACGCCACCACTGTGTGTTTTTCCACCCAGAGGAGAATTCTTGACACCTATGACATTGCGGTTTTGCTATACGTTCCACCTTGTCGGTTTATGTACGTCACAGACGTCACATTGTCCAGCTGAACTTGAATGGCCTTATTCTGAAGAAGATAAGAGGCCTGTAGAAGGGCATTGTAGATTGCTCTGAGCTCCAGGATGTTTATGGGAAGTGTGGCTTCCAGACTTGACCATCTTCCTTGAATCTGCACCCCCTGGGTGAGGACAGCTTCCCAACTTCTGAGGCTTGCGTCGGTGGATAACAGAATCCAATTTTGAATCCCGAACCATCGACCCTTCACCAGATGAGAAATTTGTAACCATCACAGGAGGGAAATCCTGGCCTTCGGCGACAGACGATTCAATTGTTACATGTGTAGATACGATCCAGACCATTTATCCAACAGATCCAGCTGGAAGGGCCTTGCATGAAACCTTCTGTACTGAATTGCCTCTTTCCCAGAAGATGGATGCACTGATGTACTGAGATTCGGTTTGGATTCAAGACAGCCCGCATCATCGACTGGATTACCATTGCCTTTTCCAAGGGACTCCGTGTCCAGGATCATTACCAGGAAATGCAGCTTCTTCGTTGGTTCTAGGTGAGATTTTGGCAGGTTCAGAATCCACCCATGATCCAGGAGCAATGTGGTTGTGAGATCAATGTTCACCAACAACTGTTCCCTGGATGCAGCCTTTGTCAGAAGATCGTCCAGGTAATGAATTATGTTCACTCCTTGTTTTCTGAGTAACATCATCATCTCTGCCATCACTTTGGTGAGCATCCTTGGTGCCATTGAGAGACCAAAAGGCAGAGCCTGAAACAGGGGGTGGTCTTCAGTATGCCGACTGTCGGGATCCCGGCGCATAGTATACCGGCGCCGGAATCTCGACAGCCGACATTACCGACACTTTTTCTCCCTCGTGGGGGTCCACGACCCCCCTGGAGGGAGAATAAAATAGCGTGCGTAGCGCGCCACAGTGCCCGCAGCGTGGAGAGCGCAGCGAGCCTGCAAGGGGCTCATTTGCGCTCGCCACGCTGTCGGTATGCCGGCGGTCGGGCTCCCGGCGCCGGTATGCTGGTCGCCGGGAGCCCGGCCGCCGGCATACCATACTACACCCTGAAACAGGTAGTGACAGTCCTGCAGTGCAATCCGCAGGTAAGCCTGGTGAGGCAGCCAGATCGGAATGTGAAGGTACGCGTCCTTGATATCCAGACCTGAGATCACCGCTCTCAGAAACTCCATTCTGAACTTGAATACCCGTAAGTATGGGTTCAAAGACTTGAGATTCAGAATCGGTCTGACCGGGCCATCTGGTTTCGGTACTACAAACAAGCTGGAATAGTATCCCCTGTTTTGTAGATAAGGTGGAACTGGAACAATGACCTGAGTCAGTAACAGTTTTTGAATAGCTTCTTGTAAGGTTATTTTTGCTTCCTGTGAAGTTGGTAAGCCTGATCTGAAGAATGTGTGAGGTAGGAGATCCTGGAACTCCAGCCTGTAGCCCTGAGAAATGAGGTCTAGGACACAGGGGTCCTAGCAAGACCTCGCCCAGGCGTGACTGAAGAATTTTAGCTGGGCTCCCACCTGCCTTTCTTCCAGGCATGTGGGCCCCCCGTCATGTGGAAGGCTTTGAGGCAACAGAGCTGGAGCTCTGTTCCTGAGAACCAACAGTGGTTGGCTTGCCTGATTTCCCTCTAGTATCTCTGGCGGCGGTAGAGGAACCTCTGGCTTTGCCTAGAAACTTCGCAGTCCGAAAGGACTGTAAGTTGGGTCCTGAGTAGATCTTCCTAGTAGGAGGAGCTGCAGAAGGCAGATAGGTGGATTTTACCTGCTTTTGAAATCCACTTATCCAGTTCATCGCTAAATAAGGCCTCATCTGAGGATGGCAGGCCTTCCACACCTCTCTTGGAGTCTGCATCGGCAGTACACTGACGTAACCATAAAGCTGTATGTGCTGACACTGCCATAGCTGTCATGCGTGCATTTAGCAACCTATCTCCTTAATGGCTTCAACCATAAAGTTTGCAGAATCTTGTATATGTTGCAGAAGTAAAATAATTTCACCTCGAGTTAAGGTGTCAAAACCCTCTATGACATTATCAGACCACTTTGCAATGACTTTTGCAATTCATCCACATGCTATAGTGGGTCTCCGAACCACCCCTGCAGCTGTATACAAAGATTTGAGGGTAGTCTCAATCTTACGATCAGCTGTGTCCTTTTGGGAGGCCTGGAGACTGATGTATCTACAATCGGTAGATATTCCCATTTTTTCCTATCCTCAGAGGGAAAGGGAAAAGTTGACAGTAACCGCTTAGGGATCTGTAACTTTTTCTGGATTAACCCATGGTTGTTCAAACAGAGTATTTAGTTCTTTTGACACAGGAAAAGTAGCTGAGGATTTTTTCTGTACAATAAAGTTAGATTCCTCACTCTGCTCAGTCACCTTGTCATGAATATTGAGGACTTCCCTGATAGCGTCTATGAGTGATTCAACTCCCTGCGACAGAGTACCCTCCCCTACCTCCATGTCCACCTCACTTTCCTCCATTCCTGATCCTTCTTGATCAGAGTCAGAATGCAGGATCTGGGCTAAAGTACGTTTATGTGAACAAACTGAGTACCGAGTACTTTTGCACAAACTCAGCCATAGACTTTCTAAAGTATTGCGTCTCTTTCTCATTTCGAGATAATTTAGTAGAGATGGTGGAGATTATCCCCCTAATGGAGTCCAGCCACGCTGGCTCTGGTTCCTTTGTCTGAGAAGGGACACTACACTGAGTACACACTAGTGAACCCCCAGGAGAGGAGGAACACTGTGTCTTACTTGTAACAGACTCCTTGCTTTCTAAACTCTTTGCAGCAGAACGTCATACACACAGGAAATAGTTAACAGCACAATTAACCCACAAAGAGCCCTTCAGGAGAGACACAAATGTAGAGAAACCAGCACACGGTGCCCTTATCACTAAAGTAAGCTTAGCTGGGTCGCAGACTAAGTACCCTAATTGGGGACTCAGTACACTATATAATGCTCCCTCCCTGCTTAACCCCCTGGTACTGCTGAGGTAAACTGGAGGCTTTCCAGAGGAGCTGCGCGTCCCTGCAGTCAGGATATGTGATGATGCAGTCTGTAAAATGGCGCCTGTGAGCTGCTGGATCCGCTCATAGTGAAGCCCCGCCCCTGCAAAAGAGGTGATTTTTGTGCCTAAAATGGAGTCAGCCCCCTTTTAAGTCTGTAATGCCAGTCTGGGTACTGTGTACACATAAAGTGTACTGAGACTCAGTGCGCTCCATTAGAAGCCGTGCGTCCGCACTGTGTACTAAGTCTGGAGACCCAGCCGCCCCATGAAGAAGCCGTGCTTCTCCATACCCTCCTGCCGCCATAATGGCCGGCGACCCATTAACCGGGATGCCGGCTTAGTACTCACCACTCTTCTTTCTTCTGGCTCTGTTAGGGGTGGCGGCGTGCTGCAGGAATGTACGCTCGCCGTGGTGGGGCTTGCGAATAGTTCCCTCAGGAGCTATGTCCTGTCAGCGGGGAACGGGACCATTAACCCTTTGGGAGGTTGGGCTCCCCCCCCTAATTCCCACGAAGCAGGCCGGCTGATGCCATCCAGTCCTGCCTGAAAATAACAAAGAGAGAAAATAAATGCTGAAAATTCTTCAGGAGCTTCCAGAAACGTGACCGGCTACTCCGGGCACATTTTCTAAACTGAGTCAGTTGGGAGGGGCACAGAGGAAGGAGCCAGCACACACTATACATTTCTTAATGTGCCCATGGCTCCTAGTGTACCCGTTTATAACCCATAGTACTAAATGGATTCCCAGTATTCCCTAGGATGTAAGAGAAAATAAAGCAGCAAGTATTTACCATGCACAGGAACAATATAAACACACCCAAATCTAAATTTCTCTGCACATGTTACATCTGCCCTACCTGCAGTGAAATTGCCATTAGTGTGCTTTTTTGGTTTGCTAACAAACCTGAATGATCCCCATAATCCAACACTATACCTGGTACACCTCCTGTTATCAGCTGCTCCCGGCATATTCATCTGATGCCCTTCGCGCAGTGCACGGCACCCCAGTGGTAGTCGCGATGACATAACAGTGTGCGCCGCACAAACGTCCCGATGAACTTCCAAAGTAGACGCGCCACTGGTGTATCTCTATCACCTAGGCAATGCGCTTATACTCTTGTTGTGTATTACTGTTTTCAGTGCTTTGCCTAGGTTGTACCCCTCCGATAATCCGGCCTTGGTGACAGCAGTCATCCGTGGTCGGTGGATGGGCTCCCCGTGTGATTGCACTGCTCATCTAGCCATAGAAACAGCCTGGATCATATGCAACAAGTCTTAAACAGCTAAAACTCATTGATAAATGGGCCCCTTTACAGTACCTCTTTTTCCATTTGATTACTCGCCAAGGCTAAGTACTTCTGCCCCCTGATGAGATGCCGCGTACACTTTTTATTAGAAAAAGCTAGGGCCTGGCACTTCGGAAGATGCATTTGTCTAAACCAGGGGTGTCCAACCTTTCACCTTCCCTGGGCCACATTAGAAGATGAAAATTTGGTTTGGGCCGCACATAAAATAAAATAACAGTAACGATACCTGATCGTCCAAAAAAACCATAGAAAACACAGTTAACATATTAAACTTACTTGTAGCTGTGCCCCTGTAGCTGCGTCCCTTGTAGTTGTGCCCTTGTAGCTGCGCCCCTTGTAGCTGTGCCACTATAGCTGCGCCCCTTGTAGTTGTGCCCCTGTAGCTGCCCCCTTGTAGCTGTGCCACTATAGCTGCGCCCCTTGTAGTTGTGCCCCTGTAGCTGCGCCCCTTGTACTGTGCCCCTTGTAGTTGTGCCCCTGTAGCTGCGCCCTTGTACTGTGCCCCTTGTAGCTGCCACCTTGTACTGTGCCCCTGTAGCTGTGCCCCTGTAGCTGCGCCCCTTGTAGTTGTGCCCCTGTAGCTGCGCCCCTTGTAGTTGTGCCCCTGTAGCTGCCCCCTTGTACTGTGCCCCTTGTAGCTGTGCCCCTGTAGCTGCGTCCCTTGTAGTTGTGCCCCTGTAGCTGCCCCCTTGTACTGTGCCCCTTGTAGCTGCCCCCTTGTAGTTGTGCCCCTGTAGCTGCCCCCTTGTAGCTGTGCCACTATAGCTGCGCCCCTTGTAGTTGTGCCCCTGTAGCTGCGCCCCTTGTACTGTGCCCCTTGTAGTTGTGCCCCTGTAGCTGCCCCCTTGTACTGTGCCCCTTGTAGCTGCCACCTTGTACTGTGCCCCTGTAGCTGTGCCCCTGTAGCGGCGCCCCTTGTAGTTGTGCCCCTGTAGCTGCGCCCCTTGTAGTTGTGCCCCTGTAGCTGCCCCCTTGTACTGTGCCCCTTGTAGCTGCCCCCTTGTACTGTGCCCCTTGTAGTTGTGCCCCTGTATCTGCGCCCCTTGTACTGTGCCCCTTGTAGCTGTGCCCCTGTAGCTGCGTCCCTTGTAGTTGTGCCCCTGTAGCTGCGCCCCTTGTAATTGTGCCCCTGTAGCTGTGCCCCTTGTACTGTGCCCCTTGTAGTTGTGGCCCTGTAGCTGCCCCCTTGTACTGTGCCCCTTGTAGCTGCCCCCTTGTACTGTGCCCCTTGTAGTTGTGGCCCTGTAGCTGCCCCCTTGTACTGTGCCCCTTGTAGTTGTGCCCCTGTAGCTGCGCCCCTTGTACTGTGCCCCTTGTAGCTGTGCCCCTGTAGCTGCATCTCTTGTAGTTGTGCCCCTGTAGCTGCGCCCCTTGTAGCTGTGCCACTATAGCTGCGCCCCTTGTAGTTGTGCCCCTGTAGCTATGCCCCTCGTACTGTGCCCCTTGTAGTTGTGCCCCTTGTAGTTGTGGCCCTGTAGCTGCCCCCTTGTACTGTGCCCCTTGTAGCTGCCACCTTGTACTGTGCCCCTGTAGCTGTGCCCCTGTAGCGGCGCCCCTTGTAGTTGTGCCCCTGTAGCTGCGCCCCTTGTAGTTGTGCCCCTGTAGCTGCCCCCTTGTACTGTGCCCCTTGTAGCTGCCCCCTTGTACTGTGCCCCTTGTAGTTGTGCCCCTGTATCTGCGCCCCTTGTACTGTGCCCCTTGTAGCTGTGCCCCTGTAGCTGCGTCCCTTGTAGTTGTGCCCCTGTAGCTGCGCCCCTTGTAATTGTGGCCCTGTAGCTGTGCCCCTTGTACTGTGCCCCTTGTAGTTGTGGCCCTGTAGCTGCCCCCTTGTACTGTGCCCCTTGTAGCTGCCCCCTTGTACTGTGCCCCTTGTAGTTGTGGCCCTGTAGCTGCCCCCTTGTACTGTGCCCCTTGTAGTTGTGCCCCTGTAGCTGCGCCCCTTGTACTGTGCCCCTTGTAGCTGTGCCCCTGTAGCTGCATCTCTTGTAGTTGTGCCCCTGTAGCTGCGCCCCTTGTAGCTGTGCCACTATAGCTGCGCCCCTTGTAGTTGTGCCCCTGTAGCTATGCCCCTCGTACTGTGCCCCTTGTAGTTGTGCCCCTTGTAGTTGTGGCCCTGTAGCTGCCCCCTTGTACTGTGCCCCTTGTAGCTGCCCCCTTGTACTGTGCCCCTTGTAGTTGTGGCCCTGTAGCTGCCCCCTTGTACTGTGCCCCTTGTAGCTGCCCCCTTGTAGTTGTGGCCCTGTAGCTGCCCCCTTGTACTGTGCCCCTTGTAGCTGCGCCCTTGTACTGTGCCCCTTGTAGCTGTAAAAAAAAAACACACACACGCACAGACACATACTTACCGCTCCTGCAGCGCTGCCTCCGTCTCCGTCCGCCGCTCCACGTGTTCTTGTACAACCAACTTCTCCGCTGGGCTCCTCTACTCTCGCGCTGCTCAGTCACGTGTGCCGCTATGCAGCGGAGGAGGGCTACATTGTGACTGACAGCGGAGAGGGCGTGAGCTGGTGCTGGTCCCAGCAGCAGCAATCCAATCAGGATGTGCTGACAGCCTGCTGGGGCCGGCTCAGCCTCACATGTGGTGTCCGTACTCGGAAAAAAAAAAAAACCTCTGCTGCAGCGCTGCTCCTGGGCCGCATTACTAGCCGACTTGGGCCGCATGCGGCCCGCGGGCCGCGGGTTGGACAAGCCTGGTCTAAACCATCACTGTTGCACTAAGGAAATGCCGTTACTGAACACAAGAACCAGGCTGAAACTCCCGAACCCTCTGTCATGGCAGCACAATCTTCCACAATTAGAGAACTTGCAAATATTTTTGACCTTAAAATTATGACATTTTGTTTCGCTGTACCTAGTACTGTCCTTGAGCATGTACCTATCTAAGGAAGCTTTGTGTTGATGAGTAAACTCTCAGTAAAGAGTTGGCATATTCTGACATTCTAGAAAAGAACAAATACAGAGATGCCAACAATTAAATCTATATACCAGGAACATTTTGCTGTCCGAAAATACCATAGATAGAAGACTTTGTCCAGTACGAGATTAGACAACATTAATCCGAACAAAGAACCGAAACCAGATGGGTTACATCAATCAGTTGTCTGTTAGCTCATAAGCTTTATTTTCTGAATGGTATGGTACAGACAGATTAGCAAAAAGCAAATGTGCTAGCAATGTTCATAAAGGGATTGCGATCTAAGTCTGGCAACTATAAACCAGTAAATGTAATATCTATAGCGGGATAGATACAGTATTTGAGGGGTTGCTAAAAGAGAAATCATGAATACAGATTAAAAAGATCAGTAACAGCCAATAAACAAAAAACAAAAACAAATTTGCTTTGCAATAGGAAGTAAAAAGAAAGTTGTACAAAGGAATGGAGGCACTTATAGTAGAGCCTAAAAAAAGCTGCTGACACTGCCCCTCATATGCAATTACTATATCATTTAAGACTATACTATATATTTACCAGGGAAGGAAACGGTCTGAAAGGCCAAAGAGAGTAGTTCTTAATAGTTTATACTCTGTATAATAAGTACAATAAATTATAAAAGGGATCTTATCTTCTCATCAGTGGTCTTACCAAAGGATTTAAAGCAGCAACGTTTTTAAAAGCAATACATGCCGTATAGGGCAGTACGAAAGGTGTAATGGTTAGCATTACTGTCTCACAGCACTGAGGTCATGGGTTCGATTCCCACCATGGTTCTAACTGTGTGGAGTTTGTATATTCTCCCCGTACTTGCGTGGGTTTCCTCCGGGTACTCCGGTTTCCTCCCACAATCCAAATATATACTGGTAGGTTAACTGGCTCCCTACAAAAGTAACCATAGTGTGAATGTGTGTGTGTGTGTACATGTGGTAGGGAATATAGATTGTAAGCTCCACTGGGGCAGGGACTGATGTGAATGGCCAAGTATTCTCTGTAAAGCGCTGTGGAATATGTGAGCGCTAAATAAATAACTGGTAGTATATAAATAAACTATTGCCCCTTTAAAAAAAAAAATGTAAAAAAAATTGCCACTTTAAATCCAACACCAAAATTGGTAATTGGTAAATATACGCCAAAATGTCTATCATAGGACCACTGTTGCTTAATTTGTTTCCAAATAAAGTAAATATCATCCATAGAATGGGACCTGATCAAACTTGAAAACTGGGTAGTAACACTGCACATAAGGTTAACAGGTGGTATTCAGTATGCTGGCTGGGATCCTGGCGCGCAGTATACCGGTGCCTGAATCCCGACACCCGGCATACTGACAACTATTCTCCCTCTTTGGGGTCCACGAATGGAGGGAGAATAAACAGCGTTGGGCGCGCAGCACGCCACCGTGCCCGCAAGGGGCTTGTCCAGCTGTCGGTATGCCAGCGGTCGGGATCCCAGTGCCGGTATGCTGTCCGCCGGGATCCCGCCCGCCGGCATACCATACTGAATCCCTTAACCATGAATAAATATAAGGTTAGCCATTTTCAATATAGATTACTGGTGGACCAGGAGCTAGGCAGATCATAGAATATCAAGGTGATCTATGATCTGTAGCTCCAACCAGAGTAATATGTCAAATGTATGGAGTAAGGTGGCCAATCCAGGGATCAGGATCAGCGGGATCCCGGGATTTAGGCCAAAAATAGGTCAGGATTCAATCCCAGGATTGGAAGCTCCAATCCCGGAGATTGAGGGATCAGGTGGCCCTTTAATGCCGGGCAGCGTTGAGCGTTCTCAGAACGCTCAGCTCTGCCTGGCTCCCGGCTCCCCCTGCACAGCATGACCTCTGACTCTGATGTCCCGCTGCGAAGTCACCCACCGGCCGCTGCTGAGACTAATGCAACAGCGGTCATCACCCGCCGGCTCCTCCCGGCTCCCCCTGCAGACAACACAGCACTCGCTGCCCTCAGCGTCATCTGGAGGACCACCCGCCCCAGCATCCACCCGCCCCAGCAGTTTGGTGAGTTTATTTGTCTGCAGGGCAGATGGGGCGAGGTGGGGCGGGCGGACACACAGTGAAGAAAGCCAATCCCAGATATCCTGGGATTGACCATTTTTCAATCCCGATACCCGGGATTGGCCACCCATGTATGGAGTCCAGAGAGGAAAATACAACTGAATTTATTCATAAAGCACTGTTAAAGCCACATAAGCAAGTAGTAAAAAATTGGGGCGCAAGTTAAGAGATAATTTAGAGAAAGGCAACTGATTTATTATGAACTGTTAAGGGGGGTACACACCGAGAGATCCATGCTTAAATTCTAAGCAATCTGGCTAGATTGCTTAGAAGTTAAGCACAAATCTCTCCGTGTGTATGCCCCACAGCGATAGCGATGCGCGGCCCAGCACGCCGCTATCGCTGGTACTAGATTGGCCTGCATGCAGGCACAATCTAGCAGGTCGCTCATTTCACCACCGAGTGAAATGAGCATCCCCCCTCCCTTCCCCTCGCTCAGCACACATCGCGCTGTGTGTTGAGCAAGGGAGAGATGTGTGCTGAGCAGACTGTGACAGATCGCTCAGCACACATCTCCCCGTTTGTACAGGGCTTTAAATTACAACAAAAGATAGTAAAATGTAAGAAGAGATGTTTAAGTTGGATTTTGATTAATCTTTAGAAATACATTCATGTCTGATATAACAAATAATACAGTATCTGACAACATGGCAAACATCAGATCTCTTCATAGGATGCAAGGATAGTACTTGTGGAAGCTTAATTTAATAGAAGAATATTGAACGCTATTCCACAACTGCAAGAAAGCACTGGAGATCCATCAAAGCTCTACTTGTCTCTCCTACAGCAAACTGACATTATTTTTGTAACGCTTCTCTGTATTTTACGTATAATTGCCTAATTGTATAATAGCACTCACTACAGATATCTTAATACCTTTAGTGGTTTGTGTTTGTAGTCTATATTTGAATCCCAAGCTTAATGTCAATTGAACACGAAAGTCTACCAAGGTGTGCACAGGTATGTACTATGAATGTGTTTTATAACAAATCTGTAAACACTATCTGTAATGGACTACTTAATTAAACCATTTTTACTCCACTAGATTACAGTAACTGCCTGGCTGCCCAGTGAAAGACTTGCTGCAAGTTTCCCTGGAGTCACGTGGTATATAGGGGTTCACTACGGCTGGCCGACGGTCGGGCTCCCGGCGACCAGCATCCCGGCGCCGGGAGCCCGACCGCCGGCTTACCGACAGCTTGGCGAGCGCAAATGAGCCCCTTGCGGGCTCGTTGCGCTCGCCACGCTACGGGCACGGTGGCGCGCTATGCGCGCCACACTATTTTATTCTCCCTCTATGGGGGTCGTGGACCCCCACGAGGGAAAATAAGTGTCGGTATGCCGGCTGTCGGGCTCCCGGCGCCGGTATATTGAGCGCCGGGAGCCCGACCGCCGGCAAACAGAAGACCACCCGTATATAGGGTCATTTCAGGTGGCCTTTGAACACAGGCCCAGCTACCTTATTATATTTGCCACAAATCATGCAGGCCTGCTTACCATTGCTTAGGGCATTAAACCTGCCTACCACCAATGTGGCTAGGGATAACTGTGTTCCCATCAATATGAAGCCCCTTTTAATGGCTTGAAAAAAATATTAAACGTTCCCAATGTTCCCCAGCTCACGCCTAAAAAAATACATATCCTACCAGTAATTGAAAGTAATCATGTATTATTTAAGCTTCCTTAAGCAAGTATGCATAAGGTGAAAAAAAAAGAAAGAAGAAAAAGAAAGAAAGAAAAGGTGGTAACACTGAACACGGAGCAGTCTGCTATAGATGGAAGTATAATATAATTGATTAAGGACTGTGTGGCCTTTACAAACATTCAGGCTTATTTCTAAAGGTGCATACACACTATCCGCTGCATGAGCGACATCACCTATTGTTTTCCCTACCCTGCCAGGTGGCCGATATACTGTGTACATATTAACGATAATGCAAGCGATATTGTTCAGTGACATCACGCCACGGCCAACCTATACATGCAGCCTTGGCCGAAAATTGAGCAGCATGCACAGACGGCACAGGGTTACAATATCGATACATAGGACAGCGCATCGTTCATCGTTTGAAGCATGCACACTGAATGAACAATATTCGAACAGGAGGGTAAAAATGAGCGGTATTGTTGACAAAATAGTCTAGTGTGTATGTACCTTAACAGTTATTTTCTGTGCTGTGTGTTATCCCATTTCTACAGCATCATTCATTCTTAGTTCTAGTTGAGAGCATATTAACTAGAACAGCTCCAGCATGGATAGATGTATTATATATACAGTTGTGCTCATAAGTTTACATACCCTAGCAGAATTTGTGATTTTCTGGCCATTTATCAGAGAATATGAATGATAACTCACAAACTTTTCTTTCACTTATGGTTAGTGGTTGGGTGAAGCCATTTATTGTCAAACAACTGTGTTTACTCTTTTTAAATCATAATGACAACAGAAACTACCCAAATAACCCTGATCAAAAGTTTATATACCCCAGTTCTTAGTACCGTGTATTGCCCCCTTTGACATCAATGACAGCTTGAAGTCTTTTGTGGTAGTTGTGGATGAAGCTCTTTATTTTCTCAGATGGTAAAGCTGCCCATCCTTCTTGGCAAAAAGCCTCCAGCTCCTGTAAATTCTTGGGCTGTCTTGCATGAACTGCACGTTTGAGATCTCCCCAGAGTGGCTCAATGATATTGAGGCCAGGAGACTGAGATGGCCACTCCAGAACCTTCACTTTATTCTGCTGTAGCCAATGACAGGTCGACTTGGCCTTGTGTTTTGGATCATTGTCATGTTGGAACGTCCAAGTACGTCCCATGCGCAGCTTCCGGGCTGATGAGTGCAAATTTTCCTCCAGTATTTTCTGATAACATGCTGCATTCATCTTGCCATCAATTTTGACCAAGTTTCCAGTGCCTTTGTAGCTCACACATCCCCAAAACATCAGCGATCCACCTCCGTGTTTCACAGTAGGAATGGTGTACCTTTCATCATAGGCCTTGTTGACTCCTCTCCAAATGTAACGTTTGGTTGTGGCCAAAAAGTTAAATTTTGGTCTCGCCACTCCAAATGACTTTGTTCCAGAAGTTTTGAGGCTTGTCTCTGTGCTGTTTGGAGTATTGTAAGCGGGATGCTTTGTGGCATTTGCGTAGTAATGGCTTTCTTCTGGCGACCATGCAGCCAATTTTTCTTCAAATGCCTTCTTATTGTGCATCTTGAAACAACTACACCACTTTTTTTCAGAGAGTCGTGTATTTCAGCTGAAGTTATTTGTGGATTTTTCTTTACATCCCGAACAATTTTCCTGGCAGTTGTGGCTGAAATTTTTGTTGGTCTACCTGACCGTGATTTGGTTTCCACAGAATCCCTCATTTTCCACTTCTTAATTAGAGTTTGAACACTGCTGATAGGCATTCTCAATTGCTTGGATATCTTTTTAAATCCCTTTCCTGTTTTATACAGTTCAATTACCTTTTCCCGCAGATCCTTTGAAAATTCTTTTGCTTTCCCCATGACTCAGAATCCAGACACGTCAGTAAAGCACTGGATGAAAGATGCAAGGGTCTCTCAGGAGTCCAGAAACTCACTGATCTTTTATCCACACACACTGATTACAAGCAAACAGATCACAGGTGAGGATGGTTACCTTTAGTAGCCATTCAAACCCGTTTGTGTCAACTTGTGTGCATGTTATCATGCCAAAATCTCCAGGGTATGTAAACTTTTGATCAGGGTCATTTGAGTAGTTTCTGTTGTCATTATGATTTAAAAAGAGTAAACACAGTTGTTTGACAATAAATGGCTTCACCCAACCACTAACCATGAGTGAAAGAAAAGTTTGTGAGTTATCATTCATATTCTCTGACAAATGGCCAGAAAATCACAAATTCTGCTAGGGTATGTAAACTTATGAGCACAACTGTATGTCCGCTGGTGTTTTTTTGTTACCAGCGGTTTCAAATTATTAGAGATGAGTTCCGAATACCAGGGATCAGAGACCATCTGTGTTGCGGCTTGGGTGTTTCCACCAGACTCTGATCCCACATCAAAGCCGAACATCCTCCTCCCAGTGTCAGAATCTCGCGGGACTTGGATTCTATATAAGACGCCACGACCAAGCTGCACTGTACTCTGCTGTAGTGGCTGTAATGAGACTCTAGACTCAGAAGTGGCTGTGCTGTATAAAGTGCTTTATGCTGCGCTGTACTTTGCTGTAAATTATACTGGTTGGTGTGCTTTACACTAGTGCGCTTTGTTCACGTGCATCTATAAGCCCTGTGATCCACAGTTTGAACTGAGCTGCAAGTTTAAAAAAAAAATAAGATTTTACTTACCGGTAAATCTATTGCTCGTAGTCCGTAGTGGATGCTGGGGACTCCGTAAGGACCATGGGAATAGACGGGCTCCGCAGGAGACATGGGCACTTTAAGAGAGAATTTAGGTTCTGGTGTGCACTGGCTCCTCCCTCTATGCCCCTCCTCCAGACCTCAGTTAGAGAAACTGTGCCCAGAAGAGCTAACAGTACAAGGAAAGGATTTTGGTAATCCAGGGCAAGATTCATACCAGCCACACCAATCACACCGTATAACATGTGATAACAACCAGTTAACAGTATGACAAAAAATAGAGCATCAGGTCCAACCCTGATGCAACCATAACTTAACCCTTATTGAAGCAATAACTATATACAAGTATTGCAGAAGAAGTCCGCACTTGGGACGGGCGCCCAGCATCCACTACGGACTACGAGAAATAGATTTACCGGTAAGTAAAATCTTATTTTCTCTAACGTCCTAGTGGATGCTGGGGACTCCGTAAGGACCATGGGGATTATACCAAAGCTCCCAAACGGGCGGGAGAGTGCGGATGACTCTGCAGCACCGATTGAGCAAACACAAGGTCCTCCTCAGCCAGGGTATCAAACTTGTAGAACTTTGCAAAAGTGTTTGAACCTGACCAAGTAGCCGCTCGGCAAAGCTGTAATGCCGAGACCCCTCGGGCAGCCGCCCAAGAAGAGCCCACCTTCCTAGTGGAATGGGCCTTAACTGATTTTGGCAGCGGCAATCCAGCCGCAGAATGAGCCTGCTGAATCGTGTTACAGATCTAGCGAGCAATAGTTTGCTTTGAAGCAGGAGCACCAAGCTTGTTGGAAGCATACAGGATAAACAAAGACTCTGTTTTCCTGACCCTAGCCGTTCTGGCTACATAAACCTTCAAAGCCCTGACCACATCAAGTAACTCGGAATCCTCCAAGTCAGTAGTAGCCACAGGCACCACAATAGGTTGGTTTATATGTAAGGATGAAACCACTTTCGGAAGGAATTGTGGACGGGTCCGCAATTCTGCTCTATCAGCATGGAAAACCAGATAGGGGCTTTTATGTGACAAAGCCGCCAACTGACACACGCCTAGCCGAAGCCAAGGCTAATAGCATGACCACCTTCCAAGTGAGATATTTCAACTCCACCGTTTTGAGTGGTTCAAACCAGTGGGATTTCAGGAAACTCAACACCACGTTAAGATCCCAAGGTGCCACTGGAGGCACAAAAGGGGGCTGAATATGCAGCACTCCCTTTACAAACGTCTGAATTTCAGGCAGAGAAGCCAACTCTTTTTGAAAGAAAATGGATAGGGCCGAAATCTGGACCTTAATGGAACCCAATTTTAGTCCCAAATTCACTCCGGACTGCAGGAAGTGAAGGAAACGGCCCAGCTGGAATTCCTCCGTAGGAGCATTCCTGGCCTCACACCAAGCAACATATTTTTGCCATATACGGTGATAATGTTGAGCTGTCACGTCCTTCCTAGCCTTTATCAGCGTAGGAATGACCTCATCCGGAATGCCTTTCTCTGCTAGGATCCGGCGTTCAACCGCCATGCCGTCAAACGCAGCCGCGGTAAGTCTTGGAACAGACAGGGCCCCTGTTGCAACAAGTCCTGTCTTAGAGGAAGAGGCCACGGGTCCTCTGTGAGCATTTCTTGCAGATCTGGATACCAAGTCCTTCGTGGCCAATCTGGAACAATGAGTATTGTTCTCACTCCTCTTTTTCTTATAATCCTCAGCACCTTGGGTATGAGAGGAAGAGGAGGAAATACATAGACCGACTGGAACACCCACGGTGTGTCACCAGGGCATCTACAGCTATCGCCTGAGGGTCTCTTGACCTGGCGCAATACCTCTGTAGCTCTTTGTTGAGGCGGGATGCCATCATGTCCACCTGTGGCAGTTCCCACCGACTTGTAATCTGTGCGAAGACTTCCTGAGGAAGTCCCCACTCTCCCGGGTGTAGGTCGTGTCTGCTGAGGAAGTCTGCTTCCCAGTTGTCCACTCCCGGGATGAACACTGCTGACAGTGCGCTTACGTGATTCTCCGCCCAGCGAAGAATCTTGGTGGCTTCCGCCATCGCCACTCTGCTCCTTGTGCCGCCTTGACGGTTTACATGAGCTACTGCGGTGATGTTGTCTGAATGAATTAGAACCGGTTGGTCGCGAAGCAGGGTCTCCGCTTGACGTAGGGCGTTGTATATGGCCCTTAGTTCCAGGATGTTGATGTGAAGGCAAGTCTATTGACTTGACCACAGACCTTGGAAATTTCTTCCCTGTGTGACTCCACCCCAACCTCGGAGGCTTGCGTCCGTGGTCACCAGGACCCAGTCCTGAATGCCGAATCTGCGGCCCTCGAGAAGGTGAGCGCTCTGTAGCCACCACAGGAGTGACACCCTGGCCCTGGGGGATAGGGTGATTAACCGATGCATCTGAAGATGTGATCCGGACCACTTGTCCAGTAAGTCCCATTGAAAGGTCCTCGCATGGAACCTGCCGAAGGGAATGGCCTCGTATGATGCCACCATCCTTCCCAGGACCCGAGTGCAGTGATGCACTGACACCTGTTTTGGTTTTAATAGGTTCCTGATCAGTGTTTTCTGGTCTGTGTCTAGAATCATGCCCAGGAAAGGCAGACGAGTCGTAGGAACCAACTGCGACTTTGGAATATTTACAATCCAGCCGTGTTGCCGTAACACTTCCAGAGAAAGTGCTACGCTGACCAGCAACTGCTCTCTTGATCTCGATTTTATGAGGAGATCGTCCAAGTATGGGATAATTGTGACTCCTTGCTTCCGCAGGAGTACCATCACTTCCGCCATTACCTTGGTAAATATTCTCGGTGCCGTGGAGAGACCAAACGGCAACGTCTGAAATTGGTAATGACAATCCTGTACCACAAATCTGAGGTACGCCTGATGAGGTGGATAAATGGGGACATGAAGGTATGCATCCTTTATGTCGAGACACCATAAAATCCCCCCCTTCCAGGCTTGCGATGACCGCTCTCAGCGATTCCATCTTGAACTTGAACCTTTTCAGGTATATGTTCAGGGATTTTAAATTCAATATGGGTCTGACCGAACCGTCCGGTTTCGGGACTACAACATGGTCGAATAATAACCCCTGCCTTGTTGAAGGAGGGGAACCTTGACCACCACCTGTTGAAGATACAATTTGTGAATTGCAGTTAACACTATTTCCCTCTCGTGGGGGGAAGCTGGCAGGGCCGATTTGAGGTATCGGTGAGGTGGCATTTCCTCGAATTCCAGCTTGTATCCCTGAGACACAATCTCTATTGCCCAGGGATCCAACTGGGAGTGAACCCACTTGTGGCTGAAATTTCGAAGACGCGCCCCCACCGGGCCTCGCCCCGCTTGTGGAGCCCCAGCGTCATGCGGCGGATTTTGTAGAGGCCGGGGAGGACTTCTGTTCCTGGGAGCTAGCTGCGTTGTGCAGCTTCTTTCCTCTGCCCCTGCCTCTGGCAAGAAAGGACGCACCTCGGACTTTCTTGTTTTTCTGTGATCGAAAGGACTGCATTTGATAATACGGTGCTCTCTTAGGCTGTGAGGAAACATATGGCAAAAAATTTGACTTTCCAGCAGTAGCTGTGGAGACCAGGTCCGAGAGACCCTCCCCAAACAATTCCTCACCCTTATAAGGTAAAACCTCCATATGCCTTTTTGAGTCGGCATCACCTGTCCATTGCCGAGTCCACAGGACCCTTCTGGCAGAAATCGACATAGCGTTTATTCTAGAACCCAGTAGACTAATGTCTCTTTGAGCATCTCTCATATAAAGGACAGCGTCTTTAATATGCCCCAGGGTCAATAAAACAGTATCCCTATCTAGGGTATCCAACTCCTCTGATAAGGTATCAGTCCATGCTGCTACTGCACTACAGACCCAGGCCGACGCGATTGCCGGTCTGAGCAAGGTACCTGAATGTGTATAAATGGACTTCAGGGTACCCTCCTGTTTGCGATCAGCAGCATCCTTGAGGGTAGCCGTATACTCGGACGGCAGGGCTACCTTTTTGGATAAGCATGTTAAAGCTTTGTCCACCCTAGGGGAGGATTCCCATCGTAACCTGTCCGTTGGCGGGAAAGGATACGCCATAAGAATCCGTTTGGAAATCTGCATTTTTTTTATCTGGAGATTCCCAAGCTTTTTCACATAACTCATTCAGTTCGTGTGAGGGGGGAAAAGTTACCTCAGGTTTCTTTCCCTTATACATATAAACCCTTGTGTCAGGGACAGGGGTTTCCTCTGTGATGTGCAAAACATCCTTAATTGCTATAATCACATATCGGAGTGATTTAGCCAACTTTGGCTGTAACTTTGCATCATCGTCATCGACACTGGAGTCAGAATCCATGTCGGTATCTGTGTCAACAATTTGGGATAGTGGGCGCTTCTGAGACCCTGACGGCCTCTGCGACATAGGATCAGGCACGGGTTGGGACCCTGACTGTCCTGAGGCTTCAGCTTTATCTAACCTCTTATGCAAGGAATTAACATTATCATTTAAAACCTTCCACATATCCATCCAATCAGGTGTCGGCGCCGTCGGCGGAGACACCACATTCACTTGCTCCCGCTATGCTTCCACATAGCCTTCCTCATCAGACATGTCGACACAAGCGTACCGACACACCACACACACAGGGAATGCCCTTTTTGAAGACAGTTCCCCCACAAGGCCCTTTGGAGAGACAGAGAGAGAGTATGCCAGCACACACCCCAGCGCTATAACCCAGGAATAACACAGTAACTTAATGTTAACCCAGTAGCTGCTGTTTATATTGTGTTTTTGCGCCTAATTTATGTGCCCCCCCCCCTCTCTTTTTACCCTCTTCTACCGTGAATCTGCAGGGGAGAGCCTGGGGAGCTTCCTCTCAGCGGAGCTGTGAAGAAAAAATGGCGCTAGTGAGTGCTGAGGAAGAAGCCCCGCCCCCTCGCTTAATATGCATCTTCTTGGCGGGGGCTCATACATATATACAGTGCCCAACTGTATATATGTTTACTTTTGCCAAAAAGAGGATACAAATGCTGCCCAGGGCGCCCCCCTGCGCCCTGCACCCTTACAGTGACCGGAGTATGTGAGGTGTGTGGGAGCAATGGCGCACAGCTGCAGTGCTGTGCATTACCTCAGTGAAGAACGGAGTATTCTGCCGCCGATTTGAAGTCTTGCTTCTCATACTCACCCGGCTTCTGTCTTCCGGCTCTGCGAGGGGGACGGCGGCGCGGCTCTGGGATCGGACGGCGAGGGTGAGATCCTGCGTACGATCCCTCTGGAGCTAATGGTGTCCAGTAGCCTAAGAAGCAGGACCTAGCTTCAGAGAGTAGGGCTGCTTCTCTCCCCTCTGTCCCACGATGCAGGGAGCTTGTTGCCAGCAGAGCTCCCTGAAAATAAAAAACCTAACAAAATACTTTCTCTCAGCGAACTCAGGAGAGCTCACTAAAAAGCACCCAGCTCGTCTGGGCACAGTATCAAACTGAGGTCTGGAGGAGGGGCATAGAGGGAGGAGCCAGTGCACACCAGAACCTAAATTCTTTCTTAAAGTGCCAATGTCTCCTGCGGAGCCCGTCTATCCCCATGGTCCTTACGGAGTCCCCAGCATCCAAAAGGACGTTAGAGAAAAATATATGTACAGTGTATATATCTATTGTTTGTACTGGTTGGAGCGCTTTGTTGACGTGCATGTATATTGCCAATTTTGAGGCATTTTTCGCCAATGCCTTACCACAAAAAAAAAAAAAAAAAAAAGTGAAAAGGGGTTGGCAGAGCGAGTGAGTTTATATTTTCTTTTGATTGCAAATCTGCTCCTAAACCTAAACTTTTAGTGAGGAGTTCGCTTTTGACAAATATTCGTATACTTCTGTTCTATTATAAATGAGGTTACAGACACACACTGGCAAAAGCAGCCCACCAAAAATTGTCTAGGGATGTTTTGTTTAAAATTGGTTTTCATGCATATTTCCCCTTTTGGGGCTAATAGAATGTGTGGACCTTTTAGGGGGGAATCCAACTGCTTGGCAAAGGGTGCAAATAATTAGTCTCCGTAATCAAGTGAAGAATATAAAGCTTAAATACTATATGACTTGGAAAGCACGGTGTGCAGTTGATATAAACTAACACTTACTGGAACAGATTTCGTGAACTGAAGAGAGATAAATAAAACGTGGAATAGGACGGAAGAGACATTCTGTTCTGTAGAAGCAGTGGTGCCTGCAGGCAACTATAAAAATGCAGGGCAGGTCATGGGGTTTACTCAACAGTCATACTGGCAAATATCTGAACAGAATATAATGTACTTTTTGGAAGAGGAAAGAAAGTGTGAGGAATTTCTATTATAAGACAAGCCTAGGATATGCAAAAAATATAAATGTTGTTATGCCAGCCATAATGATTTGTTACAATTATCAATAATTTCCAGGGCCACTTTGCTGCTTAGTCGGAGACCCTAACCCCTCTAAACACGTGGCACATTTTTTTTTATTTTTTAGATTTAATAATTAAATATTAACAATCAGAGAATATAGACAGACAAGGAGTCATATGTAATACACAGAATAGGACAAATATTGGAAACACAAGGCTATTTCCAGGAACAAAGCATTATGCCCTGTTAATGTCCCTGAAAATTAGGATCAGCTGCCAACTATGGGACAGACAGGGTCAGCTATTTCCTTTACCTCTGCCACCTTCTCTTTGGAAAGGTAGGAGTTAAAATGACCAATATCAGAACAGGCAGACAGCTGCTTCAGTCCGTCCATCCTATTTGGTGCAGCTATAAGCAGTCAGGTCACTGAAGAATATACTGGTGGATTCTCCTTTTTCTCCCAGTAAAACCCTCACACCAGGGCCGGCTCCAGGCATGTTCGACTAGAGCGGCCGCGCGGGGCGCCACTCTTACAGGGCGCCGCACGCTGCGGCCGCCATTTTCCTGCCTGGAGCCAGCCTCTGTGTGTCCGACTCCGACTCCCGGCCGCTTGTGTGCGCGCTATGCAGCGCGCTGTGCGGCGCCGGCATCTGACGTTGGACGCCGGCGCCGCGCAGCGTGCATAGCGCGCACACAGTTTTGTTCCTCCGTCCGCGGCCCGCCCACAGCAGTATTCCCGGCTCTCAGCAGCACCGCAGTGTCAGTGACAGACAGGTAAGTTAAAATCTGTCTGGCACTGTGTGGGGCCGTTTATTTTTCTGGCACTGTGGGGGCATTATTTTTCTGGCACTGTGGGGGCATATCTGCACTGTGGGGGCATTATTTTTCTGGCACTGTGGGGGTATTATTTTTCTGGCACTGTGGGGGCATATCTGCACTGTGGGGGCATTATTTTTCTGGCACTGTGGGGGCATTGTTTTTCTGGCACTGTGGGGGCATATCTGCACTGTGGGGGCATTATTTTTCTGGCACTGTGGGGGCATATCTGCACTGTGGGGGCATTATTTTTCTGGCACTGTGGGGGCATATCTGCACTGTGGGGGCATTATGTTTCTGGCACTGTGGGGGCATTATTTTTCTGGCACTGTGGGGGCATATCTGCACTGTGGGGGCATTATTTTTCTGGCACTGTGGGGGCATTATTTTTCTGGCACTGTGGGGGCATATCTGCACTGTGGGCATTATTTTTCTGGCACTGTGGGGGCATATCTGCACTGTGGGGGCATTATTTTTCTGGCACTGTGGGGGCATTGTTTTTCTGGCACTGTGGGGGCATATCTGCACTGTGGGGGCATTATTTTTCTGGCACTGTGGGGGCATATCTGCACTGTGGGGGCATTATTTTTCTGGCACTGTGGGGGCATTATTTTTCTGGCACTGTGGGGGCATATCTGCACTGTGGGGGCATTATTTTTCTGGCACTGTGGGGGCATTATTTTTCTGGCACTGTGGGGGCATATCTGCACTGTGGGCATTATTTTTCTGGCACTGTGGGGGCATATCTGCACTGTGGGGGCATTATTTTTCTGGCACTGTGGGGGCATATCTGCACTGTGGGGGCATTATTTTTCTGGCACTGTGGGGGCATATCTGCACTGTGGGGGCATTATTTTTCTGGCACTGTGGGGGCATATCTGCACTGTGGGGGCATTATTTTTCTGGCACTGTGGGGGCATATCTGCACTGTGGGGGCATTATTTTTCTGGCACTGGGGGGGCATATCTGCACTGTGGGGGCATTTATGTTTCTGGCACTGGGGGCATTTATGTATCTGGCACTGTGGGGGCATATCTGCACTGTGGGGGCTTTTATGTTTTGTGGCACGGCGGGCATTTATTTATCTGGCACTGTGGGGGCATTTATGTTTTGTGGCACTGGGGGCATTTATGTATCTGGCAATTATGTATCAGGCACTGTGGGGTCATTGATGCATCTGGCACTGTGGGGGCACTTATGTATCTGGCATTGTGTGGTCATTTATGTATCTGGCATTGTGGGGGCATTTATGTATCTGGCACTGGGGGCATATCTGCACTGTGTGGCCATTTATGTATCTGGCACTGCTGGGGGGCATGTCACGTGTAGCTGGCACTGCTGGGGGGTATGTCACGTGTAGCTGGCATTGCTGGGGGGCATGTCACGTGTAGCTGGCACTGCTGGGGGGCATATCATGTAGTGTATCTACTAGGTGTCTGTGGCTAGGCAATGTGTCTATCGTGCGCTGCCTGGCGCAAAGTGTCTATCGTGCGCTGCCTGGCGCAAAGTGTCTATCGTGCTCTGCCTGGCGCAAAGTGTCTATCGTGCTCTGCCTGGCGCAAAGTGTCTAACGTGCTCTGCCTGGCGCAAAGTGTATAGGAGGTTCTACCTGGTGCAATGTGTATTAGCTGCACTACTATGTGGTGTAATGCGAATTGCCACTACTCTGTGGTCATGCACCTTCCCCACGAAGCAACGGCCCTAAATTTTTGATGCGCGCCTTCGGCGCGCACTGTCCCTGCTTCAGCATGTGGGTGGAGGAGCACCAAGCATTACAGTATGTACATCATTTTGCCCTCCTTACTTAAAAATGTGCCCTCCTTGTGATCAGCACCCTGCCCTAAAACGTGAACACTATCATGTGTAGCTGGCACTGCTGGGGGTCTATTGTGTGTAGCTGGCACTGTTGAGGGGCATGTCATGTGTAGCTGGCACTGCTGCGGGGCATGTCATGTGTAGCTGGCACTGCTGCGGGGCATGTCATGTGTAGCTGGCACTGCTGCGGGGCATGTCATGTGTAGCTGGCACTGCTGCGGGGCATGTCATGTGTAGCTGGCACTACACTGGAGACATTGTGTGTAAGGAACACTACTGTGGCTGTTCTGCATAAGGCTGCTAATTGTGTGCATAGAGGGGGTGTGAAAAAATATATTTATTTATAGTTTAATAATATGAAGTTACGAGGCCACACCCACTTTCCCAGGAGGCCACGCCCACTTTCCCCGAAGCGCACGCGCCTTCGGCGCGCGCATAGGGGTTGGGGGGCGCTTTTAGATTTTCTCGCACAGGGTGCTAGTAGGCCTGGAGCCGGCCCTGCCTCACACTGTCACAACCAACATGCAATAACATCCTGAAGTATGGTGTTATATGGTGTTATACTGCTGCATTTGCCTTATCCTGATAGGAAACTGTAGGAACCAGAATTTACCAGACCAGAAGATGATTTCCCTATCCTGGTGTTTGAGTTCTTAGCACATTGCAATGCACATTGTTATGTATGTTACCAATAGTGAAATGTGGTTTGGTTGTTGACTGTCACTTGGCTCATTGAGCTATAGGCTGACAATACGTTGTTAAGCACGTGAATTATGGTCAGCTGCCGGCTGCCTGCACATGTTGTGTCAGTTTCCAATAACTGTCTAGAACAATAGGAGAGCTTTGGTTAAATGTCATTTGTATGACAGCCCATTATATTATATATAATAATACATCCATAAACACCAGCAGTATTGCTGCTCCAGGTACCCAGTAACCCTATGGGGAGAGTATCGCCAGAAACTGCTGTTCTGATTACTCCCTGCAGACTTGATGATAACTGCGTAACGGCTATTGCAAAATGATACTGCGCAAAAGCTTGGCTAGAACCAGCAATAAAAGGACAGCTATCACTTTTCTGCAGATCTCTTCACCAGTACAGACTCCTATCAGAGCCGCTGTCCCACTAAGGGTTGTATTTAGGTAAACAGCCCTGAATAATACTTTCTTATCGCCGCAATAACAAATGATACTTTGTGTGGCCCCACTGCCAACAATTATTATTAACACATCATATTGTTGCAATATGTTTGGAGATGGGGCCTAATTCAGACCTGATTGCAGCAGTAAATTTGTTATCTAATGGGCAAAACCATGTGCACTGCAGGGGGGGGGGGGGGGCAGATATAACATGTGCAGAAAGAGTTAGATTTTGGTGGGTTACATTGTTTCTGTGCAGGATAAATACTGGCTGCTTTATATTTACACTGCAATTTAGATTTCAGTTTGAACACACCCCACCCAAATCTAACTCTCTCTGCACGTTATATCTGCCCCCCCCCCCCCCCCCCCCGCAGTGCACATGGTTTTGCCCATTAGCTAACAAATTTGCTGCTGCGATCAGATCTGAATTAGGCCCATAGTTCCATGCTGTCAAGATTGTTACTGCAGCCTCTGCGCTAGACCAAGTAAACTTGTATTTAATTTTGTGTATAGTATGTCAATTCTGTTTAATTCTCATTTATAAAGAACTGGAACTGAAGCAATGACATTCTACTTGTTTCTTGAATAATTAGTTGAGGAAATACAGGTGAAAACATATTCTAAGAAATCACCTGTAGGCCAAAACTGACATATTCTTGACATTATGCAGAATACTACTTAGCTGACAACAGCACTCCTCCTGACCTGTACTATATCAGTCAGCTCTGCAGATATTTGTGTCATCAGGCAGTTGTGGAGAATTTTGAAGAAGGTGTGGATAACGAAAGTTAAATATAAATTTAATTTTTAAAGGATCTTAAGAAAAAAGTATCTTAAGTACACAACATCTAATTATGGTAAAACAAATGGAAATAGTCCATTTAATGTTTGTATGGGGGAAAGGTGGGGAGAGGGCATTTAATGTTCGTATGTTAAGTACAATGGACTGTTCAGCAAAATAAATAAAACTATATCAATTATCGGATTTTTTATATGTGAGAATTAGGGTTATTGCACAGATATATTCAACGATGGTGAGAGAATTATTTTTTCCAGCTGTTCAATCAAAGTTTGTTTTAAAAAACAGCTTTTTAAAAAGAAAAAAAAAAGTTTCCCTTGCATTATAAAATAATTCAATAATGGATAGAAGTTTGAAGCTAACAACCCATATTGCAATATCAACTGGCAACAATTAGGCTACCGGACTTTGGGCCTAATTCAGAACTGGTCGCACTCAGGCTATTTTTTGCACTGCAGCGACCAGGTAATCGCCGTCTACAGGGGAGGGGGTAAACGCTGTGCAGGGGTGCGATCAGCTGTGCAGAGAGCTGAACAAACAAAAGTAGTTTCTGCACAGCCCAGGACTAACTCAGCCACTGCGACAATCCGGGATTTTGCTGACGTCAGGAACCCTCCCTGGAAACGGCCGGGCATGCCTGCGGTTTTCCGGAAACTTCCAAAAAACGGTGAGTTGCTGCCCACGAATGCCTTCTTCCTGTCAATCTTCTTGCAATCATCGCTTTCTTTGTTCGTTTTGACCCTGCCAGGCGACATCCGTTACCGACAGCCTACGCATTGCGGGTCACACACATGCGCAGTACAGCCCCGATTGCACGGCTGCGAAAAAATGCAATGTGCGTTCGGGTCTGAATGACCCCCTTTATACAGTATGGGTACTCTAACTGATAACGAAAAATTGTAAGATCAAACAGCTCACAGCTCTTTCCAGGAGAACTGGAAGAGACTTTTGCTTGTCCGCTCTGGAACTGGAAACTTCTAGTACAAGTGGAGTACATGGACTTTCTTTCCCAGACAGGCTGTTCCACTAATATTGCTGATCAGTCAGAACTAAGGTGAGCAATTTAAATATTAGATACTGTATATTTTTCTGCTTTAACTAGAGCAGGTACAGGCAACCCTTAGCTCTGGTACCACAAGGTGGTACTCAAGGATGTATTGCGTGGCACTCGTGGGGTCAGTACCTCTCCTGCCATGTAAACTGCGCTGCTTACACCATCTCCTTCTCTCACAGAGGCCTTTTGGGCACTTGACCCTCTCCCAAACAGAAGAACGCCAGTGTGGCCTGCATCCCCAGTAAACCTGAGACAACCACCTTTATAAAATGAAGGTACCCATCAATTACTTTTTTCTGAAATGTTTGTGTATACTGTAAGGCTGGTGGCACTATGGGCATTTGTTTTGGCTTGTAATATTAAACATTTTGCACCCATAGAGAAAACTGTTGTCTAACCGTGCACTACATAATCTTGACATCACTCTAGCACCAATTCCCATGGGAAAGAATGAAACTAAGTGAAAGTATATTTTTGCTGTATTTGGCTGCAATCCCGCATTAGTACAGTACACATCATCACTGGGTACTGGCCCTTAGTAACAATGCTATTTCTTATTAATAGCATCGCAGTGCAGCTAACTGGCAGATTTCCACTGAGAAAATTCAGTATATATATATATATATATATATATATATTTATGGCTAGAGAGACTGACTGTGATTTATCTGCAAAATAATTTCACTATCGCGATTTCACTGTGGCCATTTCACTAGCATTGCCTTTATTGGCAGACACATAGGAGATGATTTCTGCACCAAGCAAGACACATTTTACCCATTTAAAAAAAAAAAAAGAAACTTTCTTCACCATTGCTAAGGTATAAAACCCCAGCCAAACTCACCATCATTGGCATTTATTAAGATCTTTTACCAGTAGTTTGGTTAGTGTATGATATACTGTATGCTCTTGTAAAATATATAATTCTTAAACATCTACAAGCGATTTATTACTCTCACTCATCAGATCGATCCACATGTTGCACAGAGCTACATAAATGATGATGGTGCCCTCAGTCCCACCACAAAAAATGTATACAATACCTAATCAAGCAAACTGATTGTCAATAAATACCTAACAGAAGAAAAAGTTTAATGTTAGAGCACAGAAGACATAACATTTTAACGTTTGTATTTTTCATTGGAAGGTACAGTTCTAAAATAATCATTCAGTGATCGCAAAAACGCGCTATGGCGCGTTTTTTACCCGTTTTTTAAGACATGGGACTCCAGTTTACAAAGTGGGAGGGTCCCCGGGGATGCGCTCCTCATTAGCCAATCCCTAAGGGGGATTTGTTTAATTGACACGCTGGCCCCGGGCTGAATGATATAAAGAGGAGGTGGAGCCAGTTTTCCCTCCTCTTTGGCGCCTGGCTGCTTGCGGAGGGTGACTCGGTGTCGGTGAGTGAAGGGTAGTGCAGGTGGTGGATGGGTTACGGGGGGGTTGCCACAGCGTCTCTCGGGGGTGCTGGCAATGTGCAGGGATCGGCGTCCTCCGTGACCTAGTGGGTAAAGCTGGGCTTAGTGACTGGGGCTTACTGCGGTGACGTCTGAGGCAGTGGGCGTGCTGCCGCTCTTGCTTTGAGGTGGGGGTGGGGGGGGGGGGGAAGGGGGGGAGAGAGGGGGGGGAAGAGAGACGACAAGGTGATTACTGCAATGTGCCTCAGTGCTCTTACCTGGTGTAGTGTGCCTCAGTGCTCTTACCTGGTGCAGTGTGCCTCAGTGCTCTTACCTGGTGCAGTGTGCCTCAGTGCTATTACCTGGTGCAGTGTGCCTCAGTGCTCTTACATGGTGCAGTGTGCCTCAGTGCTCTTACCGGGTGCAGTGTGCCTCAGTGCTCTTACCGGGTGCAGTGTGCCTCAGTGCTCTTACCGGGTGCAGTGTGCCTCAGTGCTCTTACCGGGTGCAGTGTGCCTCAGTGCTCTTACCGGGGGCAGTGTGCCTCAGTGCTCTTACCGGGGGCAGTGTGCCTCAGTGCTCTTACCGGGGGCAGTGTGCCTCAGTGCTCTTACCGGGGGCAGTGTGCCTCAGTGCTCTTACCGGGGGCAGTGTGCCTCAGTGCTCTTACCGGGCGCACTGTGTATAACGTGCTCTTACCGGGCGCATTGTGTATAACGTGCTCTTACCGGGCACATTGTGTATAACGTGCTGCTCTACCGGGCGCAGTGTGTATAACGTGCTGCTCTACCGGGCGCAGTGTGTATAATGTGCTGCTCTACCGGGCGCAGTGTGTATAACGTGCTGCTCTACCGGGCGCAGTGTGTATAACGTGCTGCTCTAACTGGCGCAGTGTGTATAATGCGCTCTAACTGGCGCAGTGTGTATAACGCGCTCTAACTGGCGCAGTGTGTATAACGCACTCTAACTGGCGCAGTGTGTATAACGTGCTCTAACTGGTGCAAAGTGTTTAACGTGCTGTACTTGGTGCAAAGTGTATAACGTGCTGTACCTGGTGCAAAGTGTATAACGTGCTGTACCTGGTGCAAAGTGTATAACGTGCTGTACCTGGTGCAAAGTGTATAACGTGCTGTACCTGGTGCAAAGTGTATAACGTGCTGTACCTGGTGCAAAGTGTATAACGTGCTGTACCTGGTGCAAAGTGTATAACGTGCTGTACCTGGTGCAGTGTGCATAGGAGGTTCTACCTGGTGCAATGTGTATAAGCGGCACTACTGTGTGGTGTAATGTGAATTGGCATAATATGTGGCCACGCTCCTTCCCCATGAAGCCACGCCCCTAAAATGTTGTGGCGCGCCTTCGCCGCGCATTGCCTATACTTTGCGGTCTGGGAGGTGGGCCACCAACTCACTTTCTGCCTAAGGGCACCAAAATGTCTAGTTACAGCTCTGGTGCAGGGTGTCCTGCACGCTACACAGCCCAGCAGCATCGTCACCCCATCCCCCCGCCTTGCAACACTTTTGTAGTGTCCAAACAAGATTAAGTTTAAAAAGAACCTTCATTCCGATGGGACCCAGAAAAAGACCGGTAGGACCCCAATTTTCAAAAGTGAGGGGTCCCTGGGACCCATTTTTTTTTTGGTCTCAGCGCGATCACTGTCATTTTATAATACTATAATCCAGTTGTATATCCAAACTGTGTGCCAAGACACCAAGACTCTTACAGAGGTGCCTTGGGTTGGTGGTCCAAGACCATATCAAATCATTTATGGTCAAAGTAAAAAGGCAAATCCAGTGCTAGTGGCTGCCAAACATAAAACATGTGGACAATCAGAAGCACACCACCACAGTGGCAAACGCAGGATTTCTAGAGGGGGGTTTCCAGATGCAATCCACAATCTCCCACTTGGCGTAACATAGAATACAGTATTATGGGGAAAAGAGATGTAGGCGCTCTGGGGGGAGAGTGAGTCAATTGCTGCTGGTTTTGCAAAAATAAAAGTAATTTATTGGTAGAAGATTATATCACAAATGGACAATGGATAATTGTAATGCCATTAGCAATATACAAATATATTCAAATAGAAATAGTTTTCTAAAATCACAACAATTCAGTAAAATAAAACTGGTAACTGTGTCCAGGGCCTTTAAGGCTAAAGGTTGGGTACCCTCCCTTTTAAAATTTAATTAACTTGCATGCAAAAAAGCTTATTGTTAGTTGCAATTAGGGTTAGTGCATGTTAGATTCAAATTGCACTTTGCGGAATGGAGGCTGTATAATGTTGAAAGAAGCCTGTTAGTACTTCACCTGAAAACTGGTGAATAGAGTCAGAGATGTAACTGAGTGTTCAGTATGCCAATCCCGCATCTGTCTCCTGTGAACCTAATGGTTTGTGTCACTCACTAGTCAGATGACTGACCGCACTGCGGCGGTTCTCTTGGGTGTCGCTTGGTGTCCTGCACTATCCTTGAGTGCCGTGCTCGGACAGGAGCGGAGACAGGGGTACACGTGTCCAGGTCCTGGATGGCAGGGGACGCTGTAATGCCGCGATACGCGGCTTCCGGGTTCGGGGCTTCCGGTTGCGGTCCACCTGCGTTCCACAGTCGTATCAGGTCACCTGACGCGTTTCTCCGCCTCCAAGGTGGGCGGTTTCATCAGAGGTACCTACCCTCTTGCGTTTGCCTATGCACCATCCAAAGGATGACAGGTAGAAACAGTTTACTTAAGTTAATATTTTTCCCCAAATTTATCAATAAAAAAACTTTTATCCCAGGGGTGCAGTAAAAAAAATGCTAATACTCTAAGGCACCGTGATTCAAGAAAGTTTGAGTACCATTAACCAATTACAATGGCAGAGAGGCCTCTCAAAGACCTTAAACCCCAAAACAATGGGAATCTATATATCTTACCTCTTTTGCTATGTCGTGATGCATCAACCCCACCAAAATGCACATCAAAAAACTGAATAGGCTATGTGACTCCCACCAAACGCCACAGGACATAGCCCTCTTGCTCAAAGCTCAGCTGGCAGAACAGGAATATGGAAGGTACCATTTTGCATGTCTTCTGGGACTGCCTCGTCCTTCACCCCTCCTGGAGGGTGGTGTACAGATATGTCCGCTTACATCTTCGTTCCGTGCACTACAAGTCGCGTTACACATAATGCGCGAGTGCCGTGTGACTCGGTAGTGCCAAGCGTCTTTTTTTGTGTTTTTCCCACGAAAATGCGTCTTACATGCAAAGAAATGTAATAAGACGCACGAGCAGCTTCTGCTGATTAAAATTATAATGCAGCATGCCTATATTGTGTGTGTGACTGCGACTGTATTTGCATACAGAATGCTATGCTACAGTGTTTTCATGGAAAACAATGTAACGTTTCCTTTCGGATGCAGATAGTCTTCCCCACAAGACCCCTGAGGGTGAAAGAGGAATGAAAGTGCTGGTGAAAGACCCCCAGCCTCCAGCCCTGGACCTTAGAAACACAGTGACCAAAACTGTGAGGGTATTGCTACTATGAGACACACCATAATGTGCCACCTGTAGTGCCTATAGCAAGGAATTGTCTGGCTCCACCTGAGATCATGGCTACAGGTAGTCGCAATGCACATTCTTCCCCACATCTAGACTGTGCACATAGAAGGTGATAGGAAGAGCACTTGGGCCTATAAGATCATCACTTGGGCCCATAAACAACATCATTTGAGCCCACATACCCAGCCTATGAAAATCTCATAGTCGGTCCCAAGCCTGGATAAATGGGTAGGGGTGGGTCCATTGGCAATGGAACCATAATGCAAAGCTACGTAACCAACAGCATGACAACTCTCAAACAGTGCAGCAAAAACTAGCGCATATGGCAGAACCGTATCACTTGGGCCCATAACATGCAAATATGGGGAGGGGGCATGACTGCGTCATGCTGGGAGTGTTACCAAATCATAGCAATCATGGCCACAACTCCAGCATGTACATTTAAATTAAAATGACTTCTGCTGAATGCTGTACAATACCTCCCAACACCCTCAAAGCAAAGTGTGACAAGCCCCTAGATCATAGCACTATTTGACAGTTCTCCAAAATTGGAACTGTACCACTGAAAGCAGGACACTTGGGAGCACTGGCGTGCGCAGCACATTTTATTAGGGGGTGCACCGTCGGAGGGGTGTGTCTAGCACCGCCTTTTGGGCATGTTTAGTACCATCTATTGATGGTCAACACATATAAAATATCCATCTTTGTACCAATCCTAATAAAGCAGATACATTGTCATATGTTGTGGTGTGCACCAAACAAACACCCCTGATGGCACTCACTGCAATTACACTGCTCCTCCTCAGCCTGGTCTGGCTCCCCCTCTATTTCCCCTGCAAGCTGCAGCAGCTTACTTACAAGTCAGTCACTCACTGTCACTGACAGTCGCAGACTAGTACTGCTGCTGCTGGAAAAATAAGTGACGTGTAAATGCTCCTGCCGGCCGTCTGCTAGTATTGAATTTGTCTTCCTAACAGGAACGCTGGCTGCATGCTGCTCCTCATCAGTGGCTGGCGTTGGCATAGCATAGAAGGAGAGAGGTGTGTATGTGGCGGGTGTGACGGGTGGGCATGTGAGCAACATGACGTAATCATGGAGGTGGAGCTGGGAATTTGAAAGCCGGTGGCAGTGGCACCCTTGATTAACCCAGGCGTCCAGTCAGTAATGCTTTTCTGACAGGGTGCAGCACAGAGGGGACAGTAATCAGCCTGCTCGGCGATCGCTGCATCAGGCATGTGAGATCGGGGTGCCAGACATTAGGGGGTGCCTGTGCGCACCAGGCACCCCCCCTGCGCACACCTATGCTTGGGAGATACAAGTCTCATTTATAAAATGTAGGGTCTGTGCAGACCAATAAAGAACTGAACCCCAACAGAATAAGAAAACGGTCTAACAATTCTCCTTTTTACTTCTTCTTCTAATAAAGTCTGGCCTCCACCATTAACTAGGCAATAGACTTTAGGCTAGTTGCTAGAGTCCCTATTAACCAGTTTTGTGGCTAGCTGCTGTATGTATGCCACCAGGACTAGTGGCTACGGTGTTTGATGCCCACTGTAAACTATACATTTGCATCTTTCCTTCCACCTTAATAAAGGGACTGCACGCACTGATGGTGTGTTCCATCATCCCATTTAACCGTGAGTGGGTGTGCTTCTTATTACAATACCTGAGATTACCCTGTGTTTAGAGAAACCTTTATATCCTTGATTTACTTCTGCACAACAGTGAGTGGAATACAGTGCGATTACCCATTGTTTTGGTTTACACACGCAAGGGAAATGGCCACTGTGGTGATGAGAAGATTCCACTAAAAAGATCACATTTTAGTGTGAGTTGAGTACACTTGCTTTTTGAGAATTATTTCTCTTTACCATGGGCTGGAAACTTGCATTTTTGTTATAAAAACAATACTATACATTGTTACTTTATTTCTTTCCATATAGTATTCTACAGGAAAAAAAGATTGGGACATACAAACAGAAAGGGAGACATTTATTAACAGAAACAACATCAGATTCCTGAGCAAAGAACACATTGTATAATTTTTATTGTTATGTATTAGCGCCTTGGACTGAGTCCATCCTTTTGTATTTGTATACCCATTATACACAATGCCCACAGTAGTAATGCCCCTTATACACATAATGCCCACGGTAGTAGTGCCCCTTATATACATAATGTGTAATATAACACTCACAGAAGGGGTGGGGAGATGCTGATGACTGAAGTGCCTTCTCTGCCTTGACCTGCCACTGCTATAGCTTAACAGGTACAGTGGAGAGGAGAGAGGAGGAAGGGACAAACCTGACACGAGAGCCAAGCTTCACACTGCCTGTCATACAGTTTGACAGGCGCAGTGGCAGCAACAGCAGCAGGGTAGCAGAGTGGGGAGAGCACCTCTCCAGCCCGACGCCTCCCTGTTTTGCATACTATGCTGAGTGGGTTGCGCCGCCCCGGATGCCATTATGATTCCTATACTAAATACACTGTAATTACTAGATGATTCTGAAACATTCTAAACAAAACAGATTATTCACAATAATGTTGCCACTTACTGTATACTTGATTTTTAATCTATAATCTAAGTGTAAATTACAACCATAAAAATCCTAGGTTTGAAACTTGTCTGCTTATTACTGTATGTCTAGTTTACTTTGTGATTTTCTTCTGATAATGAAGCTCGTGAGCATGTTTCTTTACAGGACCATCCAGCTGAAATGTATTGGCAAGAATCAGATGTGTCAGCATATTGGTGGAGCTGTATTACAGCGGCACTATAGCACTTCCTGTTTCACCTCATTACCGTCTGACAAAGCGGGGGAGTGAAAACTTCCTCTTCTGGCGATACCCATCTGAGCACACAGCGCATCAGCTTAGTGCTGATGCGCTTTTGTCTCCCTGCCCGGCTGGTTCCACTGGGCATGAGCGAGATTTCGCTAGCATCGAGAGATCTCCTGTGCAGGCCAAACACCAGGAACTGCCACAGCCAGGGACAGTGCTGTCCCTGCTGTGGTATATGGGCTGTCAAAATCGATAACTGCAGGTGTCAGTACGGTTAGTGCAATTACTTACATTGCCCCGCATATCGGCATGCTATCTTGTAGACAGCAGTATAGCGCCCTGTCGTGTACTACCGCAAACCGGCACATTCATACATAGGGGAGAAGCAGTACCAGTGCACATAAGAGAGAGGGGGGGGGGGGGGGAGCAAGAGAGTGTGTTGGAGATAAAGAGGGAGAGACAAAGATGTACAGATAGAGGGGGGAGAGAGAGAGGGAGAAAGAGTAGGAAGAGGAAAAGAGAGAGGGGAGAGAGAGAGAAAAGGGGGTAGAGACACTACCTGTCAGTCTGGCTAGGCTTCAGCACAGGTCTCTGAAGGGGGTGGGCACTTCACAGCATTAGACCCCGCCCCATTAGACCCCTGCGAATCACAGCACTGCAATGCCCTGTTGCTGACCAGGAGTGGGCCGGCCATCTTAACAGCATTGTAGGCCCTGGACAATGATACAACATCATAACATGCCCCTCCTGCTGTCCTGCACCATCTCTCCACATGCTGCCATACAGTGAATGGCTGTCTGCACTGACTGGTGGATAGCGCCAGCCATCAACCAATTAACATGCTAATAGCTATTCACTTTCTGGCTGCAGGCAGAGAATGCTGCCTCACCGCTCTGATTGTGTGACCACCACCCGCCCCTGCTTGGAGGCCCCAAGAATTGTACAGAATTACCCGGTTCTCTGCTCACCCCCTGCCACCAGAATGTACACGGTTTTGCACCTCCATCTTTGACCAGAAACCCATGCACTTGCACAAAGTCTGTAATATCACACAACAGTACAGAGTCTAAACAGCTTTTACAAGCTCAGCAACAGACGTCACAGGTTTCTATTTCATAAACCTGAAACTCCAAGTCAAGCATGTAACTGTAGCCATACTATTCAATGCAACAGCTACAGTATGTGTGTTTTCACTGTATCTGGCTGCACATTAATTTCTGCTGTTAGAAATTGGATTCAAACAGCTGACAGAAAATCCTAGGTACTGTGTGAAATTGATAATAATATTAATTGGTCTGTTGATTGCTGAAGTGGAATGGAGCAGTACTCAGCAGGTGGGTGTAACTTTGGGCATGGTAGCAGAGTTAATACATGTTCCCATATCAAATACAGGCCTGTCTGTACTTGTTCATAATAATAACAATAATAATCTACAGTTAGAAAAAATAAAGACAAAAATAACTTTACATGTCTAAACTCTTACTTGACACCATACTTTCAAAAGAATAGATCAATATGTTCCAGCTATACAAAATGTATTACCGAAAAGTTGAGCAACTAAATAAAAAAAATAAAAAAATGGAAAAGATCCCCAGTGAACCTACAGACTTGGAATGGTATCCAATTATTGGTGAAAAATCATTGGGTGCAAAAAACGGAAGCTTTTTGCTATGTTTCCCAGTTTTTCCACCAATATTATTTTCAGCCAATCCTAGTAGAACGCCCCCCCCCCCAAAGAAAATCCATTCTCGCGCAAAAACACAGAGGTTCAGTGAAACCTGTGTGTTTTCTCATTTACGCCCCTGAAAAGCCAGAACTTATCGGGGATTTTGCTTCAACTGCCTGAGGCAGGTGAAACAGAATCTCAAATAAGCATCGTCTCAAACCGGCTTTTCGGGACAATAGGATAGCCTAGGAAGAATCTATTAGCCGTGGTTAATTACTGCAACTAATTGGATACCCCCTATATCTTCATTACCCTATCTGGATACAACTAAAAATTTTGTTAACAAAAAGAGGTGGTAGTGGTAGTGGGTTATGGGGACGGGAATAATATATGAAATTGGAACCATCACCGTAGGTCTTGATTGACTGTAGACATCACTTCATGCTAGAAGGGGCCTATTTATTATTCTTATCCCTCTATTCACAGCAATAAGAAATTAAGTACTGCTGGCATGTATCATTGAATACATGCAGTGCCAGAGAGTCTACGATAGGAGCCAGCCCCTGCAAGAGTAAAAGGATCAATTTACTTTCATTTGTCAGGGACCGGCACTCTACTGCTGCTGATCGCACTTGCGCTTGTGGAGAGTTCCAGGGAAGGATCCTGTTGATCCCTTTCCCAACAAATGTTGTGGACTATGCATATGCCATTAGGTACCATGCCAAGCTCCTATGGGGGCTGCTTATTTGTGGGTACCTACTGAAAAAAGGTGCAAATGTTAATTGATAAATTAGCCCCCAAGTACTAAGGGGAAGGAGAGCAGCTTTTTCTAGTGCAACATACAGGTTCTTACCAGGTACTGTAGTAAAAAAAAAAAAAAACACGTGGAAGGCTGTTAGAAGTATATAAAAGCATGCACTCTGAAACAGGGACTGATCAGCAGAATTAAAATCAAGAGGAGACCACTCAGAAAGCAGTGAAAGGTTCAAAAGTGGGGGGTAACCATACCTGCAATGCAAAAAGAAGATTGGGTTGTGCCGAGACAGTCCTTGTGGTAAAGTTGACACTGATTGTAGAAGTGGTTGGCGGGGGTGCAGCCTGAAGAAGGAGCCACTGGGTAAGCAGAAGGAATTAAGCCAATTGGGGTAGCGGAGGAAAGCAGGAAGAGAACGCCTCTTCTCTGACTTTCTCCATTTCTATAGGAGAGATGGCGCTATGTTTCTCAGAAACAGATGAGAAAAGTTTTGCTTCTTTCATCTATAGAAATACTATTCCTGCACTGCCCCCCACTGTATCCAATGGGGGCTCTAGGAACGTAACAGGGGAAACGAAAAGGCAGAAAAACCAGTGATCTCTCTGCACTTTTATTTCAGTGTAACTAAATACAGAGAAAACAAAAGTACAACTCCAGCTAAAATGTTAGAGAAAAGCAATTTTTTTGTTTATTAAATAGACCCCATAATCTTTAACTCATAGAAAACTTAATTTTTGATTAGATATCCCTCGAGGAGACATAATTTGGAGAGCTTGAATAATTGCCTAATAAACATATTTCAAAATTTTCAATGGATGTTTTGAGGACATTTATTACACATGCAACCAAATATAGTGGTCTTATTGGGCTGATTGGATGAGCCATGCTCATGAATAGGTAATATGATACCAAAGTAATATAGTAAATTTTTTTAAACAGTTACCAAGAATACTATAGTGCCCAGGGGTAGATGTAATACCTGGCATTATGGGGGAGAAGTGGAAACCGCTTCTCCTCCATGTAAGCCAGCAGTAATTAGTGTGAAATGCCAGGGCCACTATGTGTCCCTGTCCTTATCAGTGCTGCTATGTACAAGATACTGTAGCATGCCGATATGCCAGGCAATGTATAAATGGTCAGCGGCACTATTGATTTCGACAGCTGCAGCTGAAGTTGCCCCAATACCACAGCAGGGACAGCTCTGTCTCTGACGACTCCGGGCTGTACAGGAGATCTTGCGATAGTAGCATGAGCTCATGCATGCCAATTGAGCAGGCCGGGAGGAGACACACAGCGCATCAGCACTAGGCTGATGCGCTGTGGGGCTCTGGTGGGGATTGCTGGAGGGGGGACTCTGCAAATGAAATGTTCATACATTCGCTGGTGTTGCTTCCTGCTTCACCTTTGTAAAGAGGTGAGGCAGGAAGCATTATAGCGGTACGATATGTGCGTTATAATACATCAACCCCTCAGTTTCTATAGCTAAGCTTGCTTACTACAGAACCATCATAATTACTAAAAAATTTTTTTTTAAATGTAAATAATCCAATTTAATAAATATTCACTTATAAAGTCCAGTGAGTAAGAATAGTGTAAATAGCATTAAATATACTGGGTAGAAGTGTTAGACTGTGCAGGTGGGACTCTTCTTAGAAAAAAAATTTCCAGGGAGAAAACATTACTTTGGGAACAATTGGTAACAATGTAATACTGTAATTTTCCTTCCATGACACGTACTCTAATCACAAGCTTCCCATGTTTATAGCTGCCAGGAAGAACAGGTTTATTTTTTATTCTTTTTTAAGGCTTGCCAACTTGGAGTTACTTAATCTATTTTAAAACACAAGGAAAAGATTCTACAGTTTGAACATCACCTACAGTACTGTACATACTGTACCTAAATTCATAATACCTGCTTTGTTCCTAGTGTATGACATTTCTATTAGGTGCAAAATTAACAAACACCGTATCATATTTGCCCAGAGGCGGATTGGCCATAGGGTTTACAAAGAAGATTCCCGGTGGGCCGATGCACCCGTGTGGTCCTTTTTATAGACATAATGAATAAGATTCAAAATAATTTGCATATATGAAAATTACTTTGCCACTTAGCCTGTGATTTCAGATGATCTAGTGCAGTGGTTCTCAAACTTGGTCCTCAGGACCCCACACAGTGCATGTTTTGCAGGTTACCCAGCAAGTGCACAGGTGTATTAATTACTCACTGACACATTTTAAAAGGTCTGCAGGTGGAGTTAATTATTTCACTTGTGATTCTGTAAGGAGACCTGCAAAACATGCACTGTGTGGGGTCCTGAGGACCGAGTTTGAGAACCTGTGATCTAGTGTATGCTCTGTCTGCCTGCTTGGCTGACATATAAGATTGAGTGAATAGTGATTGGGATACGGTTGGTGTAATAAGCAAGAAAATATATCTTTCTAAAGAATGATATAGTTTCCTAAATTCTGAAGGTGTATCATATAATGTGCTCATAATATCTAATTTTATTCTTTTTACCTTCCCCCTTGATGCTGGACACGCCCACTATCTGAAAAGTCTTGGGGGGAGGGTGCTGCTGCCATGGCCCATGGCTAGACCTTACACCTCTGGTGCTGCCCATGTGGGGCCACTAGTTCAAATTTTTCCAGGGCCGCTTTTTCTTCCTAATACGCCCCTGTACTTGCCTACACTCCCGCAAGTGCAGGGAGACTCACAATTTTTTTCGGTAAGTCCACCGCACCCATAGAAGAGTGGCCAGATCTTGCGAGGACATCAATTGTTGTGCCTTATGGAGGGGACGGGGCCAAATGACAAAGTTGCTGGCCCCACCTCTCGCACTGGCAAGCAGCGTCTCTTTTCCGGGCTTCTCCGATATGCACTATATGTGTAAAAGCAAGGGAGTTTGCATACTCTCCCCGTACTTGCGTGGGTTTCCTCCGGGGTGTTCTGGTTTCCTCCCACAAAAAAATAATATATATACTGGTAGGTTAATTGGCTCCCAACAAAATTAACCCTAGCGTGTATGTGTCTGCAGGTTCATGTGGTAGGGAATATAGATTGTGATCTCCATTGGGGCAGGGATTGATGTGAATGGCCAAATATTCTCTGTAAAGTGCTGCGGAATATGTGTGCACTATATAAATAACGGATAATACTACTACCACTAATAATATTAATATAAATAATTAATAAAAAAAAAAAAAAGAAGCAGTGGGAGGAAGAGGATGAGGCTGCCAGCCGAGACATTTCTACTCACTAAAGGAAACTGGTCTTCTCTTCTGAGCATTACAGATGTGTTCTCATACACCAAGCCTCAATGCGCTATGCGGTGCGTGATGCCCGACGAGCGGTATAAAGACTTTTTCTTTACATCTTATTTGTACAACAGATGTAGAGAAACGCCACTCAATCAGTTCCAGAGACACCGGGTTGTAACTACAACCGCACAGGAATTCTTTTTAAACATGTACAAAGTCACATAATGAAACTTGGTGTGAAAAAAAGCTGTGGCCATTGCATCGTGTCGCATAAATGAGTGAAGTCTCACTAAGCAGTTTTGTCACAGCCAATATTTTCTAGAGCCCCATTTGTATCTCCAATTCCACTGTGAGGATTGCTGGGAATAAGAATAATTAGCACAGTGGAACTGGAATGCCAAAGAGGATTCCACGCCGCAGCAGGGACGATCAAAGTGGGGTTCTCTGAAGTGGTAAGTACAGTATATACCCATCACCACTAAAGCAGCACCAACATTTAGTGTAAAGCCCAGTGAAGTTTACACTGAATGTTGGTGCCACTTTTCAGCTCCAACCCACTTGAGGATTGATCTAAATGTAACTAATTTTGCAGGTTTACGGGTTCATTAAAATGTTTTAAATTAATAATGAGAGTGAGGAGGCATGGAGATGGCCTTTCCTCCCTGTCACTTTTGAGTGTGTGAATGCTGTTCTTATACTGATAAAAATTGGCTTTTCTGTTTTTTTTTGTAAAAAAATGTGGGGGAAACAGCAAACCATTATTTATTATTTATTACCATATCTGATTGCAAGCACAAGAGGCGGCCCAATCTCTACTACCTTAGAGGATGTATTAAAAAGTAAGTCCATTTGTGCTTTGGAAGAAACCGTTTTTGTTTTTCATTTATTCAAAAATGTCTAAAGTCATAAAACAAGAGATAAAGAAGGAAAGAACAGGCAGATAACTGTAATTTTGTTGACAGACACTACTACTGTATACCGTATATCAGTGATTTTCAACCTTTTTTTACTCGTGGCACACCGAACAATATTTTAAAATTGCCAAGGCACACCATCAGTTCCCCACAGAAAAAAACAAAACACACACATTGGCCCTCACAGTAAAAAAAAATCCACACATACATTGGCCTACACAGAAAAAACAATCACATTGCTCCCCACATAAATCCTGTTGCTCCCCACATAAATCCTGTTGCTCCCCACATGAATTATTCACATTGTTCCCCCCATAAATCCATAAATTCTTATTCTCCCCACATAAATCCTATTGTTCCCCACAGGAGAAATAAAATAAATATTATTATCAGCTGTCCTCCTCCCTGTCCCTCAGTGGCGGGGGTTGTTCATTGTGGAGTTCTGCGAATACTGAGCAGCTTGCGGTCGGGCAGGTGTGGATGTGGGTTGGCAAGGAAAGCCGTGTATGCATGTGGGAACTGGAAGATGCGTATGCAGGCAGGTGGGCTGGCTGGGTGGTGAGACGCAGCGGCCGTGACCTCTGATATCACACCATTTTCAAGGCATAGGTCACGCCTGGGCCAACAGTTCACTCTGAAGGTGCAGGAAGCTGCTCTGGCTCCGCGGCACACTTTGCAACTGGTCGCGGCACACTAGTGTGCCATGGCACACTGGTTGAAAAAGCCTGCCGTATATTAACAAGCTTTTGTATGGGGATATACTAGGTGGTGTTTGATAAAACATTTCTTTTTTTTTTTGCACCATACGTCAATCAATTTTGAAATGCAAATTTTCCAGAAAATCAGATATTATAAAAAGGAGATTTATGGTAGACTTACAGTACCATTGTTAAATCTCTTTCTGCGAGGTACACTGGGCTCCACAGGGACCAAATATGTCTGGGTCTAATAGCCCAGTGTAAGGCTACAGCATCTAAGATCCAGCTTACCTAGAGACACCCCTAACTTCTACAATGGCACTCTGGAGTCAGCAATCCCTCCTAATGCTGACCCACCCATGCCTCTCTGAAATACAATGCACATTTATTGGTAAGCTGCTCAATCTGATTGTGACTTACACTGGGCTATTAGACCCAGACATATTTGTCGTTATTTATGGAATGGGTTTGGGGTGCGATTTTCCCTTTGTTGGTATGGCTAGCCTGCTTCAGGTTGGCACACCCTAACACTTAATTAACACTCATGTTTTTCCCTGCCACATTGTATATATTTTTGTATTATTATAATCACACCTCACTTACATAGCACTTATGTGCTTCTTATTAATCCTTACTAATTTTCACCTGTGTGCTGCCCTGGGGTAGCCGACCTGTGCCGACATGATGGGGTCCCACACCCCAGACCCACACCTCGTATTACGGACCCCCAGTGACAGAGACGCTTTGCCGTTCAGCCTGGGGGCTTAACACCCTATATCTGCAGATATACGCAACTAAGATCTCTGTATTATCTGATTATTATGTAGTGTTATTTCTCACTCAGTGTGCATCAGGGATAGCTATATGTTTTTCTCTTGTTGCAGAAAAGTCAGAAGCCTGGAAGTACTGAATTCGTAAACCTCGTAATTCTTAGCAGTACACCAGGTGAAGTAAGAATTCCAGACCCTATAATAAGTCTGCGCAGATGCCGGTTTGCGGGCCTTCATCATACTTTGGATGACCGCCTCAGAGAATCCTTTGGCCCTCAGGTGTAAAGCTTCAAGAGCCACGCAGTCAATGCCAGTCTGGCCAGGTCTGGATAGACACAAGAGCCCTGAACGAGGAGGTCTGGGCGTTGAGGAAGTAGAAGAGGACACTCTATCGATAGACCCTGCAGGTCTGAGAACCAATGCCGTCTGGACCATGCTGGAGCGACTAGAAGTATTATTCCTCCTACTTGTTCGAACTTCGTAGTACCCTGGGCAGGAGTGACACTGGCGGGAACACAAAGCACGGCAGCCGAAAGTTCCATGGAATTGCCAGTGCATCGATGAACGCTGCTTGAGGATCCCTGGTTCTTGATCCGAAGACCGGAACTTTGTGATTGTGTCGAGACGCCATCAGGTCTACATCTGGTAGGCCCCACTTGTTCACTAGGAGTTGAAGACTTTCTGATGAAGACTCCAGTCTCCGGCGTGCACGTCCTGACGACTGAGGAAATCACCTTCCCAGTTGAGGACTCCCGGAATGAACACTGGCGATATTGCCGGCAGAAGGCGTTCCGCCCAACAAAGGATTTTTATCACTTCCATCACTGCCATGCGGCTTCGAGTGTCGCCTTGATGGTTTATGTACGCCACCATGGCGGCGTTGTCTGACCGTACTTGAATAGGCCTGTTCTGTTTCAGAGACAAGGCGAGAGACTAAGCACTGAAAACTGCCCGCAGTTCCAGAATGTTTATCGGGAGGAGTGATTCCTCCATGGTCCACCGACCCTGGAAAGAGTGTTGCTCCAACACCGCGCCCCAACCCCTCAGACTGGCGTCCGTAGTCAGTAGGACCCAGTTGGGATCCAGAAGGGACGGCCCTGCTCAACTGCTGGTCCTGTAGCCACCAGGTCAGTGACAGACGAACCTCCGGAGTAAAGGAGATCATGTGAGACCTGATCCGATGAGGAAGGCCATCCCACTTGGACAGGATAAACCTCTGTAGAGAGCGGGAATGGAATTGAGCGTACTCTACCATGTCGAAAGCAGACACCATGAGGCCTAGTACTTGCATCGCCGAGTGTATCGACACTCTTGGGCGAGAAAGGAAGTATCTGATTCTGTCCTGAAGTTTCAGGACCTTCTCTGGAGACAGAAACAGCCATTGACTGTGTGTGTCCGGTAGTGACCCCAGGTGGACCATGCTCCAAGCAGGGACCAGCGAGGACTTCTTCCGGTTGAAGAGCCACCCGTGGGCTTGTTGGCAGCTTACCGTCAGTTGTAGATGACTGAGGAGGACATCGTGGGAGTTTGTCAGAATCAGCAAATCGTCCATATACGGCAGGATCCTGACTCCTGACGACGGAGATGAGCCGTCATCACGGCCATAACCTTGGTGAAGATCCGAGGGACCGTGGACAGTCCAAATGGCAGAGCTTGGAATTGATAGTGAAGGTTGCCAGTAGCAAACTGCAGATATTGCTGATGCAAAATGGCAATAGGTATATGCAGGTAAGCATCTTGTATATCCAGGGGTACGATATAGCCTCCGGGTTCCATGGCCAGTACAATTGAGCGCAGTGCTTCCATATGGAACTTGGACACACTCACAAAATTGTTCAGTGGTTTGAGGTTGAGAATAGGCCGGAAAGACCCATCAGGTTTCAGGACTAGAAACAGGGTCGAGTAGTATCCACTGCCACTCTGGGACAGAGGTACCGGCACGCCCACTCCTGTATCCAGGAGGGAACGCACAACTATCTGTAGAGCTTGCGCCTTTAACGGATCCAAAGGAATAACCGTTGTGCAGAACTGGCGAGGGGGACGTCTCTTGAAAGAGACTGCGTACCCTTGAGAGACAATTTCTCACACCCATGCATCTGAAGTGGTCATTAACCAGACCTGGATGAATTGTAGTAGTTGGCCCCCGACCCTGGGATCCCCCAGGGGGAGGCCTGTCCCGTCATGCAGCAGGCTTGTCATGAGAAGCAGGCTGACGAGCAGCCCAGGATAGTTAGGACTTGGGCTTAGTGGTTGTTGAGAGCACGAGACAATCTCGGGTATGCCTAACCTTCACTTTCCCTTAAGGCCGAAAGCAGGGAAAAGTGGTACCTTATGCCTTCTGTGCAGAAGGAGTAGCATTTGGGAGAAAGGCAGTCATAGTAGCCGTCGATTCAGACCCAATTTTTAATTCGGTCTTCCCCAAATAAGATGTCCCCGGTAAAGGGGAATACCTCCAAGGACTTTTGGAGTCCAGATCCACCTTCCATGACCTCAACCACAGAATACGGCAAGCCAGGACCGACGTATTCGACGCCTTGGCAGCCAACACACCCGCCTCAGGGGATGCCTCCTGGTGTAGAAAAAGGTGGCGGTGGTATTGTGAGACAGGGAATGTCAGATATATCCTCGGGTAGCTCTTCCTCTAATGACTGATCCAGTCATCAATTTATTTTGCAGCCCCAAGAAGGACGCAATCGTGGTCTATGTACAACACCCGTAAGGGAGTAATAGACTTCAGGCATTCCTCCACATGCTTATCTGTCGGTTCCTACAGCGAGGGGACATTGGTGAGAGGCAGAGTGGACGACACCAGATGGGTGACACATGAGTTCACTAGCAGTGAATTACCTACTTGTTATATAACTCGGCAGGGGGAGGATATCGAGCTAATGCCCGTTGTAGACAGGGGGAATGTCTTCCCTGGATAAAACCAGGGGTCTTGTCTCATGTACACTTAATGGTCAGATTGTGGAGTTTTAATTGCCCTCTGACGTGTGAACATATCAGTTTGCTTAACCACAGTAGCGGAATCCTCTTATCAGTGATTTGTAGGATTTGTTTCCCAGTATCCACAAGGGCAGTGGTATCATTTAGCAATGAAAAATCCTTGTCAGAAACACCTATTATAGGGACTGACAGGACAACATGATCCGCCTCTCTTCAGATAAAATATCAGAGAGATTATTGGATAGGGAGGAGGAAGCAGCCCGCTCAGATGACCCAGAGACAGAAGAGTGACCTGGAATAGGGTTTTGCCTGACCAAGGAATGAGTCATACGCTACAACCCGTGAGGCAAAATTTTCCCGGTAATAACCGGAGTAACCATGGGGACATCAGTGACTGTAATGCTACAGGTGGTCCCAAAGAGGGCATAAAGTGTACTAGAGAACCCAGTAGCTTTGAGAACGCAGCCCAGGTTGGCTCCAGATTGGTTACAGGAGCTGCGGACTGACTGGGAGATGTATGAGACATAGTACACAGACCATCACACAAAACTTCCCCCTCAGGTAAATCCGTTGCGCATGCTCTGCAGGATGCAGGAGCGTCCCCAGATTTACTGCCCTACATGTTAAACATTATCCACAAATGCAACAGAGAGCGGTTTAGTACGATGAAGCCAGACAGAGAACAATATCTGCAAATAAATCCGTTAGCATGTCACTGAGTACTCAGTACACAACACCTGCGAATAAATTCGGTATTATGTGATTGAGTACACAGTACTCAAAATTTGTGTCAAAATTTAAGCACTATATTAAAAACCTGCTAACAGAAGACCCCTTGGTGTATGTAAAGAAAAAGTGTACCTTCAGTTTAAAAATGGATAATAGATATCACTTTAGAATACCAGGGACTAAATAAAGGGATACATCATTCTTTTTGTGCTTTTATATAGTCATTTTATACAGTCATTTAAATATCCATATAGTTTGCAGTAGACAGTATATATTATTCTCTTTAGAGAAAAATATAGCAGTAGCATAGAAACAGAATTTGACGGCAGATAAGAACCATATGGCCAGTCTGCCAGTTAGGTTATTAGGGTTACGGTTTACGGTATTAGGGATAGGGTATTATGTTGTTGGTTTTTTTTTTAGCTGTTTGGATTAAGGGTGAGGGAATTAGAGATAGTTTGGGGAATGGGGTCAGCTGTCGCTTTTATGGCTTTACCAATGTCGTATATTAGCAGAAGAGGCGCCTGCTCTGCCCTTCTGAGAGCACAGAGGGTGCTCTGGGAGGCTGGAGCAGCAACCCAAACTTTATTATGGTGCTTGGAAATGCCTGATCCACTTCACTGTATTCAGACATGTGACACTGGGACAAAAGAAGCTTGCCCCAATCTGCAAAGCTCCACCCATTTTGGTTAAAATATTGCCCTTTTTAGGGTGTGTAAATTGGTGCAGGTGGAACATATGCTATTCTGAACCTGCTTATCCATATACACAGTCTGATATGTTATGTTATACAAATGTTTGCCTGTATAGCTGCTGCTAATGTCTGTGCTATGACATCATAATGGTCCTATGATTACATGAGTGGAATGCCAGAGCAGCACACTAGGCTTTATCTTGTTACCTGGTTCCCACTAGTACAGGACGCAAACTCTGGAGCTGGTGGTGTTCGAGCATAGTATTAGCGAAACTGATAGTTTGATTTGTTTCTTTATATAAATTACTTAGGGGGTATGCAATCAAGTCTGTTTTTTTTTCTGCTTAGGTGAAAAAACATGACTTTTCGCTATTTTTAGGGCGAATGGGGATTTGCCCTATTCAATAGCAGGTCTGTTTTTTCACTGAGGCCATTTTCGCAGATTTTGAGACATTTTTAGCCAATTCCTTTTCACAAGAAAAAAAAAAAGGTGAAAAGGCATTGGTGAAAATTCCCCTAAAAAACGTGACTCAATTCCATAGGCAGGGGTGGAGAACTAAACAGCTCAGAGATTGCCGGAGCACATTGCATACCCCCAAAGTATTCCGTTTTATTAGTCAGTATTTTAGTGTAGTATTATACAGTAAGTGGAGAGAGGAGCGGGGAGGGAGCAGCCATGGGTTGCTTCTCATTTAACATACAGTATGCTGACGTTTCTTCTGGAATAAGGTAAGTGTGCTTTTATTTGTAGTTGTACTTTGCTGTTGCACAATTAGGGTTTTTCATGGATTTCATAAGGGACGGGGCTCACCTGAAAGTGGGCGTGTCAGGGCATAGAAGGCGGTTTTGTCCCAATTTAGTTTGCTTACTGTAAATGTCAGGAGATGTCTCTGCCCAAACCTGACTAAGCTAAGGGGTTATTATTATTTACAGTATTGTCGGTTCTCAATATCTGCAAATCATATGTGTTATATATGAGCTTATAGAATATAATATTGTATGCAGCGCTCCAAGATAATTACCCTTAGCAGCTCCCAAAAGGGGATGTCTCAAACCCCTAATACAGTACTCAGAGAATGTTTAGACCAGGCATGTCCAAACTGCGGCCCTCCAGCTGTTGAGAAACTACATATCCCAGCATGCCCTGACACAGCTTTAGTATTCTCTGACAGCAAAACTGTGTCAGGGCATGCTGGGATATGTAGTTTCACAACAGCTGGAGGGCCGCAGTTTGGACATGCCTGGTTTAGACAGTAGGAGTATAATTGCTAAAATGTCATTTATAAACAGGTACAGCATCAAATCTTACAACACAAACAGCATCCAGACTAACAAGCACCTGAGAAATATATTTCAGCATTAGCACAATGTAACATTGCCCAATGTGAACCAAATATCTGAAATGAATCACCATATAAGTCACCATTACTCTGGAATGATGTCAAAGCTTTTCATACTCTTTTCCTTTTAATTTCACTGAAAAAAAATATTTATAAAAGAAGAGGACATGATGTCAGATTATAGATTAATGTTGAAATTTGTAGACCGGGAGATAAATTCCTGTCTGATATATGGATCAGCTAGGGAAGGAACTGCCATAAAAAATGTAGCCTGAATAACTGGCACATATTTAAGAAGTTAACTCAAACTATGACAGCTATTTGATAGGAATGCCATGACTGAAACTTAGGAAGTCTCTTTAACTAATTATGCCCTCACCATAGCAGCATTAGTGATTACAGATGTGTCCTCTCACATCCTTGCTGCAGTCAGGCTAAACAGCCCTTAAAGTAGCGCCATGTCGTGGCGGGACTCGATAGCGCAGAGCGTCTTTTTTTGCGTGAAAATACATCTTAGATGCACAGAAATGTAATAGAACGCACAAGCAGCTTCTGCTGATTAAAATAAGCGGCATGCCTATATTGTGTGTGTAATTGCGGCTCTATCTGCATCCGAAATGCCACGTTAGAGTGTTTATAGGCATGCCGGTTATTTTAATCAGCAGAAGCTGCTTGTGCGTTCTATTACAATACTGTGTGTCTAAGACACAAAAAAAAAAAAAAAAAGACGCTTAGTGCTACGGAGTCACACGCACTCACGCGTTATGTGTAATGCGACTTGTAGCGCACGGAGCAAATATGTAAGAGGGCAGTGGGCACATCTGTACATATCGTAAAGTTAAAGCCCTAAAATCCATTAACTACTTAGGGGTATAGTAACCTCAACCGCTGACCGCAAAGTTCCCACCATTGAGTATAATGGAGCGGCATAGTGCTATGCGCCGCCTGACAGCTCAGACACGCACAGCCAATCAGGAGAGTGCCACGACGTGGCGCTCCCTGATTGGCTGAAGGGACCCTCTGTGACAGCAGTCACGGGGGGTCTCAGCAGTCGGGGAAAGGGGTCCCATGTGTAAACATGGGACCCTTTTCAGTGCGTGGATCGGGTTTTGCGTTTTATTATTTTGCCAAGTACGTGGATTACAAAACAGAAGAGGACAGATCTACACTGGATTTTTGTGAGTATAATTTTATTTACAGGTACACCGTGGATTCTACTTGGAGAAGGGGACCGAGTCGTTGTGTCAACATAGGTAAGTATGTGTATGTCGGTGTGCATGTATGTAATAAAGTTTTACTTTCACGGTGTGTGTGTACTGTTTTTATTTGGGTATTTTTTTTGCAGTAGAACTACAGGTACCAGCGGGCCCGTTTCCCCCCGCATGCTGGTACTTGTGGTTCTCCAAGTACCAGCTTGCGGGGGAGGCTTGCTGGGACTTGTAGTTCTGCTACAAAAAACAATATTCTTTATTTTGACACTTGGCCTCCCATCCCCCGCCCTTGGATGGGGGGGGGGGGGGGGACAGCCTCGGGCTTCACCCCTGGCCCTTGGGTGGCTGGAGGGGGGGCACACCTTGATTTAAGGGGTCCCCACTCCTCCAGGGTACCCCGGCCAGGGGTGACTAGTTGGGGATTTAAGGCCACGGCCGCAGGGACCGGTATAAAAGTGTCCCCTGGCTGTGGCATTATCTCTCCAGCTAGTGGAGCCGATGCTGGTGTGAAAAATACGGGGGACCCCTACGTCTTTTGTCCCCCGTATTTTTTGCACCAGGACCGGATGCAGAGCCCGATGCTGGTTGTTAAAATACGGGGGATCCCCTGTAATCCCCCCCCCCCCGTATTTTTACAACTAGGACCGGCTCAAAGAGTCCGAGGCTGGTTAGGCTTAGGAGGGGGGACCCCACACATTTTTTTTCTTGATTTTTGACCCATTCCCACTGAAAAACATGCTCTGATCTCTCCATATTATTTTAGTCAGTAAAAAAAATAAAATATTCTTTTAAAAAATATATATTAAATAATACTTGTGGCTCCTAATAGACAAACCCAAGTAGATAATCCCTTCTAACATAAATAGATATGCTATTAGCAATAGAAAAAACACACAAAAAAAACCCCCATGTTTTTTAAAAAAAAAATATTAGATCCCGCCAGCAAAATGAGGCAGACTGAAATTGACAAAATTACTGTCGAAAAGCACTGTTGTCGAAGCGACATTCTTCAATTGAATATACTTTTGTCGAAAAGCCGCATTTTTACCATTGCAGACATGTCGAATTTGACAACTGTCGAATTGCAAAAAGTCGAATTTGAAACGGACGGTTTCTTGTCGAAAAGTACTGTATTGCATTGTCGAATCAATTTTTTGTGTCGAAAATGCCCCGTTTTTCGACATTTGCAGCAATTCGACCGCAATTGCATATGGCCCTTAATCTCTATACACATTAATTCCACAGAAAAATCATTGTAAACAATTATTTTCTTCAATATAGCAGAGCGCTGTAATATATAATTTAAATAGGTATTTTCTCCCATTTTGAAAGCGGTATACAGTACAAAAGCCTCACAAAGACCAAGTACGCTAGTAGAATATCAGCAAACTTATACAGTAGCTAAAAAAATAAGACTTCTATCCCTTTTACACCACTGCAATTACCTTGGTGTAAAAGGGTCTCTGAAAAATAACCCTGGTCCAGTGACCTGGGCTAGACCCGAATAAAACAGCATTAACCTGGGTCCAGCCTGCGCTATAAATGGGGTTTCAAGTTGCTATGAAACAGGGACCCGGGCTGGAGCTGGGTTTTTGGTGTAAGTCATGGCACCAAATAGTGCTGGCAATGGAAAATGTTGCAAAGTAAGTGGCTGACAGTGAGCGCTTGTGGGAGATAACAGGGGCGTGTCACAACTGTTTTGTGGGAGTGTCTGAGCCTGCAACTATGTTGTCTTATGCAGCTGTATAGGCAGTAGCGGATCTTGCCACGGGCAAGCAGGACTTTTGCCCGGGGCGCCGCCTTCCGGAGGGCGCCCCACCATGGCAAGATCCGCTACTGCAGTGCTGTGCCCCCCGCTGTGTCCCGCTGCGTCCCGCCGTGAAGGGCGTCAGGGAACCAGACGCGTAGCGTCTAGTTTCCCTTCGTGGAGAGGACCTTTGCTGTGCGGTGCGCGATGACGTCATCGCGCACCGCACAGCATTTCAGCGGCGCTACTACTGTACAGGGGGCGTAACTGACCACGCCTCCTGTATGAAGCCACGCCCATACTACCCACCCGGGGCGCAAAAAGGCCGAGAACCGGCCCTGTGTATAGGTTCCTGTGGCTTACTTGCGACAAACATTCTAAGAAACCATAAGGTGAAGGTTGTATGCAAGTGGCGGATCAGAGATGCCACCAGTGGGTTTTTCTGGACAAATCCCAGCGGGTGCAGCAATAGCATATTTTAGCCGATCCGCTGTGTAAGGGATTGGTGTTGCAACTTCATTTGCGACCACGTATGAATCAGGCTCACTGTCACAACCACATCATTTCATTGACAGGGTGCTCACCCCTTCCCACCTCAAGAATTTCACTTCCGTGCCAATGTAATTATAAGAAGACTAGTTACCAGCCCATCAAAATGATGGGACACCATAACAGTAATGTCAGCGGCTGTGTGCGCCCGAATGAAGCAATACTTTAATTACTCCATCGGGTGCCATCTAGTGGCTGCCGGCGTGCAAAAACACGTGAATTTGCCACACAGAAGTGAGGAGCGGCGTTAGCCTTTCTTTGTATAGGATATTCAGTTTGGTAGAACGTTATATGTTTGCATAGACATGCTTGATCTTGCGTCATGGATAACTGAATATCATCCATTGCTATTTACTCCATCCATTGATACTGAGGATTATGGAGCTACATACAATGTCATGTTGAAAGGGAGTAAAGTTGTCATTGCCAAGGAGTCAATTTCAAATTAAAATAAGAATTTACTCACCGGTAATTCTATTTATCGTAGTCCATAGTGGATGCTGGGAACTCCGTAAGGACCATGGGGAATAGACGGGCTCCGCAGGAGACTGGGCACTCTAAAGAAAAGATTAGGTACTGTACTATCTGGTGTGCACTGGCTCCTCCCTCTATGCCCCTCCTCCAGACCTCAGTTAGGGAAACTGTGCCCGGAAGAGCTGACATTACAAGGAAAGGATTTTGGAATCCAGGGTAAGACTCATACCAGCCACACCGTACAACTTGTGATAACCTTACCCAGTTAACAGTATGAACAACAACTGAGCCTCACTCAACGGATGGCTCAGAACGATAACCCTTATTTAAGCAATAACTATATACACGTATTGCAGAAAGTCCGCACTTGGGACGGCGCCCAGCATCCACTACGGACTACGAGAAATAGAATTACCGGTGAGTAAATTCTTATTTTCTCTGACGTCCTAGTGGATGCTGGGAACTCCGTAAGGACCATGGGGATTATACCAAAGCTCCCAAACGGGCGGGAGAGTGCGGATGACTCTGCAGCACCGAATGAGCAAACACAAGGTCCTCCTCAGCCAGGATATCAAACTTGTAGAACTTTGCAAAGGTGTTTGAACCCGACCAAGTAGCCGCTCGGCAAAGCTGTAAAGCCGAGACCCCTCGGGCAGCCGCCCAAGAAGAGCCCACCTTCCTTGTGGAATGGGCTTTTACTGATTTTGGATGCGCCAATCCAGCCGCAGAATGAGCCAGCTGAATCGTGCTACAGATCCAGCGAGCAATAGTTTGCTTTGAAGCAGGAGCACCCAGCTTGTTGGGTGCATGCAGGATAAACAGCGAGTCAGTCTTCCTGACTCCAGCCGTTCTGGAAACATATATTTTCAAAGCCCTGACTACGTCCAGCAACTTGGAGTCCTCCAAGTCCCGAGTAGCCGCAGGCACCACAATAGGTTGGTTCAAATGAAACGATGATACCACCTTTGGGAGAAATTGGGGACAAGTCCGCAATTCTGCCCTGTCCATATGGAAGATCAGATAGGGGCTTTTACATGACAAAGCCGCCAATTCTGACACACGCCTAGCCGATGCTAAGGCCAACAGCATGACCACTTACCACGTGAGATACTTTAGTTCCACGGTCTTAAGTGGCTCAAACCAGTGGGATTTCAGGAAATCCAACACAACGTTAAGATCCCAAGGTGCCACTGGTGGCACAAAAGGGGGCTGAATATGCAGCACTCCCTTAACAAACGTCTGAACCTCAGGCAGTGTAGCCAGTTCTTTTTGAAAGAAAATGGATAGGGCCGAAAATCTGGACCCTTATGGACCCTAATTTTAGGCCCATAGACACCCCTGACTGTAGGAAGTGCAGGAATCAACCCAACTGGAATTCCTCTGTAGGGGCCGTCCTGGCCTCACACCAAGCAACATATTTTCGCCATATACGGTGATAATGCATTGCTGTCACGTCCTTCCTAGCCTTTATCAGCGTAGGAATAACTTCATCCGGAATGCCTTTTACCGCTAGGATCCGGCGTTCAACCTCCATGCCGTCAAACGCAGCCGCGGTAAGTCTTGGAACAGACAGGGCCCTTGTTGCAGCAGGTCCTGTCTGAGAGGCAGAGGCCATGGGTCCTCTGTGCGCATTTCTTGCAGTTCCAGGTACCAAGTCCTTCTTGGCCAATCCGGAACAACGAGTATTGTTCTCGCTCCTTTTTTTCTTACAATTCTCAGCACCTTTGGTATGAGAGGAAGAGGAGGAAACACATATACCGACTGGAACACCCACGGTGTCACTAGCGCGTCCACAGCTATCGCCTGAGGGTCCCTTGACCTGGCGCAATATCTTTTTAGCTTTTTGCTGAGGCGGGACGCCATCATGTCCACCTGTGGCAGTTCCCATCGATTTGCAATCTGTGTGAAGACTTCTTGATGAAGTCCCCACTCTCCCGGGTGGAGGTCGTGTCTGCTGAGGAAATCTGCTTCCCAGTTGTCCACTCCCGGAATGAGCACTGCTGACCGTGCTTGCACGTGATTCTCCGCCCAACGAAGAATCTTTGTGGCTTCCGCCATTGCCACCCTGCTTCTTGTGCCGCCCTGGCGGTTTACATGGGCGACCGCCGTGATGTTGTCTGACTGAATCAGCACTGGTTGGTCTCGAAGCAGGGGCTCCGCTTGACTCAGGGCGTTGTATATGGCCCTTAGTTCCAGTATATTTATGTGCAGACAAGTCTCCTGACTTGACCACAGCCCTTGGAAGTTTCTTCCCTGAGTGACTGCCCCCCATCCGCGGAGGCTTGCATCCGTGGTCACCAGGACCCAGTCCTGTATGCCGAACCTGCGGCCCTCGAGAAGATGAGCACTCTGCAGCCACCACAGAAGAGACACCCTGGCTCTAGGGGACAGGGTGATTAACCGATGCATCTGAAGATGTGATCCGGACCATTTGTCCAGTAAGTCCCATTGGAAGGACCTCGTATGGAACCTGCCGAAGGGAATGGCCTCGTATGAGGCCACCCTCCTTCCCAGGACTCGAGTGCAGTGATGCACTGACCCCTGTTTTGGTTTTAATAGATTCCTGACCAGTGTCACGAGCTCCTGAGCTCTCTCTATCGGGAGATAACCCTTTTCTGGTCTGTGTCTAGGATCATGCCTAGGAGAAGCAGATGAGCTATAAGAACCCACTGCGACTTTGGAATATTTAGAATCCAGCCGTGTTGCCGTTACACTTCCAGAGAAAGTGATACGCTGTTCAGCAACTGCTCTCTTGATCTCGCTTTTATGAGGAGATCGTCCAAGTACGTGATAATAGTGACACGTTGCTTCCGCAGGAGCACCATCATTTCCGCCATTACCTTGGTGAACATTCTCAAGGCCGTGGAGAGACCAAACGGCAACCTCTGAAATTGGTAATGACAATCCCGTACCGTAATTCTGAGGTACGCCTGATGAGGTGGATAAATGGGAACCTGAAGGTATGCCTCCTTTATGTCCCGAGTCACCTTTCAGGCTTGCAATAACCGCTCTTAGCGATTTCAACGTGAACTTGAACCTTTTCAGGTATATGTTCAGGGATTTTAAATTCAATATGGGTCCCACCGAACCGTCAGGTTACGGGACTACAACATGGTCGAATAATAACCCCCTCCTTGTTGAAGGAGGGGAACCTTGACCACCACCTGGTGAAGATACAATTTGTGAATTGCAGTTAACACTGTTTCCCTCTCGTGGGGGAAAGCCGGCAGGGCCGTCGGTGAGGGGGCATCTTCTCAAAATCCAGCTTGTATCCCTGAGACACAATATCTATTGCCCAGGGATCTAACAGGGAGTGAACCCACTTGTGGCTGAACTTACGAAGGCGTGCCCCCACCGGGCCCAGCTCTGCGGTGGATTTTTGTAGAGGCCGGGGAGGACTTCTGTTCCTGGGAACTAGCTGTGTTGTGCAGCTTCTTTCCTCTGCCCCCGCCTCTGGCAAGAAAGGACGCACCTCGGACTTTCTTGTTTCTTTATTTGAAAGGCTGCATTTGATAATGTCGTGCTTTCCTAGGCTGTGCAGGAATATAAGGCAAATATCAGAATTACCAGCTATTGTGGAGACCAGGTCCGAGAACCCTTCTCCACACAATCCTCAGCCTTCCATATGCCTCTTAAGTCGGCATCATCTGTCCATTGCATATTCTACAGGACACGTCAAGCAGAAATCGACATAGCTTTGACTCTAGGACCCAGTATACTCATGTCTCTTTGGGCATGTTTTATATATATATATATATATATATATATATACACACATATCTCTAAAGACAGCATCTTTAATATATATATCTCTATATATAATATATATATCTATATGCATACTAGGGTCTCAATCTCTGCTGATAAGGTACCTGTCCACGCTGCTACAGCGCTATAAACCCATGCCGACACAATCGCCGGTCTGAGTAGTGTACTAGAATGTGCACGCTATCTGCAGGATCCCTGAGAACAGCTAGTGCTACCGTCTGGGCAAACGTGACACCCTAGGGGAAGATTACCATCACATCCTGGCCCTAGTGGGGAAAGGATACTGCCTGAGAATTCCTTGTGGGAAGCTGAAGTTTCTTGTCAGGAGATTCCCGCCCTTTTTCCTCATGAGAGGAGGGAAATTTACCTCCGCTTTCTTGCCCTTAAACATGTGTACCCTTGTGTCAGGGACATGAGTCATCAGTGATATGCAAATCATCTTTTATTACAATAATCATATATTAGATACCTTTCAGCCATTTTGGCTGTAACTTTGCATTATCGTAGTCAACACTGGAGTCAAACTCTGTGTCGATATCAGTGTGTATTATTTTGGATAGTGATCATTGTGAGACTCTGAAGGTCTCTGCGACGTAGGGACAGACATGGGTAGATTTCCTGTCTGTTCTCTAATCTTTTGTGCAATAAATTCACCTCAGCACTTACACACATCCAAACAGGTGTCGGCGTTGTCGACGGAGACACCCTCTCACACATATATTTTCTCTATCTCCTCCTTAGGGGAGCCTTTTACCTCAGACATGTCGACACACGCGTACCGACACACCACACACACAGGAGATGCTCTATTTGAAGACAGTTCCCCCACAAGGCCCTTTGGAGAGACAGAGAGAGAGTATGCCAGCACACACCCCAGCGCTATATAACCCAGGGATTACACTACAACTCAGTGTTTACCCAGTAGCTGCTGTATATACAAATTTTGCGCCTAAATTTATGTGCCCCCCTCCTCTTTTCACCCTTTGTGTATCTGGATACTGCAGGGGAGAGCCTGGGGAGCTTATTTCCAGCGGAGCTGTGAATAGAAAATGGCGCTGGTGTGCTGAGGAAGAAGGCCCCGCCCCCTCAGCGGCGGGCTTCTGTCCCGCTTTCTGTGAAAAAATGGCGGTTTTTTTTTACATATATACAGTGCCAGACTGTATATATGTATTTTTATTGCCAAAAGGTACTTCAATTGCTGCCCAGGGCGCCGCCCCCCCCTATCCCCCCCCCAGCGCCCTGCACCCTACAGTGACCGGAGTGTGTAAGTGTGCTGGGAGCAATGGCGCACAGCTGCGGTGCTGTGCGCTACCTTAAATGAAGACAGGAGTCTTCTGCCGCCGATTTCGTCGTCTTCAAGCTTCTGTTCTTCTGGCTCTGCGAGGGGGACGGCGGCGCGGCTCCGGGAACGGACGATCGAGGACAGGTGCCTGTGTTCGAACCCTCTGGAGCTAATGGTGTCCAGTAGCCTAAGAAGCACAAGCTAGCTGCAAGCAGGTAGGTTTGCTTCTCTCCCCTTAGTCCCACATAGCAGTGAGTCTATTGCCAGCAGAAGCTCACTGAAAATAAAAAACCTAATAAATACTTTCTTTACTAGTAAGCTCAGGAGAGCCCACTAGGAGCACCCAGCTCTGGCCGGGCACAGATTCTAACTGAGGTCTGGAGGAGGGGCACAGAGGGAGGAGCCAGTGCACACCAGATAGTACCTAATCTTTTCTTTAGAGTGCCCAGTCTCCTGCGGAGCCCGTCTATTCCCCATGGTCCTTACGGAGTTCCCAGCATCCACTAGGACGTCAGAGAAAGTATGAGTCCACATTGCTAGAATCTCCCCATTACAGAAACCAGACTTTGCGAGCTCATTTCCACTTTATGGGCCTGATTTTGAGATGGGAAGAAAGAAAGAAAGAACGAACAAGTAACTATGTACCTGGACAAACCATGTTGCAATGCTCGGGGTACAATTATATACAGTACACATTTTTGGATGCAGGGTAAATATTGGCTGCTTCTGAATGTAGTCCACAAATACTGGCCAGCTTTATTTTACACTGCAATTTAGATTTCAGTTTTGACACGGACACGGAATCTGTGAGTTGAGGATTTGTAACATATTGGAATTTGGCAATCATCGAAGAACAGGGCAATTTATGTATGGGCCCCATCCTGAACTATGCATCTTATTTGCATCATAGCCACAAACAAAATCACTTACTGCTCTCTAGACTTACAAAAAACAAAAAAAACAAAACAAAAATTTCTGGTTATGCAGAATTAAAAAGAAATTAGACAAATCAGAATATGGAATTGATTCTAAGCAAGAGGGAGGGAATAGAAAGTACCTTGCATTATGTGAAGAACCTTAATTCGCATCACATCCAAAAAAAGGTCTGGATTACTGAAAATATAAAGATAGCTAAAGGGAAACTATGAAAAGCACCTGTAAACACCAGTGCAAGTAGATTCCTTTTTTTTCTTACTGGAAATGCATGTATTTTCAGAACTATGATAACTGGCACAATAATCGTTTATTAACCTTTGATGAATGTAAAAGCTGTATAATTAGTTATTTTTCACAATATCACACAAAGACATATGTGGACGGATGAGTGCCGTCAGAGTTGGCTGGAGGTGTGCGTTACAGGGCGAAACTTGCACTTTTTGGCCTAAATGACTGCCGCTTAAAAAAAAAAAATCAGAGTTTGGCCAGCAACCCACACCGCTGGCCAATTCGGACGGCAATACATCTGGCCCATAATTTGAATTGCTTTGTCCAGGAGACATTAGGGAGAGTACGGTAGGTCACCAACTCACATCCCACCCACTTCATTAGTGAAGTTGCTGTGGATTCGATGCAGATCCTTTGCTCTGGCGTCTGCAGGTCCCACCACTTTGCTCAAAATGTACGCAAGTATGCATATTGCTACAAAAATAAAAAGAGCTAGAAACAAAGAACTCTATGTAGCAACCAGAAAGCAAGGTAATAGTCGCCAGCTGCATATGGTATTGCAGTCGCAGGCTGAGATATGCCCTGAAAATGATCATGAAATGCCTGCGTTATTTCCGCCATTCCCTATAACTGCCCCCAGACGGTCTCTGATTGTTAATCCCTTTGCAAATAGATCCTCTTTGCAACTGCCATCGCAAGCCCAATTACCGCACATGTGCACTGTGACTTAGACGCATGTGGCCGATAATGCATGCGGCCGATAATTGCTCAACTGCATAAAAATCGGGTTTGCGTCCATCTCCAAACCAGGCCCACAATGTGAGCATTTTACACAGCACTCCTACATGACTTATATTACATAGTAATTGCCACACTATATTGCAACCGAGTAATCATTTGTAATAAAACTAAATGTATTAGTCCCTTTAGTTTAGGTCGTTTTATTGTTTAAAAAAAAAGAAAGAAAGAAAAGCTCTCACAAAATTGTGGTGGGTGAAACGTATTAAATACAGAAAACTGAGTATAGTTTAGCGCTCAGTCCTGTTTCAACAAAATGTTGTCCAGATATGACCTTTTCTAGATGTAGTCCTTATGGCCGGTGGAGTACTTGTTAACTCCTTTCTGTTTTTTCCTTGGGAGCTTTCAATACTTCCCCTCTCCAACTAGACATGTACCTCAAATGAAGCCAAAAAACAGCAAAAACTATATGCTGTTTTTTTGGCTTAATTTGAGCTACTGTACATGTCTTGTTGGAGAGGGGACATTGAAAGCTCCCAAGGGAAAAACAGAAAGGAGTTAACAAGTACTCCACCGGCCATAAGGACTACATCTAGAAAAAGGTCATATCTGGACAACATTTTATTGAAACAGTACTGAGCGCTAAACTATACTCAGTTTTCTGCATTTATTGCATCTTTTTAGGGATTTTGGTGGTCCCTTTTGTGTATAGGGTTGCATAAGTCTTGGTTGCGCCTTGGGACAGTTTATCTATTGTGAAATGTATTGTCTATTGTTATGGTTCTTGCGTGTTTGTAGGTGTTGGGTGCAGCGGTGAGGGTTTTTTATACTTGTTAGAACACCAGCTGGTTGTATTGTGGGTGGTGCAAGCTCTTGTTACAGTAATCATTGATGGAAATAGAAAAGTGGAAGGCAGTACACTATATTGGAACTGTGAAATATACTGCTAAATGTAATCACTATTTGTCACTCTTTAATACCACTATTTCCCAGAGATAAAATATAGAATTCACATTCGGCTTATACAAATGTAGCCATGCTCACCTTTGCTGCGATGCTAGCAGACTGGACCTGGCCAGAGGGGCGATTTGGTGGGACTGCAGCAATGATGTATGAGGACACAGAGAGGTAACTGATTGCTTTTGTGGCAAAATTCAGTTGGGCAAGAACTATTAAATAGCTTTGAGGCTCATTTAAACATTGTCAGTACATTAACTTTAAATGGCAAAAGGCCAATAGTCAGCTAAAATTAAACGCTAGATGAAGACGGGTGTTCTACGGTATGCAGGCGCTCGGGATCCCGGCGGGCAGCATACCAGTGCCAGGATCCCGTCAGGGCGAGCGCAAAAGAGCCCCTTGTGGGCTTGCTGCGCTCGCCACACGATGGTACGCTATGCGCGCCACGCTATTTATTCTCCCTCTCGGGGTATCGTGGACACCCCAAGAGGGAAAATAGTTGTCGGTATGCCGGCTGTCGGGATTCCGGCATCAGTATGCTGAGCACCGGGATCCCGACAGCCAGCATATCAAGTGCCACCCATGAAGACAACCTGTAGTTAATAGAGAAGCTAAAACTTGGATTATCCTCTGCTTGGCAGCTGTGTGGGGTGCCAGTAACAAAATACTTATTTCAAGTTGTTGCTGTTATCTTCATGAATTCTGTGGAACTGTTTACAAAGGTCTATATAAACAGACAACATCAAGTACTGTATTACAGGATTACTGCTTTGCATTAATGATTTCCAAAACACAGATATGTTAAATACTGTATGCAACTGAAGTTTCACACTCTCAATATACCACAGAATAAAAATTATTAAAAAAATGTTTCTGTATTAAACATAATTTAAGAAGAATATATATATTATTATTATTATTATTTTATTTTAATTTTACTGAAAAGTAGCCCATATCAACTTGGTGAGCACTGAACCTCTGATATGGATTTCTAATATGGAATATATATTTCTATAAGCAGAGCCGGGCCTAACCAATATGATGCCCTAGGCAAGATTTTGGCTGATGCCCCCTGGCACCACCGCTAGCTCTGCCTCTCACCCTGCACCCCTTTCCCAGCACCATCACCCCTCATCTATAGCAGTCCTCATTTTTGTGCTCCTACCCCCTATATTTTAAATAGGAATGTGCGCACATTCAGTGCACAGCTCAAAAATGGGCGTGTTCTTGCTGTGAAGGGGCATGGCCACACAATAGTACCCCCAATTCAAATTAAGCCACACAGTAGTGCAAATTTATTCACATTTATCATGCGACGGTGTCCCTTATTCACGTTACATCACACAGTAGTACCACTGTACCTTAAATATGTTACTTCTCACAGTAGTGCCCCTTATTCACATTACATCACATTGAATAGCTCCTTATTCACATCACAACACACTATATTGCTCTTTATTCACATTAGACCACACAGTAGTGCCTTTTCTATACATTATCCTGAGTAGAGCACCTTATACACATAATGCCACACATTAGTAATGAATTTATACACATAATACCACACAGTAATGCCCCATACACGACACACTTTATTAATTTCCTTATAAATATAATGCGCCTTATACATTATGTCAATCTTTATTAATGCCCTTATACACATGATGTGTGTTACACATATGCCGCACATTATTAATGCACTTATACATATAATGACACACACAATGCCCCTTACACATGTCACACATTATTAATGCACTTATACACATGACACACATAATGCCCCTTACACATATGCCGAATACTACTGCACAACCATCCCACCCGCACACAGCACTCACATGGCTGCTGAGACTGTGACCTCTGCTTGGATACACATGTGTCCTCATACATCTTGCCTTAATATGGCATGCAGCAGAAGATACCTGAATCAGCTGGTAGCTCTGCTAACGTTGGGTGACTTTTTTGATGAAAATTGATCTTATTTGCATTACTATGTGGCTAGAATGCACAAGCAGCTTCTGCTGATCAAAATGATATGCAGCATGCCTATATTCTGTGTGCAACTGTGGATGTATCTGCATACGAAAAGCTACGTTACAGTGATTTCCGGTAATACACTGTAACATAGCATTTCGTAGGCAGATACAGCTGCAGTTGCACACAGACTATAGGCATGCCGCATATAATTTTAATCAACAGAACCTGCTTGTGTCCCTAGGCATACCAAATGCCCTAGGCAATTGCCTAGTTTGCCTATGCTTAGGTCCGGCTCTGTCTATAAGAAGAAAAAAAACCACACCAGGGTTTTAAGGATATCCTTGCTTGAGCATGGATGGCTAAATCAATCTGACCGAGGTACTACAGATGTGTCGTCATACATCTAACATCATTCCGGCGTGCAGCACGAGATGCCTGATGTGAGTGAGGATCTGTGCAACTCTGCTAGTGTCAGGTGACTTTTCTTGCCGAAAATGGGTCTTAGACGCAATGCTGTGTGTGCAACTGAGTCTGCACATGAAGCATAACAGAACTTAGCACAGAAACAAGCTGCTGCATTGTAGCACTTCGTATACAGATTCTGAGACTCAGTCGGACACATATATACAAGTGTCTCATATCAAATTAATCAGCAGTCTCTCTTGGTGCATCCTAGTCACGTTTCAACTAGGAAGCAGTTCTGGCAAAAAAGATGCCCAATGTGAGCAGTCTATCTCCGGACCTGGCAAGCTACAGGATATCCGGATGGTAAAAAACACAGTATACAGATGGTCAATTGGTCGACACCAGATGGTCGGATTGACATACAAATGGTTGACACAGTAAATGTCAACATATGTTTTTTAATGATTTTTAGATTAAGGGGTTGGGTTTAGGGTTAGGCAACCGAGGGATGGTTAGGCTGAGGGAATGGTTAGGGTTATGCACTTAGCGTAGGGTTAGGGTTATGCTGTGGAATGGGGCGGTTACGGTTAGGTACGAGGAGGGAGCGTGAGGATTAGGGCTAAGTGAACAAAAAAAATCAGGTGTTGACCATTTGAATTTCGACCTTCTGACCCTGTCAACCATCTGGTGTAAATCTATTGACTATGTATGTGCTGTCTATCCTTGAATCCACACTATGGGGTATATGCAATTGCGGTCGAATTGCCGCAAATGTCGAAAAACGGGGCATTTTCGACACAAAAAAAATTTCGACAATGCAATACAGTACTTTTCGACAAAAAAAAGGACGTTTCAGATTCGACTTTTTGAAATTCGACAGTTGTCAAATTCGACATGTCTGCAATGGTAAAAATGCGGCTTTTCGACAAAAGTATATTCAATTGAAGAATGTCGATTCAACAACAGTGCTTTTTGACAGTAATTTCGTCAATTTCATTCCGCCTCACTTTGCTGGCGGAATCTAATAATTTTTTTTTAAAAACATGTTTTTTTTTGTGTTTTTTTTTATTGCTAATAGCATATCTATTTATATTAGAAGGGATTATGTACTTGGTTTGTCTATTAGGAGACACAAGTATTATTTATATATTTTTTTAAAGAATATTTTTTTTTTAACTGACTAAAATAATATGGAGAGATCAGAGCATGGTTTTCAGTGGGAAGGGGTGGGAATGGGTTAAAATCAAGAAAAAAAATGCGTGGGGTCCCCCCTCCTAAGCATAACCAGCCTTGGGCTCTTTGAGCCGGTCCTGGTTGTAAAAATACGGGGGGGGGGGGAATGATAGGGGATCCCCCGTATTTTCACAACCAGCACCGGGCTCTGCGTCCGGTCCTGGTGCAAAAAATTTGGGAGACAAAAAGCGTAGGGGTCCCTCGTATTTTTCACACCAGTACCGGGCTCCACTAGTCAGAGAGATAATGCCACAGCTGGGGGACACTTTTATATCGGTCCCTGCGGCCCTGGCATTAAATCACTAACTAGTCACCCCTGGCCGGGGTACACTGGAGGAGTGGGGACCCCTTAAATCAAGGGGTCCCCCCTCTCCAGCCACCCAAGGGCCAGGGGTGAAGCCCGAGGCTGTCCCCCCCATCCATGGGCTGCGGATGGGAGGCTGATAGCCAAGTGACACAAAGAAAGAATATTGTTTTTTTTTGTAGCAGAACTACAAGTCCCAGCAAGCCTCCCCCGCAAGCTGGTACTTGGAGAACCACAAGTACCAGCATGCGGGGGGAAACGGGCCCGCTGGTACCTGTAGTTCTACTACAAAAAAATACCCAAATAAAAACAGTACACGCACACCGTGAAAGTAAAACTTTATTACATACATGCCGACACACACATATTTACCTATGTTGACACGAGGTTCGGTCCACTTCTCCAAGTAGAATCCACGGTGTACCTGAAAATAAAATTATACTCACCAAAATCCAGTGTAGATCTGTCCTCTTCTGTTTTGTAATCCACGTACTTGGCAAAAAAACAAACCGCATTTACCCGGACCACGCACTGAAAGGGGTCCCATGTTTACACATGGGACCCCTTTCCCCGAATGCCGGGACCCCCCGTGACTCCTGTCACAGAGGGTCCCTTCAGCCAATCAGGGAGCGCCACGTCGTGGCACTCTCCTGATTGGGTGTGCGCTTCTGAGCTGTCAGATGGCGCATTGCACAGCCGCTCCATTATCTTCAATGGTGGGAACTTTGCGGTCAGCGGTGAGGTTACTCGCGGTCAGCGTGGATCGGGTTTTCCGGTTTGTTTTTTTGCGTGGATTACAAAACAGAAGAGGACAGATCTACACTGGATTTTGGCGAGTATAAATTTAGTAGAACTACAGGTACCAGCGGGCCCGTTTCCCCCCGCATGCTGGTACTTGTGGTTCTCCAAGTACCAGCTTGCGGGGGAGGCTTGCTGGGACTTGTAGTTCTGCTACAAAAAACAATACTCTTTATTTTGTCACTTGGCTATCAGCCCCCCATCCGCAGCCCTTGGATGGGGGGGGGGGGGGGGGGGACAGCCTCGGGCTTCACCCCTGGCCCTTGGGTGGCTGGAGGGGGGGACCCCTTGATTTAACGGGTCCCCACTCCTCCAGGGTACCCCGGCCAGGGGTGACTAGTTAGTGATTTAATGCCACGGCCGCAGGGACCGATATAAAAGTGTCCCCCGGCTGTGGCATTATCTCTCTGACTAGTGGAGCCCGGTGCTGGTGTTAAAAATACGGGGGACCCCTACGCTATTTGTCCCCCGTATTTTTTGCACCAGGACCGGACGCAGAGCCCGGTGCTGGTTGTGAAAATACGGGGGATCCCCTGTCAATTTCCCCCCCGTATTTTTACAACCAGGACCGGCTCAAAGAGCCCGAGGCTGGTTATGCTTAGGAGGGGGGACCCCACGCAATTTTTTTCTGGGTTTTTTAAACATTTTTGTGCTGTCCAAAAAGTCGAATCCAGGACGTACATATCTGTCAATTGGTCCGTTTTTCGACAGCGGGACTGTCGAATCTGTTTTTTATTGAATATGTCGAATTCGGGTCCCAGCGGGAGGGTATGTGACTGTCGAATTGTGTCGAATTTAAAAATGGTTGAATTCCAGTCGGAATTCGACTGCAATTGCATATACGCCGAAGTCGACAGGGGCTGCCTGGGGAAACTGTAGCAATGATGTTAGTGGACACAACTGTAATTATGTCACGTGTGCTCAAGCATAAACATTGTTAAAACCTGAATTGTTAGTTTGGGAGACACTTTACTACACTACATTTGCTTTCAGTGACATATACTCCATAAGCAATAGACACTAAAACATCCAGGTATACTTGCTTTTATAAATACAGTTGAATTAAAGAATTTTGCTATAATGGTTCATCCCACATATGGCAGTATCTGTGAAACTTGCAGTTCCAGTATATTACCTTGTGAGAAGTCAGTGTAAATAAACATAAAGTAGCAGTATAGACTACAGTATATACTATTATAGAGTAGTGTTATAAAGCATTAGGAAGTAGTACAATGTTCTACTGGGCCACAGGTCATAAAAGTCTATTCACTGGAAATTGGTAACTTATCAAGAGATTGTCTCTCTGGGAATGCAGATTAGAAGACTACTTTTGGAACATTCTTTAAATAGACCATTATAAAGCATGATTATCACATATGAACATCTCTCTTCATTGTAATTGATATTTCAAAGGAAAACTGCAATCACTACTGCGGGAAAGGTTACTTTTTACAATGCCTTGCTCAGTGGCACAGCAGGACAGCAGTGTCCAACAACATCCTCGTAATTAGTTGTATAGACTTCAAATCTATATAGTTATTTTAAGTTTAGGGAACTAGGTTAATATTTGTAGAAATATATACACAGCACATAATCAAGACAAATTCTAGCCTATCCCGTAATAGTCAATAAAAATGGACAAACATGCTCAATCTAGCTCAGGATTAGACAGTCTGGTAGGCGCAACACTTAATTTATTAATCACTTAGAAGGTGTGCCAAAAATGCTGTCAGCCGGAATCCCAGTGCACCAGGGCTATTCACACCCGTGGGTGTCCATGACACGCATAGAGTGGGAAAAGATCCTGTGGCGAACGCAGTGAGGCACCAATCCTGCAGCGTGGGGAGTGCAGTGAGCCCGCAAGGGCTCACTTCTATTCAACCTTTTCTCACCTATGCTGCTTGCCTCATTTTCCTAACCTGCCGCCCCACAATCTGTAATTTTCTCCCTGTACTACTGTATACTGAATCAAATTTAAACTCTCATTCACTTACAAAGTCCTAAGCCAGTCTTCTTCCTTACATCTCCGACCTCATCTCCATTCATACTCTCTCTCACCTTTCTTTCCCATCAAGCTCATGCATTTTGCAGACTGTAATAGTACCTCTGTTCATTTGTTTCTTGTCTGTTCTGTGTATACCCATGTAATGTGTTTTTGTAGCACCATTCAATAGAAATAAAAGATGATAATGAATTTCTATAACTCTAAATAGGTGGATATATGCATCCCCCCCCCCCCCCTATTAAAGGAGAGCAGCAGCCAATCTCCATGTCCTCTCTTCAGTCTTCCGTGAGTCAGTCACAGACTGAGGGGTCTATTTACTAAGCCTGTGGACGGAGATAAAATGGATGGACATAAAATACCAGCATCAGCTACTAACTGTCATTTTGCAAAGCCAGCCTGTGACATGGCAGTTAGGAGCCGATTAGCTGGTACTTTATCTCCATCCAAGGCAGGCATTTCTCAGTGTATAGTCTATTGAGGCTAGATATACTGTATGAGGACACATCTGTACCTTTGTTTCTTTCTGCAGCTGGTCACTAAGCTATACAATTTCTGTGATGCGGGAACAGCCCGACAGAGAAAACTTCAGACTTTTTTTGGTCTCCATAGTTCATAAACAGTCCCTAGAAGTATTTTTCTCATAAAAAAAAACTTGCTATGTACAGACACAAACCTTACAGTTTTATTATGCAGTGTGTATAGATATGACAGCCTGCTTGTACTCTGCTTCAGAACTGGAACATCCCGTAGAGACTCGGCTAAGAAGCATGTGTTGAAAGCAGACAACACAAGTGCCTGCAAAGTGTCGAAGTTACCTGTATTTTTTAAAAAATTGAAAAATAATAACAAAGCTTTTGTCTACCACATCCTTCCAAAATTTGTGTCATTAATATTCTCACAAGTGGCACATAGTACAGGTTGAGTCTCCCTTATCCAAAATGCTTGGGACCAGAGGTATTTTGGATATCGGATTTTTCCGTATTTTGGAATAATTGCATACCATAATGAGATATCATGGTGATGGGACCTAAATCTAAGCACAGAATGCATTTATGTTTCATATACACCTGATACACACAGCCTGAAGGTCATTTTAAATTATATTTTTTATAACTTTGTGCATTAAACAAAGTGTGTCTACATTCACACAATTCATTTATGTTTCATATACACCTTATACACATAGCCTAAAGGTAATTTAATACAATATTTTTAATAACTTTGTGTAATAAACAAAGTCTGTGTACATTGAGCCATCAAAAAACAAAGGTTTCAATATCTCACTCTCACTCAAAAAAATCCGTATTTCGGAATATTCCGTATTTCGGAATATTTGGATATGGGATACTCAACCTGTATAAAGGCTGTCTGATTGAATCATACAGGATGTGTATCTGAGCAAGTACAGGGAGAGCATAAATTACCAGCTATAGATTGGGAAATGTGAGCTGGCTGTCTACTGCTGGGAAATCTCCTCTTGGGTATCGCAGTCTGGTTAGTTAAAGGACCATATGAATATATCTTGGGAAACAAATGAACATGTTAATTAAAATGTCCCACAAGAAGTCTACAGAGGAAAGTTAAAAAGCCACAGCACAAATTTTTGGAATATTCTTTAAAAAAAATAAAAAAATTGTAACATACAATTCATTGTACAGTAGCTACAGTATATGCAACACGCTAGAATGCAAATACTCTATAGAGAAGATATTATGGGGTATATTCAATTGACGTCGAAAGCTACCGTCTGTCGAAAAAGACGGAAATTTTCGACTTTTTTAGGTCGGAAGGGGTTCCGACCTATTCAATATATTCGACAAGTCGAGGAATTCGACTTGTCGAAAAGCACGTGGATTGGCGGAATAGCTGCCGATCCACATGCTTGTGTCGAAAACGGGTCCAGAACCGTCAGGTTTTGGCCCCCTTTTCGACCATCTCACTTCGACTTTAAAAAAAGTCGAAGTGAGTGGGATGCGGGAGCAGTGACGGGGAGAGCCGCGGGCAGCCAGACGGGGAGAGCGGGAGGATGTCACAGCCGCCGCTCACAGCAGCGTCCACCCGGCTCCAGCAAGTGCTCCAAAAGTGCTTCAGAAATTGTTTATTCTGTTGTGCATGATCTGTGTTTTAAGGATATATCACTTTGCACCATGTATCCAGTGTACCTATGATGTTGAAATTGTTAAAAAGTCGACAGTCAACATGTCAACTTTCTCAGTTGACATGTTAAATATTGACATGGTCAGAAAGTCGACAAGTGGGAGGGTAAGGGGTTAGGCACTAGGGGGAGGCCAGGGATACGCTGCAGGGTCTGTGGAGGTTAAGTAATAGAGGGCGGGTTAGGGTTAAGGACAGAAGATAAATATTCACTGGAATGCTGGAGGATCAAATGATTCCGCCAGGAGTGATGGTCACGGGACCCGGTCTGAAGATCGACACTGTCTAGGTCAACAACTATAGGTCGACAGGGTTTGAATGTCGACAGGGTTTCTAGGTTGACATGTGCTAGGTCGACAGGTCTAAAGGTCAACATGAGTTTTTCACATATTTTTTCTATTTTTTAACTTTTTCATACTTAATGATCCACGTGGACTACGATTGGAACGGTAATTGCCCGAAGCATGGCAAGCGAAGCAAGCCATGTGAGGGGACAGGGTGCACTAATTCGGCTTCCCGCTCACTGTACGCAGAAAACGACACAAAACCCCCCCCTCATGTCGACCATTTCACCTGTCGACCTAGCACTTGTCGACCTAGAAACCCTGTCGACCTTCAAACCCTGTCGAACTATAGTAGTCGACCTAAACATTGTCGACCTAGACACTGTCGATTTGATTATTCACATCCGATAGTCACATGACTGCTGGGACCCAGAACAGTCTAACATGCAGACATTTCATCAGTGTCTACTTTGGCAACATTATGACCACGTGTTGACATAGCATACCACAGCAAATAAAAACATATTTTGTGCACTAAAAATATTCTTTTACTATCCAAAGGGCAATTCTAACGGTGAAATGTTCTGTGACTATACCACTGTACGCTCACTGGAACCTGAATACACTAACCAAGGCACTCTATTTACAGTAGGTCAGAATTTTCCATTTTAATTGAACTGCCTCAAGGATTTATTTTAATGCAACATCTAATACCCTAATAAAAACATAAGGCAGGCTGACAAACACAGGGTTATACCAGAGTTTGGAGGATTAAGACATGTTAGCAGGTATTTTGGGCATCACTGAAGTTAGGAATGCAATGTTTGTATTTCTTGCATCTTACAATTCCGGTAGCAGAAATATAATAAAAAGGGTTTTTTCTGTCATCGCTATTAGTTTCTCTACATGAGTTGAAGGAGAAAGAAGTCAGACTCTACAAGGTCACCTTTCACCACATAACTGGAGACCGTGATGATGTAATTATTTAAAATCTACATCCTGTCTGCTCTGATCTTGCTGTATAAATGCATGAGTCGGCAGCAAAGGAAGTATATAAAGCAAACCAAAACAAAAGTGATGTTCAGCAGAGCCAAAAAACACTCCCCCCCATAAAAAACCAAATGAACAAGTGGTAATGTAGCATACGAAAGAAACAAAACAAAACACTAAACCTGAGTTTACAAAGTATACATCTGTATTCAAAGTATAGTAAAGAGCAGGAAGAACTCAAAAAATGCAGTGTGAACATTTGAACATTTAGTAGTGCCAGTGACTAGCAGTGAGGTAAATGGCACAGGAGGCACTGGCTAGTATCAGAGCCAGATCTACAAACATGTATACGAGCCAGGTGGTTTGTGTGGGCATTACACACAGGTGCAGCAGTATATACTGTTGGAAATTTGGTGAGTTTGATCAGAGATGTGCGGACAAGGTAGGCAGATGAGGCACTCCGTATACTCCAGAGTTTTATCTATGTTTAGAATATCTTCTTTGTATTTTTCGTATTCATTTTTATAGTCAGATCTCGAGTATACTGGAGTATGACTGGAGAAGCTCTGCCCCACCTGACCGCACGTCACTGAATACTGCAGGTCTGATAGTGATCATGCCAGAAGCCAGGGACATAGCCAGAACTTTGAGTGCCCCATAGCAACATTTTGAATGGACCTCTGTCCCAATGCTTCTATAGAGACACCTCTCCAAAGCAGTTGTTAACCTTAGCTAATGTTATGCCCCGTAGTAGTGCCCTAGTTTATTTTATGAACCACACTAGTGTCCTAGTCCACGTTATGTCACATTGTACGGCTGCCAGTACACATTATGGAACACAGTACCTCCTATTCACATTATGACATTACAGCGCCCCCTGTTCATATTATGTCACATTACAGTGCCCCTCAGTTCATATTATGCCAAAGTATAGTGTCTCCACTTCATACTGTGCCATATTACAGTGCCCCCTAGGTTATATTTTATCACATTTACTGTGCCTCCACTTCATATTGTGCCACATTACAGTGCCCCAGTTTACATTATGTAACATATAATGCCCTCTAGTTCATTTTATATCACATTACAATGAGCAGGTCCAGGGGCATACCTAGTTACATTGTAGGCTGAATGGCAAACGTTGGGAAGGACCCTTATATACCACTTAATGGTGAACAATGTATAGAACACATGCAACTTTGACAGAGTAGGTGGGCCCCTTCAGCTCTGAGTCCTACAGTAGCTACACTCCCTGCACCTATGGTAGCTCTACCCTTGGCAGAAGTCCATGCTCTGTTCCGTCGAAGGAGGACTTTTTCCCTAATATTTGGTGTACAGTTGCAATATGAGCCACATTATCTCTATACTGGAGGACAAGAGCTCATAATTCCAAGAAGATCTTATAGTTCATTTTAAACATGGTTAAATTAACCTAACTTCACTTTTTCAGGGAAGTCAGAACATGACAGTATGAGCCAAAAAGTTGTTCATACGAGCTAAGATATGGACACTATTCTTTCCATTTTGTAAATATTATAAGATATGAATCTAAGCACAGTCTTAGCAAATTAGTCACACTGCAATGGAAAAGGTTTTGCTGATTCAATTGAAATAAAGCCCAGAAACAGTAAAACTTCTATTTTGATTAAAATCTCTCTGTTCCCAGCCAAGAAGAAAAAGGAAAATAATGTACCTTACACTTAGGGCAGAATTTAATGTGTAAATTACTGTGCACTTTGTGCGATATTTGCAGAAAGTGTGTTCCCGGTACGGTACCTATGCAGTTCAAGTAGAAACTGGCATAGCGTCAATGTCACCCAGTAATTCTATAGTGAGCATCTATGTGAAGTACAGGAAAGAGTAGGGAAATCACCCAGGACACCAAAAAAGTGTTGAGTAGGAGAGTATAGAAGGTGGCTAGTGGCTATAAGAAAAGTATTGGATGCAGTTAAATAGTGTAAAATTATTGATCTTTTGTAAATGTTATTAATAATGGAAAAATGTACAGGTTGAATCTCCCATATCCAAAATGCTTGGGACCAGAAGTATTTTGGACACAGTATCTGATTTGGGACAATAATGAGATATCTTGATATCTTATGGATGGGACCCAAGCTTAACCACAGAATGCATTTATGCTTCATATACACCTTATACACAAAGCCTGAAGGTCGTTTCATACATTTCTTATAATTTTGTGCATTCAGCAAAGTTTGTGTACGCTGACCCTCCAGAAAGCAAAGGTGTCACCATCTCCGTTGCACTAAAAAAAAATTCTATTTCAGAATATTCCGTATTTCAGAATTTTGGATACGGGAGACTCAACCTGTACTAATTATTTAAGTGTGTATATACTCATTTGTATAAAGCTAAAAAAAAAACCCAACACTTGCAACTCCCAACTGTAAGTTCAAAAACCCCTTTCTCATAAATACAAAACATAAACATATATGCCACATACTGTACCATTTAAGTCATTCTTATGTTTTATAGAGAAAAGTAAAATAAAAAAAATGAAGTCATTATTGCCATATTTTACCAATAAAAACCTCTAAATAAATTATTCATTGGGAGGGGTTTCCCAGGGGTACTGCATTGTGTCCTGGCATTTTTACACTAAAATAAAGGATTTTACCCTAGTTTTTTAATCCTTTTCTTTTCACCTAGTCTGGGGGTAGGGAACCAAATGCTATGTTAGCTCCAGTTGGAAGCCACGTTAACTTAATGCAGATTTCTAATTGAATACCAGAAAGTCAAAGTCACAGATTTAACACGCAGTAGAAAGTTGCACAACCTGGTTCGCAACTACTTAAGTGTGTACGAAAAATACCTTTCACTTTCCCACTGATCTCATCAACAAGCTATGCACATGTGACTGTGTATGCATGGTGACATGGTGTTATCTTTGACATTAGTGACATAAGGTATTAGATCGTTTCACTTGCTCCCTGACAGGAAAACAGTTTCCTTGTGTTGTTGCTAACCTTGTCTCTCTCATTTTGTTGGACTTTAACGACATTGACAGATATGGTCTTGAACTCTAATTGTGTCTTGATCTCGGATTATGTACAGTATGACCTATCTCCTTTGTCACCTGCCTGACACTGCGCTCCTTCTAGGTATTTTCTTGCTTAATGCTTTCATACAATACTATCCTTCCAGGGATTTTGATTTGAAGCGGTCATTGCAAAGCCCATGTACATTAACCTGTGAGACTGAACATATTTGCTAGATAAAACAAAATGCAATACAGTACTACTGTACTGTATGTGTGCTTCATACTCAGTGCTAGAACCTATAAACAATGGCAAATGAGATGGTTTCTATTTTAAACGGTAACAGAAAGATATGTTGCAGAACACATTTAGCTAAATTGTACAAGTATATATTCAAATTATATATTAACTTTGAAGAGGTTTTAAATAATTTTGTTATAGTATTATGTGTTGGGGCAACCCTTAGAGGGCTGTGACAGAAGAATGAAAGTTACTGGTCTATGTTTATTTTTAATTTAGTGAAGAGTAATTAGAATAGTAATGGGAAACAGGTGCCCCTCTGAGCCTGCATCCCCAGCTGCCACCTGCTTTATGGCACATTTGTTTGTCATAGTTTGTAGGTGTCTCATTGATTAAATGTTTTAATGTAATTTATTACAGAGATTAAGGGTAATGTGCAGCACATCTGAAGCACAGAGGGTACCCACATTCCCCCTTAAGCGTATCTGGTAGCGTATCATAGACGCCAGTGTATTGTTTGTTTTGATGTTAGGGACTTGCCTTTGTGTAGGGCATGCACCTTCAAAAGTAAAGAAAAAGAAGTGTTATGGTAGACTTACCATGGTTAACAGTCTTTCTGCGAGGTACATTGGGTTCCACATGGAAACATCGAGGTGTGATCTTGATCCAGAGGCACCAACAGGTTAAAGCTTCAGGTTGTCCCAGGATGCAATGGGGCCTCCTCTATAATCCCGCCTCCAGGCACTGAGTGCTCAGTTTCGTTAACCAGTCCAATGCACGAGCAGGCAAGAGAGAAGGTAGATGTTTGTCACATAGAACCACATTCTCACGACAGAAGAAGGTATCAGCGGCTAATGCCATACAAACCCATAGAAGAAAGGTGCGTCAGGGTGGGCACCCTGTGGAACCCAATGTACCTCGCAGAAAGAGTGTTAACCATGGTAAATCTACCATAACACTCCTTTTCTGAAGCAGGTTACATTGGTTTCAACAGGGAAACATCGAGGATGTCCTAAAGCAGTTCCTCAAGGAAGGGGACGCGCCTTAGTGGATATGAGAATCTGGCGTCCAAAGGAAGCATCCTGGGAGGCGAAAGTATCAAAGGCATAGAACCTCAGAAACGTGTTCACTGAGGACGACATAGCCGCCTTGCACAATTGTTCAGCGAACGTGCCGCGGTGAGCTGCTCAAGAAGGTACAACAGACCAAATAGAATGGGCATTAATAGCGGCAGGAACTGGGAGTCCAGTCTGTACATAGGCTTGTGCAATCACCCTTCTAATCCATCAGGTCAAGGTTTGCTTATTTGCAGGCCAGCCACGTTTGTGGAAACCAAACAGGACAAAAAGGGTATCTGACCTCCTGATAGAGGCAATCCTCTCCACATAGATATGGAGAGCCCTAACATCCAAAGACCGCTCTCTGCAAGATAATTCCGAAGAAATAAAGGCTGGAACCACAATCTCTTGGTTAAGGTGAAAAGATGACACCACCTTAGGCAAATAACCTGGGGGAGTTCGTAGAACTGCCTGGTCACGGTGAAAAATCAAAAAGGGTGGATGACAGGACAGAGCGCCTAAGTCTGACACCCGTCTTGCAGAGGCAATAGCCAGCAAGAACAGGACCTTGGTGGTGAGCCATTTAAGGTCCACCGATTCAAGAGGTTCAAATGGAGACTCTTGCAGGGCATTTAATACAACAACTAGATCCCATGGAGCCACAGGAGGGACATAGGGAGGCTGAATCCACAGTACACCCTGAGTGAATGTATGAACATCAGGTATAGATGCAAATTTTCTCTAAAAACCGACAAGGCAGATATGTGAACCTTGAGGGATGCCAGACCAAGGCCTAAGCCCAGGCCTCATTGCAGAAAGGCAAGAATTCTCATAGTTCTGAATCTGTATGCATCATAAGTCTTATCAGCACACTAGGTGAAGTAAGAATTCTAAACCCTGTAATAAATCCGGGCAGATGCCAGTTTGCGGACCTTCAACATAGTTTGGATAACCGCCTCGAAGAATCCTTTGGCCCTCAGGAGTAATGCACCAAGAGACACGCCTTCAAAGCCAGTCTGGCCAGGTCTGGGTAAAAACAAAGGCCCTGTACGAGGAGGTCTGGGTGTTGAGGAAGTAGAAGGGGATGCTCTGTCGACAGATCCTGCAGGTCTAAGAAACAATGCCATCTGGGCCTCGCTGGAGAGACTACAAACAGTATTCCTCCTTGTTTGAACCTCCGTGAACGCTGCTAGAGGATCCCTTGTCCTTGATCCGAAGACCGGAACCTTGTGATTGTGTCGAGACGCCATGAGGTCTATGTCTGGTAGGCCCCACCTGTCCACTAGGAGTTGAAAGACTTCTGGATAAAGACTCCACTCTCCGGTGTGCACATCCTGGCGACTGAGGAAGTCCGCTTCCCAGTTCAGGATACCCAGAATGAATACTGCCGATATGGCTGGCAGATGGCGTTCCGCTCAACAAGGACTGCATGCATTGTACACTGCCCTCAACGCTAGAATGTTTATTGGGAGGACTGATTCCTCCTTGATCCAGCGACCCTGAAAAGAGTGTTGCTCCAATATCGCTCCCCATCCCCTTAGACTGGCAACCGGTCAGAAGGACCCAGTCGGGGATCCAGAAGGGACGGCCCCTACTCAATTGCTTGTCCTGGAGCCAGACACATGAACCTCCAGAGTCAGAGAAATAAATTGAGATCTTATCTAATGAGGTAGGCCGTACCACATGGAAATGATTAACCTCTGTAGTTGGTGGGAATGAAGTTGTGCGTACTCTACCATGTAGAAGGCTGACACCATCAGGCCAAGTACTTGCATCGTCGAGTGTATCGACACTCTGGGGCGACGAAGGACGCATCGTATCCTCTCCTGAAGCTTCAGGACTTTTTCTGGAGACAGAAACAGTCTCTGACTGTGTGCATGTCCATGAGTGCCCCCAGGTGCACTATGCTCTGAGCTGGGACCAGCGAGGACTTCTTCCAATTGATAAGCCACCCGGTGGGCTTGCAGGAAGGTTACAGTCAGTTGCAGATGACTGAGGAGTACTTTGTGGGAATTCGCAAGAATCAGCAGGTCATCCAAATACGGCAGGATTCTGACTGCCTGGCAACGGAGGTGGGCCGTCATCACAGCTATAACCTTGGAAATGGTTGAGCCTGGAATTGGTAGTGAAGGGTGCCAATAGCAAACCGCAGGAACTGCTGATGCGACATGGCAATAGGTATATGCAGATATGCATCCTGTATATCCAGGGGTACCATATAGTCTCTGGGTTCCATGGCGCAGTGTTTCCATACGAAACCTGGGTACTCTCTCAAACTTCTTCAAAGATTTGAGATTTAGAATAGGCTGAAAGGACCCATTGGGTTTCGGGACCATAATCAGGGTCGAGTAATAACCTCTACCTCTCTGGGACTGAGGTACTGCTACAACCACTCCTGTACTCAGGAGGGAACTCACCACAATTTGTAGAGCTTACACCTTTAAAGGATCCGAATGGAGGGCCGTAGTGCAGAACTGGCAAGGGGGGACGTCTCTTGAACGAGACAGCGTACTCGTGAGAGGCAACTTCCAGTACCAATGCGTCTGAAGTGGTCTTTAACCATACCTGGGAAACTGTAGAAGTTGGCTTCACACCCTGGGATCCCCCAGAGGGAAGCCCACCCCGTCATGCAGCAGTCTTGTCATGTTTTGAAGCAGGCTGATGGGCTGCCCAGGATTGTTTTGCCTTGAGCTTTGTGGTTTTGGGAGCATGAGATTGTCTTGGGTATGCCTGGCCTTTTGCTTTCTCTTGAGGCCAAAAGTAACAAAAAGTGGTATCTTTTACCTTCTGTGAAGAAGGATTAGTAGTGGGGAGAAATGCCGTCTTAGCGGCTGCCAATTCAAACACTATTTTATTTAGGTCTTCCCTAAACAAAATGTCCCCAGTAAAGGGGAGTACCTCCAAGGTCTTTTTGGAGTGCAGGTCTACTTTCCACAACCTCAACCACAGTATGTGGTGAGCCAGGACAGACGTGGTCAACGCTTTGGCTGCCAATACACCAGCCTCAGAGGACGCCTCCTAACCGTAATAGGTGGCGGTGGTAATGTGAGAGAGGTATTGTCTGGCATTGTCAGAAATATATTCGGGCAGCTCTTTCTCTAATGCCTGAACCCATGCCTCAATACCTTTTGCAGCCCAGGAGGCAGCTATAGTGGGTCTATGAATAGCTCTAGTAAGGTAGTATACAGACTTCATGCATCCCTCCACACACTTATCTGTCAGTTCCTTCAGTGAGGTGACAGTGGTGACAGACAAAGTGGACGACACCACGAGGCAGGTGACGTGAGAATCCACCAGCGGTCTAGTCTCCCATTTGTTACATAACTCTGCAGAGAGAGGATAGCGAGCCAAGGCCCGTTTTGGCAGAGGGAATCTTTGCCACAGTAGTGGAATCCTCATCATTAGTGATTTGAAGGATATGCTTAATAGCAGCCACCAAGGCAGGGACATCAATCTGCAAGGGAGAATCCTCATCAGTAACACATGATTCAGTGTCCGACAGCACAGTATGCTCACCCTCCTCTTCAGATGAGACATCAGAAAGGTTTGTGGATTGCGAGGAGGAAGCAGCCCGCTTAGAGGACCCAGAGACACGGCAGTGACCTGGTGTAGGTTTCTGTTTAACCAGAGACTGATTCAATTGCTGCAGTTGGTTAGACAAATTTTCCGCACAAGGCGGATTCACCATAGCGACAATATGAGGTGGTAGTGGCACCGGTGGACCCATAGGGGGCGCTAGGCGTTCCATCAGAGTACCCACTAGGTTGGTGAACGCAGCCCAGGGTGGCTCCAGTGTAGGTGCAGGAGCTGCGTACTGACTGGGAGGTGTATGACAATTATTATACAGACCATCATATAACACTTCCCCCTCTGGTAAATCCTTGGACCATGCTCTGCATGATGCTGGAGCTTCCACTGATTTACTGCCCTTTCTGTTAGACATTATGTGAGAATGCAACAACTGAGCGACTTAGTACGATAAAGTCAGACAAAGTACAATACCTGCGAATAAATCCGGTATTATGTTACTGAATACACAGTAGAATACACGTATTGGATAAATACTGTGTTGCACTATATTATGAGACCCAGACGCAACTAGTCCCTTAGAATACAGAATATAGTGACAGTTATATCTGGGAAACACAAATGGGTATATTCAATTAGCAGCGATAACGGACTTTTCGCGTGAAAAGTCCGGTTTTCGCGCGAAAAACCGGACTTTTTCCGCGAAACGCAATTACAGCCTATTCAATTTTCCTGGAAAATTTATCGGTGATCATTTTTTAACTAATTTCACTTCACCTACTCTGAAGCAGGTAAAAAGTTAGGAAAAGTCACTATTTTAAGGTAAAAATGTTTGGATATGGTACAGAACTCCTGGGACACCCCCCTTAATGACTAATTAGGCACGTTGAGGTTTTTAATTATTTTTAATTGGCCAATAATGACATGTCATTTTTGGGGTGAAAAAGTACAAAGTGATGGAAATTGGGGTCAAGGTATGGGACAGGTATATTGGGGTGTTTTATGAGTGGGACAGGTGTTTTCAGGCTTGCAGATGGGAGTAATCGGTCTGTTTCCACTTTTTTTTTTAAAAGTACCCTAAAATGACCCAAATATATACTTCTACCCATTTTCATGTACCCCAAATTTAATGAGAGCATTTATTTTGCTAAAAAAAAAATGCATATAACAGCCATTTCACACAATTTAAGTCCCCAAAAACGCTCTAATGTGATCTCTAACACACTTCTCTTCTGTTTTCCGATGTTAGTTTAGCATTTTTTGGGGTACAGGCTGATTTCCCCATTTTCACTGCAAGAATTTTCACGTGAAACCCGTTTGGAATTAAATAGGTCGAAAAACGGAGCATTTTCGCGGCAATTTTTGCCCGATTGCCGCGAAAAATTTTCGCCCGAAAAATTGCCGCGAATTTGCGGATAATTGAATACCCTAGAAAGAGTGAAACCACACCGCAGGATACAGGCACACACAGTCATAGGCAATACAGATATTATCACAATAAAGCTGCACTCGACTTATATATATATATATATACACACACACACAACGCGGTCAGTGACCGGAGGATATATCGGAATACTCGTACAATATATTCTGTAATAGGTACACTTTTTCTCGACTAACGCTGGCTGTGACAAGACATGTAGGATACTCAAGTGTTTGTAAAGTCTCAGCGCTGTGTACAGGTGGCTTTACAAGAGAGACCTTGCCCTGTAATTCCAGACACCAGCAGCAGCTATGCTCAGAAGATGGTGCCCAGCGTCTCAGTCAGGGAGTGAGGGAGAATGTAAAGCAGCTCCAGGGCGGGAAATCTGTGAGAAGATGGCGCCCTGGACCGAGCAAGGGGCTACAGGTCAAGCCTCGGCTCCCCTATGCTGGACTTCCAACGTGGGTACTGAGAGCCTTATTAAATGGTGTGTTAGTACATCCGATCTGTACTCAAACCCCTTGGTGGTCTAGTGGGGTCCCTGCCCAGTGACCGTGTCCACACCAGCGCCGCGACCCGTCTCCCTAGGCCGCGGACGGAATGCGATTTAATGGTGGGTCCCGCCTGGGGGACCTTCTTACCCCCTCCCCGTAGCAGCCATGCGATCCAAGAGAACGGTCTGCGACTGTGTGCCTAAGTCAGGACGTCTCCGCCGCAAGTATCCGGGAACCAGGCCGCGGGAGTATGCAACGCCGCTTGGGAGGTGATGGAGCTGCAGCGGTGAATGTCACACAGACATACAGTGCTGACAGCCCAGAGAAGAAATCTTCTTTCAAAAAGCTTTTTCAGGGCTGCCCAGTGCAGCCCTCCTGTTAGGTGACCTGCTGCTGCAGGCACCAACTCGAAACGGGGCTCTCAGGGCCTGAAGGCGGGGTTATAGAGGAGGCCCCAATGCATCATGGGACAGCCTGAAGCTTTAGCCTGTTGGTACCTCTGAATCAAAATCCACTCTACACCCCGATGTTGTGTAACCTGCTGTACAGAAATTGTGTCTCTGTTTAACAATCAAGTATAGAGTACAATGATAAAATGATATCATAATATATATATATATATATATATATATAAAAATCACAAGAATCCCAAATCTCTTCATCTTCTTTCTTTCTGCTGACTACTTTTCATCAAAGACTTGGTGTCATTCTTTAAGATCAAGCCCTTTCTCATTCATGAAAACATCAGAACCTCTATCCACACATCCATTTCCAACTTAGACTATTGTAACCACCTCTTCACTGACCTCCCCCTTTGCCTATTTCAGTCTATCATGAACACTGCTGCCCATCTCATCTTCCTTTTTAGCCACTCTGCATTGGCGTTTCAACCTCCTCCTTGGTTCCCAATGACCCTCAGAATCCAGTTCAAACTTCTGACCATCACTAAAAAAGCACTTACTCTCTATGGACTCTGCTACATCTCTAATTTCATTTCTGATCACACGCTCTCCAAGCCCCCTCTACTCTTCTACTGGTTGCAGCTTCAACCCCATCCTGATTACCTACTCTCACAGCAACCTCCAAAACATTTCCTGCTCAGCCCCCTCCTCTGGAACTCAATGCCTCACCAAACATCAACCTTGCCCAAGTAGTAGATAGTTTGACAGTATATTACACTGTATTGTTCCAAATATATGCCAATTTATGCTTACTAAACCATTGATGTTAGACTGCTACTTGTATGTGTGCTGTACAGTGCTGCCAAAACTACATGTCACTTAAAAATAAAATAAAATAATAACAGACCAGCTGTTTGAATCAAAACTGACTTGCCTATCAGGGCAAGGAAAGCAACTGTCTGTACACGGCAACATGGTCATATTCCTAGGTTAACGTTTTCTGGAAGATCAAGCAGACACATCATTCAATCATGCTAGTTCTGTATTGTAAATAAAAGGTTATTTATGAAATTGGGGGAGGGCAACACAGGCTAGATTTATTTTTTAACTGAATGTGGAAGCAAAAAAGTCACCATACCTGGGACCTTGTCAACTGATGCAAAGACAGAGCGCTGCACTGCTTGATCACTCCCGACGCGACGTGATTGTTCATAAAACCGGAAGGGTAGATGCTGAGCTGCTGATGAAGAGCTATGTCCAAAACCCACCACTTCTTTAGATGGCTGGACTGGAAGATCTAGAAGAGCTTCATTAGAAACAAAACACCATTAGGTGAAAGTAAAGGATTCAAACGTTCACCAAAGCTCAGTATTACATCGGACCAAACATCCCACTGGAGGGTCACTCAAGTTAATCTCCCTCCTATCTATTACGCCAGGAAATGAGAAGATCAGTTCAATAGGCAGCTCAGTGTTTCAAACAGGAAACATGGCCATAGTACTAGCACTGTACATTTAGAGGAGAAAACCAAACTTTGTATCGCTTCACCCCTACAGTACATTAAGGATTAGGTCCTAAGCATTGTAAGAAGTAGCTGTCATACTTGGGTGTAGTACGGGTGACCGGCAGTCTCCTGACCGCCGGTCACCTTACCGACGCCGGGATCCCGGCAGCATACCGACGCCGGGATCCCGGCGGGGAGGGGCGAGTGCAGCAAGCCCCTTGCGGGCTCGCTGCGCTCGCCACGCTGCGGGCTCGGTGGCGACCTGCGGTCGCCACGGGTTCTATTCCCACTCTATGGGTGTCGTGGACACCCACGAGTGGAAATAGTCCCTGTTGGTCGGCATGCTGACCATCGGGATAGTGAGCCGTCGGGCTCATGGAGGAGGTCATGTGACTGTCGGTCAGCCGACCGGCGGTCACATGACTACCACCCGTTATACTTCACTGTATCACCCATGTCTTAAACAGCATTTAATGGGCATGGCATATCCACTTGGGTTGGGTATGCGTGACGGGCGGTCACCATACCGACACTGGGATCCCAGTATCGAGATAGCCAGCAGGGGCGAGGGAGCGCAACAAGCCCTTTGCGCATGCCGACTATCCGGATTGTAAGGGGGCGTAATGTAGGGGGAGGTATTGTGACCGGCGGTCTCATGACCACCGGTCACATAACTACATCCCATCTACTTTAAGGGGGATTACCAATCCAAGACATTTGTTATGTTATTTTACAGTAGATATTACATAGATCTGTTTATTGACATTGTTCACAAGCACACCTTTCCTTGCAAACTTTAATATTTATTCTATAACTTTTAAGATGTATTACTTATTAGGTATAAAGAAATGTCATCTTAGTTTCAAACTAAACTGTATCAGTGTTAAATAAGAATTACCACATTGAATAAACACATAAATATTCAATTCATTTGAACAAACCATAAAACTGTATTATATGCCTATTAAAAGCAAAGTACGTTAGTATAACAATATACATGACTCGACGGTGAAATGTGCATAATTAAAACTTTGCATGTAAAGTAAAATAAATGAAAGTTGTAACAACATTTTAATGTGAAAAGTATTAAAGTGTGCAAGTTACAAATGAATGGTTACTTCTCTAAGTTACAAAAACTGAACCTAAATAACACGGAAACAACATATTTTACCGTAAATGGAGTAGATCTACAATACAACACCACCACACAACATAAAGTACTTCCTGTCTTTTAACCATCTTTAGCAAACACAAGCGACCTGTATGCTGTGTAACACAGAAACATTGTAGGCACATAAGAACCACTCGGCCCATCTAGTCTGCCCCATCACTAGTACAATCACATAACAGGATTACTTTTTGTTGAGAGCCAATTAACCTACCAGTATATTTTTGGAGTGTGGGAGGAAACCAGAGTACCTGGAGAAAACTAACACAAGTAATGGGAGAATATACAAATGATACACAGTTAGGGCCATGGTGGAAATATAATCCATGACCTCAGCGCTGTGAGGCAGTAATGCTAACCATTACACCATCCGTACGGAGAGGACCTTCCCATACAACGTCTAAATATGACATTGACATGAAACCACAGCCCTGTCATGCACAAACAGAATCAGCACCCCTGAGTGCTTCATCATCTGGCCTATGATGCACACCTCCATGGTTTTCAGCAGTGCAACCTCCTTATTAGTCCCATCAGTAATGACTCCACTAGGAGGAGGATGCTGCTGCCCTATACCTGTGTATCCAAGGGCTGTCTTACAGTACTAGGGGTCTCTGCATATAATTGGGGGGAGGCTCTGTATATCTATCCGCTTCCTTGGTTGTGTTTGCAGCCATTACTGTACATCATTCTAGCTGTACTGCAAACTTAAAGAACATAAGACGGAATCCCCGCACGTTTTACCAAGAATTTGGAGCATTTACCAGGAATTTTGAGTTTGAGGCAGAGAAATCTGGAATTTGAAATAGGCAACAATGAACAAGGTTTTTAGAACTGCCCCTTTAAGATTTGTCTGTACCTACTCCACTTACTGTAAATCTAACACTTACCCTAACCCTAATCCCCTGGCCTACTAACAATTTTGAACTACTTCTTCATTAACTTCAACGACCCTACTAAAATATAGCTTGGTCTCTTATGTCTTGTGTATTGTTTTTATTACATTTGTCACTATTGTACATTTGAATATTTATATAAGTTTGGTGTAAATTAGCTCTTTATAATAAAGGTGCATCAGGAGGGTTAAAAGCATCACACTGAATATATAGGCTGGATTCTGCATGGATTTGTATAAAGTTACTAACTTTATACACATACTGTACATGCATGCTGAATTCAGCTTATATGATCAGTTAGTGTAGCTGTAAAGGGCCCTACACACTAGAAGACATGACCAATGTGAAAGATGAACAATGTGGAAGATGAGCAATTTCCCTTGAACTTCCCAGAGCCCTGACAAACGTAATTGAGTGTACACACCAAGCAATTTTTCTACAATTTGAAAGACGAAAAATATATTTGGAATTGGCACTTTTTTTATTTTATTTTTTACATATTTTAATATTGGGGAGGCATTTCTGGGTGTGTGTGCAGGGCTGTAGAAGGGGGAACCAATTAAGTTTTTTTCACCCACTGCCCCACCTACTTAAAGTACTGCCCCGTTTTGAGCTATTTTGTGCGAATTCAGTCTGAAACCATCTCGCGAAGGGTGTTAAACTGAGTGTTGCCGGTGTTGAGACTCCGTGGCAACGGCAGATACTGTAGCACCCTTCGCGGATAATTGACCCTATGGTGTTACAATGCTGACATTTCACTAACATAAAAATTCTGAGCCCAGATTTAAAAAGGATTCAGATATATCTGAATGTATACAATGTAAAACATTTTTAACATATATTGCGCACTTTTTACAGAGCCATTACAATTATGAAACAATATCTCCGTGGCAGACAATAAACTATTGCACCTCTATAAAATATACTTATTGAGCATTTAACGATCCATAATAGTCACAGGCCCGACAGATAAATGTGGATATAGATTTGAGAAAAACAATACACAGCTTTTTCCTAGAATTTACCATAATGGATAATCTTTAAAATCCAGGAAACATGATTGCGTGAACAAATAATCTACAGGACACATTTTTTCTGTACTTTCAGCAATGGACGTATTATCTTGTCATTAAATGACAAGCAGATAACATCTTCCTCTAGATTATTAGCACTTGTCATTACCATGGCAGCACTTAAGTGCTTATAGATTTTAAAAGGAAATGAGTGGACAGAAGCATTATGGAGTATATATGACCAGAGACTGTCAGTGTTTCTCTATTATACTTGTCCAAAATCCCAGTATGTACGACACAGTCATAGTTTTTGGTGGACAAAAAGAAGGGAAAGGAGTGTAGATCTAGGTGTTTACTTTTGTATGATTTAAAAAGTACAAATTCTGTATGTCGGAGTGTTATTAGGTTTGTAGGATTATGTGCATCATACAGTATAGAGTGAGATCCATCAACAATGAAGGCTTAGGGAGGTATCCAATTACCCGCAGTCAATGACAGCAGGTAATTGTATCGCCGGGGGCTATCCAATTAGCCCAGATGCGGTGCACTCCTCCCCCGATACTGCCACTCATCAAGGATTTGCTTCTGGTGCTTTAGGCACGTGGCCTTCCACAGAGCCGCAGTAACTCATGGTATCGGGGACCTATCCCTGATCCCATGTGTTTTTGCATGATCCCGGGTCCAATTTCAGCCAATCAAAATGGGCTTTAATTGGATACCGACATAATGACCATCGGTCATTAATTGCGATATCAGGACATTCTGATCGTCCGAAACGGCATCGGGGCTAATTAGATACCCTTAAAGCTTTTAAAAAACAAAAATTAATGGCGCTAGTTCTATCTACCCACTTTTTTAGTGAACTATTTCACACTGGTAAATGACTGCCGCTTCCAAATAATGAGGAGCTGACCCTCAACAAACAATACCAGAAGTAAATTTTACAAAAGAAGGAAGGCGCTCTCCAATCACAGTGTGTAACAATCAATCAATGTATACTTAAAATATTAATACCCTAATAAAATTCTGACATCAGTTTTAAAATCTCCTGCTACAGCGACTCAATGTACACATATAATTATACAATGTACACAGCAACAGCTATTAAATTGTCACAACATATTTAAAAACAGTGGATTGCGGTCTGTATAATAATAGATTTAGAGTAGGTAAGCAAATTAGAAAATAGTTCTATCCGTCATTAGCACTGGACTGTTAATTGGTTAGTGCAATTTGCTGTCTGATGCAAACATATGATGTTAATAAAGCCGCAGTCAGTAGTTAGTAGCAGTGAAGAACTGCAATAGTTCAATTACATTAATGTTACATGGGAGAAGTGCTGCTCTTAGCTTGTTTGGCAGGTATGATACAATTTCTACCTGCTCCCGTGGGTGCTGTTGGGCCCAACGTACTGATCGTGTGCTTTGGGAAAAGGGGCGGCCACTCGAGTTGTATGTCCCCAATCACAGTACTTGGTTTCTGTCTACCGTCTGGCACCCAGCCGTGGTCTCGGTTCTTGCAGCTCCTCTCCTTCCGGGGAGTTTTACTGGCTGTTTGTTGGGACACTGTGATTGGACAGGGCTTCACTGTAATTGGATATCCCCCTTAATGGGTAATATCACCTAACGCAACACTTTAATTTGTATGTTATCTCTTCAGGTCGCTTACAATGACTAAGATTTTCATGGTCCGGATACCATCATCACAACTTCTCAAAGAAGAGATTAGCAAACTATACTCTTATTGTTTTTGAATATTTTATTTCTGGAAAGGATGCATCAAAGTCAGTAAAAACAGATACAGGCACAAAACAAAAATGAACAATAATACTCGGCGCCTGATCTATTACTGCGGGCAAACGTATATCTAGGACTGGGCTGCAGCCTCCTGATAAGGGCTATTGCATAAACCCTATACAAAAGACAAACAAAATTACAAATTTAAAACCGAGGTTTTAACAGGAGGCGCTGTCCAGTCTTGGTTAGATGAATATAAAATATTTATTTCACAAACACCACATATAGCCATATAATATACATAAATAAGACAATTTGAAATATAATTAGTATATGATCAGGTGATCACCAATATATAAAATCCAATATTAGTAAATCAATTAAGATAGAAAAGAAGGGCATGCAATCTTTCTCACTGCTGGTATTAGTCACTCATTCGTATTAATAAGTTAGTCCACTTGTAGTTAGATACAATATAATATAGCACGTTGCTTCAGATAACACTGGTAATTTTCTCTCCTACCTCCCTTGTATAGCAGAAATGTGGGGGCTTTACAAATTGGAGTCCAATGAATTACTGTTGAATAATAATAATACAAAACACCCTTGTAATTTTTGCCCATCCCGACAAAAGGGGCGATATTTCTGCCAGAGGAAGGTCCCAATGTTGGCAGCATGCACTAAGCGATTTTTTTTTTTTAATCATCAGTTGTCTGCCACACACCCATTGAATATGCATTTGAATTTCCAAAAAGGGGTGCGGTAATCAGAATACACCGTATGATATATGGGCAGAATATAAAGAGTGCACACACACTGCACAATAGCAGGACCTCTAGGTGGACATCTTTGACTGACTGATCGGGTAAGCAAAACCAAAAATTATTTGCTCTTTTTGGACCGTTTTATCAGGGTTTAGACAAAATACACACTAAAACAAGACAAATCAGCCCAATAACTATATAGTGTGCAGCTAGTTTAATACTAACAGAAACATTGTTATTTTCTATTCAATACTCTGTTACACAGCATGTAAAGCAATTATTCACGGCTTTTTTAGACTACGGGGCCGATATATCAAATAATATTTGCGGGATATAACCAGAAAATACCTGATTTCAGGGAATACGTATGTTTTACCTGCAGCCGGGATCCCGGCGGTCATGATCTCGACAGAGGGATCCCGGCCACCAGTATGCCGTCAGCGGGGCAAGTGCTGGAAAGCCCCTTGCAGGCTCCCTGCGATCACCATTCTCTGGGCATGGTGGCTCGATGTGCTCACTCGTAGGCACCCATAGAGAGAGAAAATCCTGTGGTGCCGGTATTCCAGCAACTGCATTTCACCGTAATTTTCGGGGGAGTAGCTGCAAATATTAAGGATCCCCTGGATGTACCATGGAGGGAACAAAGCATGTATCTCCGATATCGGCCCCTCAATTTCCAACATTTTCTGTCGGATTTACTAATTTCCAGAATGTGGTAGCTAAGGCTATCTCCAGATGGTATAAGCCTCTGTAGCCCCATGCACTACTAGTCAGAAATACCAAGAGAGGGTTGCATCCACGGGTAATGGCAGACGCGCATGCGCAGTAGCACTGCATTAGCGATCATTTAATTTTTTATATTAAGGCATCCTGGAGGTACATAATAGTGGCAATAATAAATTATAATTGTGGGATCCAGGACCTGATAATTAATAAATACGCCTCTATAATTGATATATATCTCTCAACAGACAAAGGGGGTATTCAAACATCAGGAGCGAAAAAAGGACATCTTTCCAGATGTTTCGCCAATATTTTTTTCAGGCTATCCTATTAGGATCACCAAAAAACAAAACAAAAAAAACAAAAAACATTTTCTCCCGAAATTACACAGGTTCAGTGGTAATATAAAGCTACAGTATGCTGTGACACCTTAAGATATACAACGTGTGTTGTTAAAAACAGTGACCAGTCACTTCAAATGGATTTCAGCCAACAGACCATTTTGACATTGTGGCTGGAGACCAGGCCCACATGGCAGCCATGGCACTGGGGGATACAGCTCATTGGCTCTCTAATGATAAATTCTGACAACATGGATAATGTTGTTTTACAGATAATAAAATATAAATATAATGCTGTGCTTGGTTGTCCTTCTCAGACAAAAGGGTAATATATAGACTTATAAAGGTAGATAATGTCCCAACTGTACAGCGTTAAACTATTAAGAAATATATACATTCCTAAATTCTCTTTATCGTCTTCGAAAATCCCACTGTGACTTTTATTCAAATTGTCCCTCAATTCAAATGCTAAGGAATGACCTAGTATCAGGGACAGGTCTGGTGTCATTGGGGAGTGGCAAGGTCTGGAAACTGCTAAACACATCCAAACTCCCTACATTTGCTCATACTCATTCTGAGATTGGGGACCTGAGATGGGGAACTTTCCACTGCACAAACAATATGTTTCCGCCCTTATTATAGGAAACACATTTATTTCTTGAATGTGACCCTTGAGGCCAACAATAATATTACCTCCAACTACATCAAAACTGTGGAGACTTGGTCTTTAGGAGGGCGCATCATAGGCCTTGCAGAATTAACATTTCCAAAAGGTCAATTAATGCACATTCGTAGAAATTGTTCACAATTTGATACTTTTCATTCACAAGCCAACAAAATATTAGAATCTTTCAGAAGGAGGGGTTATCCTGAATCCAAGGATATCCTGAACCCCTCCTAGAGAAAGCATTACAAAAAGTGTCTAAAGTGGATAACACTTCCTTACTTGTGAATGAATGTAAGTGTACAAAAACTAAAATTGGATTTTAAATACCTACTGGTAAATCCTGTTCTCGTAGTCCATAAGGGATATTGGGGACAGATTAGTACTATGGGGTATAGACGGGTCCAAAGTAGCCAGTGCACTTTAAATTTCTTCAACTGGGTGTGCTGGCTCCTCCCCTCTATGCCTCCTCCCACAGGTCAGTTATAGGTAAAGCAGTGCCCGAAGGAGAATGACATACTTGAGAGAAGGAACATAACAACAAGTGTGGTGAGATTTACACACCAGCACACCATAACATAACCAGGCCCGCAACGGCTGGCAACAGGAACAGCAACAGCTGAAGTGGCAACACATAACAGAGAACCTGCCGAAAGTCACCACACAGAGGCGGGCGCCCAATATCCCTTATGGACTACGAGAAAAGGATTTACCGGTAGGTATTTAAAATCCTACTTTCTCTAGCATCTTAAGGGATATTGGGGACAGATTAGTATGATAGGGATGTCCCAAAGCTTCCAGAACGGGAGGGAATGGGCGGAGACATCTGCAGCACCGCCTGCCCAAACTGGGTATCCAAGGTATCAGACTTGTAGAACGTCACAAAGGTGTTCTTCCCCGACCAGGTAGCAGTTCGGCATAGTTGCAGGGCCGAGACTTCACAGGCAGCCGCCCAGGCAGACCCCACTGATCTCAGAGTGGGCCATCAGAGACTGTGGAACAGGTAAGGCTGCCAACACATCGGCTTACTATCCAACAGGTCTAATACAATGAGCAATACACTGCGTTGAAGCAGTGCAACCCTTTTTCTGCGCATCATACAGCACGAACAAGGAATCCATCTTTCTGATCCGAGCCATCCTATTGACATAGATTTTCAAGGCTCGCGCTGCATCCAATGCCTCTGGAGGAGCAGAAGTGCCAGAACTGGACGGAATCACAAGAGGTTGATTCAAGTGAAACGCGGAGACCACATTCAGCAGGAACTGCTGGCTAGTCTGGAGCTCCGCTCTGTTCTCGTAAAAGACCAAGTAGGAACTTTTACACGATAAGGTCCCCAATTCTGAGACACGTCTAGCAGAAGCCAGGGCCAGTAACATCACCGTCTTCCACGTGAAGTACTTGTCTTCTACCGTCATCAAAGGTTCAAACCAGGAGCACTGTAGAAAGCGTAACACCACTTCCAAATCCCAAGGTGCCGTAGGCGGCACAAACGGAGGTTGTATGCGAAGCACCCCTTGCAAGAAGGTCTGAACTTCTGGCAGGGTAGCCAACTTTCTTCTGGAAGAAGACAGATAGAGCCGAAATCTAGACCTTAAGGGATCCGAGACGTAAACCGTTATCCACTCCAGTCTGCAGGAAACTAAGGAATCTTCCAAAGTGGAATTCTGCAGATGGATATGTGCGTTCCTCGCACCAACAAACATATCTCTGCCAGATATGATGATAGTGTTTTGACATTACAGGTTTTTTGGCTTGCATCATAGTAGTGGCAATAACCTTTTTGGAAAGCCCTTTGTGAGCTAGGATGTTCTGCTCAACTTCCATGCTGTCAAACGAAGCCGCCGTAAGTCCAGGTAGACGAACGGTCCTTGCTGAAGATCTCTTCTTAGCGGTAGAGGCCAAGGGTCCTCTACGGACATGTCCAGAAGAGCTGTGTACCATGCTCTTCGGGGACAATCCGGGGCAATCAAGATTGCTTGACTCCTTGATGCCTGATCTGCTTGAGCACACTTGGGATCAACGGAATCAGAGGAAATAGGTAGACCAGCTGGTAGCTGGTTGTCCGACTGAACCTGGATCGCCCGATCCTGAAGCATAGGGGACGCCTGAATCAGAGCATTGCAGATGGCCCGAAGTTCCAGGATGTTGATCGGAAGTAGGGCCTCCTGACCTGACCACCTGCCCTGGAACTGCGCCCCCTGGGTGACAGCTCCTCATCACCTCAAACTCGCGTCCGTCGTGACGAGGTTCCAATCCTAAATCCCAACGCATCGACCTTCCAGCAGGTTGGAGGACTGTAGCCACCACAGGAGTGAAATTCTGGCCTGGGGTGACAGCCGAATCATCCGGTGCATCTGAAGATGGGAACCGGACCACTTTTTCAGGATGTCCAATTTGAACGGTCTGGCATGAAACCTTCCAAACTGTATTGCCTTGTACGAGGCCACCATCTTTCCCAAAAATTTTATGCAAAGATGAATGGATGCTCGAGCAGGTCGGAGTACCATGCAAACCATTTCTTGAAATGTTCCCACTTTGTCCTCTGGGAGGAACACTTTCTGTGCTACCGTATCCAGTAGCATCCCCAGAAACAGGATCCGCTGAAACGGTTCCAGTTGGGACTTCTACAGATTGAGGATCCATCCGTGGTGAGTCAGAAGTTGGATAGTGCGATCTACTGTATGTGGAGCAATAGAAGCTCACTGGAAATCGCTTTTATCAGGAGGTCATCCAGGTATGTAATTAAATTGAACCCCTGGACCCTGAGCTAAAACATAATTTCCGGCATCACCTTCGTGAACACCCTCGAAGCTGTAGACTGGCCGAAGGGTAACGCCTGAAACTGGTAGTGATCATTCAGTAGGCGAACCGCAGATAGTCCTAATGAGGAGGCCAAATGGGGATATGGAGGTAAGCGTCCTTGATATCCAGGTACACTAGGAATTCCTGTTGCTCCAGGCCCGCGACCACCGATCTCAAAGATTCCATCTTGAATTTGAAAACCTTCAGGTAAGGATTCAAGGACTTAAGATTCAGAATGGGTCTCACAGACACGTCTGGTTTTGGTACCACCAACAGACTGGAGTAGTAATCTTGTTTTTGTTGTTGCAGGGGTACTGGAACAATGACCTGGGACAGGACCAACTTGTTATGGCCAGTAGTAGCATACCACGCATATTTTCCAAAGCTGGTAAGCCTGATTTGAAAATCGTTGGGGAGGATCACCGTCGAACTCCAGCTTGTAACCCTGAGAGATAAGGTCCCTTACCCAATCATCTTGGCAGGAACCATCCCAGATGTGGCTGTAGTGACGTAACCGAGCTCCCACCACAAGATCCCCTCAGAGTGGGTGGGCACCATCATGTTGAAGTCTTTGTGGAAGCTGAAGTGGTGCTCTGTTCCTGGGAGCCGGTATCGGCTGGTTTCTTAGGCTTACCTATGGTGCCTCTAGCTGCGTTGGAGGCCCCCCTGGCCCTAGATCAAAATCTGGAGGACCGAAAGGACGGAGTAGACGGGCCCGGGTAGGTACGTCTAGCAGGCGGAGCCCCCAAAGGGAGAAATGTGGATTTCCCAGCAGTAGCTTTGGAGATCCATGCGTCCAATTCACCTCTAAAGAGCCAGTCACCTGTGAAGGGAAGAGATTCCACATTACGTTTGGAGTCAGCGTCAGCAATCCACTGACGCAACCATATGGCTCTGCGCGCAGACACAGCCATAGCAGTGGTCCTAGCTTTAATATTGCCAATGATACAGTACAGAGTTAGGTGCGCCAAGTGGACAAGTTCTTATATTAAAAGGGGATGATGTTGTTGTAATGACACTCAGACTAATGGTTTTAGCTAACAAAGTGTTTATTTATTATTTTGATACTTAATCCAAAAAGAGGGGGGGGGGTTTGGGAAATGGATGTTGGAGGGAGAGGGGAAAGATATATATGTTGTATATATCAGAAAAAATCCGTTTGTATCGGATATATTAAAAATTGGTTGCTCTAACGTATTGGGGGCACTCAGGTCGGTGGCGTCCCACCTCTATAGTGCCTAAAGTCTCGTTGTAATGTCCAGAGCCTTTATTTACTACTTGTAATTTGTCAAATATGGAAGAGATAGAAACAAAAAATGGTGGGGGTCCCCCCGGAGGGTCGGTGCGGCAAGGGATCCTCGTGGTCGCTAGTGATCAGGTAATGAGGGCTCCGGACATACCGTCCGCCCCTATGCTCTGACAGTACACAGTGTCGTTCTTCTGAGCGCACCGTGACTGTCTGTGCAGTTTCGGGAAGCGGTCACCGTCTTGGAGAGGGGGAAAGACGGTGACCGCGAGAACGTCGCGAGAGGGGTCGCGACGTTCTTGATCCGTGAAGCGACCTCGCAACCTGATCACGTGATCAGGACGAACCCGGAAGCAAGAGGAGGACAACGCCGCCGAAGGAGAACGGAGCAGGCCGCCGGCAAGAGGGCACGAGACGGAGCTACGAGGATAAGGTAAGGGACTCTGTAGGAGAGGAAAAGACACGGCAGACAGCCCAGCAGGGCTAGAAGCAGTTGTCTTTCCCCCTCTCCAAGACGGTGACCGCTTCCCCAAACTGCACAGACAGTCACGGTGCGCTCAGAAGAACGACACTGTGTACTGTCAGAGCATAGGGGCGGACGGTATGTCCGGAGCCCTCATTACCTGATCACTAGCGACCACGAGGATCCCTTGCCGCACCGACCCTCCGGGGGGACCCCCACCATTTTTTGTTTCTATCTCTTCCATATTTGACAAATTACAAGTAGTAAATAAAGGCTCTGGACATTACAACGAGACTTTAGGCACTACAGAGGTGGGACGCCACCGACCTGAGTGCCCCCAATACGTTAGAGCAACCAATTTTTAATATATCCGATACAAACTGATTTTTTCTGATATATACAACATATATATCTTTCCCCTCTCCCTCCAACATCCATTTCCCAACCCCCCCCCCCCCTCTTTTTGGATTAAGTATCAAAATAATAAAAAAACACTTTGTTAGCTAAAACCATTAGTCTGAGTGTCATTACAACAACATCATCCCCTTTTAATATAAGAACTTGTCCACTTGGCGCACCTAACTCTGTACTGTATCATATCCATATCGAAGCTTGAGGCACTTCTTAAAATAGGTAGCAGCCTGAGGACAATCCAAATACTCTAGTACATGAGCACTGGATAAACTTCTTTCTAAACTTAATATTGCCAATCTCTTTAAGGGAGCCACAGAGGACCCTCGTCGTGTCCTGAATGTGTTTTAGGAAAGTTACAGTAATAACTAAGGTCATATCACCCGAAACACCTTCCTGAATTTGAGTAGTCCAGGAATGAATGGCATGTGTCATCCAGCAACCTGCAATGACCGGTCTATGACCTACACCTGCAGCAGTGTATATAGATTTCAGAGTGGTCTCAATTTTCCTATCTGCCAAGTCCTTTACCGTAAAGGAGCCCGGAGCAGGAAGTACCGCCTTTTTAGAAAGGCGAGAGACTGACACGTCTACTGCTGGAGACTCTTCCCAGAATTTCCTGCCTTCAGGGACAAAGGGGAATGTATGCAAAAACAATTTGGACAACTGATATTTCCAGGCTATTTTAAATAAATCATCCAACTCTTAGGAGTCAGAAAATGTGACTGTCAGTTTGTCTTATGGGAGGTAAAAGGACTGATCATTAGCATCCTCCAGGGGGAGCTTTAACACATCCCGAATAGCCAATATGAGGGGTTCAATACTATGTGTAGTGGTGGAGTACCCGCATCATCCTGTATATCATCATCAGTATCTGATAGAAGTGCAGGTAATGCACGTTTTTGTGCACCTGTAGTGGACGGGGGGGGATGTTTAGCAGATTTGCAATTGCTTGTTGCAGTTCCTGAATTTGATTGGCATTTGCAGTGAGTTGAGATGACATATTAGACATAGTTTTGATAGCCCCCAGCCAGGAGGGCTCTGGACTCTCCCCCACATTGTTATCAGCATTTTGTGATGACTGACTACACTGCTCACATGATATTGAGCCAGATGAGCTAGGGGAAAATCTAGCATTACACACACTGCATAACTTCTGTTTTTCCATTGTGAAGAAGAAAACAGGTATAATACACATACAACGCAGCCTGAAATACAATACAAGCCTGTCCTATTGCATGTGAGAGGAGACACAGTAGAGAGGACACCAGCGCACCCAATGCTGCACAGCCCCAGTGAGGCTGTCAGCGTTTCACATATACATATAAACAGTGAGAATGTCTAATGAAAAATCCCTCAGAGGGATGATATTTGTGCACAATATAGCGGCTCTCCCCCTCTACACCCGGTACCAGTGATCCAGTATGTGACCATTATGGAGGAGCTGTGTGAGGCGGCTGCTGCTGCTTATGCAGAGGAAGGCGCCAAAAAGCAGCTGAGCCTGCTCTGATGCAGCTCTGCCCCTTGCTATGGCACAGGAGCTACTGTGTAATCTTTATACTGACCATGTCTCCTAAGTGTTTGTAGCCTCACATAAATGCTTGGTACAAGGTATTTAGCCAGTCTCACGCAGAGGCCACAGTGGGACCCCCCTGGCGGGACCCGTACACCCCACTCGCACTTCTGCTGCACAGTGAACAAGGGGACCCCACTAGGTGTGTACTCACCACCGATTATCACCTTCAAGCAGCATTAGGGGTGTGCGGCATGCTGCGGCTGCGACAGCCAAGCGCCATGCCCCGCTGAACAAACAGCCCCTCAGGACGGTGGTCCTGCAGCGGGGAAGTGGCTCTGCACCTCAAGAGGCCAGTGAACGCCCCTAACTCCCATGGTGCAGGTATGCTGTTGCCCAAACAGCATACCGAAAGAAATAAAAGTTAAAAAGAATTGAAAAAAAAAAAACCTCTGGAGCTTGCAGAGTGTGCATCCTCTCCTGAGGGCACTTTTTTCTAAACTGACCTGTAGAAGGAGGCATAGAGGGGAGGAGCCAGCACACCCAGTTGAAGAAATTTAAAGTGCACTGGCTCCTTTGGACCCATCTATACCCTATCGTACTAATCTGTCTAAAATATCCCTTATGGATGCTAGAGAAAGACAAAAAAACATTTGCTGACAGCAGTCTTGCATTTGTCTGCAAATACAATAACTGTTCAAAGGATATTAAAGATAGAAACATAGAATTTTAGCGGCAGATAAGAACCATTTGACTTTCACACACTGAATCCGGGTCACCCATGTTAAACATTGTGATGTGATTTAAAATAGACTTTTTGGCTCACATTGAGGAGGTTTCAAAGGAAATAACAGGAGGGGCTGGGGCCTGCTCTGAGCAGACACATTAACAGCCAATCAGCACCTTCTTCTGAGACCCGGGTTGAACAGCCCAGGTCAGAGGCTTTCACACCGCACAACGACCTGACAGGATCAGTGTTTAACCCTTCTTTTAACCCGGGTTGAAATGCCGGGTTGCTCGATCCGGGTTATTCACCTTGGTGCGTTGACACTGCAGATTGACTCAGATCGATACGGCAATAACCCAGGTTATTTTGGCCATGTGAAAGAGGTATCAGTCTGCCCTAAATACATGTACATACTTTTTTTATTTTGTCAAGAGCCAATTAACCTACCAGTTTATTTTTGGATTGTGGAAGGAAACCGGAGTACCCGGGAGGAAACCCTTGCAAGCACAGGGAGAATATACAAACTCCACAAAGTTAAGGTCATGTTAGGAATTGAACCCATGACCTCAGTGCTGCGATGCAGTAATGCTAACTGTTACACAACCTGCACTGTGAATAAAAATGATAGTATTCCAAGACATGGTAATATCCTCAGAGACTTACTTCCATCCAAACCCATTTTTTTTTTTTTTTTTTTATTGAGGCAACAAGGAAATGACAATAGTAAATTGCAGTAATTACAATGTCACTTTGAGAAATTTAAACGTTGGACATAAGCGAGGCGAATATCAAATGATGGTACAAATTCTGGTACATGAAACAATGCATAATTCTATTTCACCATTCAATGCTTATAGTATAGAATTCTCAGTTTCGAGTAAAACTTGTTGTGCTCCATTAACATCAATTGCCTTCAATAGTCAAATTCCAGACATTGCATTTAGATATACTAAGATTGGCATTCAACTGAATGGTTAATTAAGACTGCGGGTCCCTAAACACTACCCGGGCCTGAAGGTAAAACGCGGGGGGGAAGGGGGGCTATGTTAGGGTAATCGGAGGATCTTGTGCTACTAGCCTGGTAAGATACCAGGTGGTATCTTTAAGACTGTAATGAATCTGATTTCTAATTATGAGTGGGAGAGTATCTATATATGATTCCCAGAGTGAGAAAAAGCGTTCTACTTCTTTTTCTTTATGCAGGATTGTTTCTCTCCAATCCATTCGAAAGAGAAAATATAATTTATTAAAAAATAAGGGTAATTGCGGGGGCGAATTATCAAGCCAGCTTTGTAATATAGTTTTTTTACCTGCTGCGCTAATAGCCAGTAGTAATTTCTTACTACCTGGGGTGATTCGTAGCGTCGGATTGACCATTCCAAAAATTGCCCATTCCGGGGTAAATGGGACAAAATTTGTTAATTTCAATTCTGTATACCGACGTACCAGGTGCCAAAAGTACTTTACTATAGGACAAGCCTATAGGCAATGGTAGTTGTCGGCCTCCCCCTGGTGACACCTGGGGCAGTTATGATTTGAGGAGGTTCCCATGTGGAATCTACGCAGTGGAGAAAGGTATGCATTATGAAATATGTTTAGGAACAGTTCGGTATACATGCTAGAGGGAAGTATTTTACGAGAATATATAAGTGCCTTTTCCAAGTCTGGAATTGTTAGTTCGGGAAAGTGAACCAACCACCCCGCCACTCCTCCCGATACTTTAGTATGATCCATAACATCTCTTAGGAATGTATAGTGGATCGAGATAGCTCTACGTTGAGGGACTGCATTCTTCAAGAGGGTGTCTAGGGGGTTGTCCCAGTCTTTTTCAGAAAAGTGTTGTATGACGTGGTTTGTATAAAAGCGCACCTGTAAGAAGGCCAAAGGATAAGGTCTAACCATAGCGTAGTTAGTGGATAGTTCTGTGAAAGTGAGAGAGCGTTTATCCTTTGATACCCGAGTCCCTATGTTCTCCACTCCCCCGAGTCTCCACAGAGTGAAGGGATGGGCAGCCATGCCGTCTAGGAATTGGGGATTTTTGACCAGGGGTAAGTGTAGGGAATAGAAACCATTAAGTCCAGCTTTGTGACGTAGGATATGCCAAAGCCTCCGTGTTGACCAAAGTAAAGGATTCAATTTGATATGGTCCTCCACTTCTCGGTCGTGTTGGTGTAATAAGCCTATTAATGCTGTGTCCCTCAGAAATTCTTGTTCCAAAGAGACATCGGTATAAATCGATGTCCTTTGTAACCAATCTCTTAAATGTCGCAGGAGAGCTGATTGATTATACCCCGTGATGTCAGGGAAATTTATCCCGCCATTTGATTTTGGTTGGTGTAATTTCCGCAAAGCTATGCGTGCGCGTCCTCCTTTCCATATGAATTTTCTAATGGAAGCGTTTAGTTGAGCAGTGTCCGTTTTAGTCAAAATTATTGGAAGATTTTGTATTGGGTATAGTATTCTAGGCACTGCTACCATTTTTAAGAGATCTGCCCGTCCCAAAAAGGAGAGCGGTAGGCGCTCCCAACGCCTTACATCGTCCATAAGGGTATGTATTATCTTTTTAATATTGAACTGGTATAAGTTGGCCGGATTTCGGGGCAGAATTATTCCTAAGTAAGGGATAGATGTTCTGGCCCATTGTATAGACAGATGGGACGCCCATCGGGGCTGGGTTGCTGTGCCCTTAAGGAGCATTGCCACTGACTTGTCCATATTAAGTTGTAGGCCCGATATGGAACCATATAAGTGGATCATATGTAGAATTTGATCTAAGGAGTGTTCCGGGTTAGATATGTACAGCAATATGTCATCTGCGAATGCAGAGATCTTTATTTCCCTGCATCCAATCCTGACACCCTGGAAGACATGCCATTGTTGAAGAGTGCGCAATAAGGGATCTAGTGCTATGTTAAAGAGGAGGGGTGATAAGGGGCAACCCTGGCGGGTGCCTCTTTCTTTTGTAATTCTTGGGCTTATGAGGCCATTTACCAGTAGGGAGGTTTTGGGATCATGATATATGCACTTTATTAGATTTATAAATGTATCATCAAAGTCCCTTTTTTCTAATACAGTATATAGGTGTGACCATAGTATTGAGTCGAAGGCCCTATGAATGTCAAGGCTAACTAGTATATTTTGAGTGGGTGTTCGGTTTTGGGCCGCTACAACCGCCGCTATGGCTGTTCTAATTGCCTTAACTGCATGACGTCCATGTACGAATCCCATTTGATGGTCCGAGAGGATGGATGGCAATATAGTCTGTAGACGTGATGCCATAATTTTGGCCAGTATTTTGTAATCTACATTTAACAGGCTTATAGGTCTGTAAGAAGTCAACAAGCTCGGGTCTTTATCAGGCTTGGGAAGTAGAGTCATGAAAGCCTCATTAAAGGACTCCAAACCCATTATTACTTAAAAGAAAAATAAATCCATTAAAACTATCTTAGCACCTAGTTACAGTATCTGAAACCAATTGACAGAAATGGAAAATAATCTTTAAAGGAAATTGGTCATCTTGCAGACTTGATGGTTTTGTGGAAAATGAGATGCACAATGTGTATGTCAGGTCTCAGAGACCCATCCCTTATCGGCGCGCTGGCTTGTCGCTCTCCTGGACACTGCTTCTGCCATCACTGTGCCCCGGTTCCTCCAGTGTGCACCACGCAATCTTTCCCAGTTGCTGGGTGCCCCCACGACACCCGCGGTCAGCTGACTACTGTTTTGCCAATAGTGAATCTGGTGCCTGTCAGCTGGTTTTATCCACCGGTCACAGTGGGATGCAATCAATTTGCCGGCTGTCGGGATCCCGGCAGTCAGGATACCGATGTCGGAATCTCGACAGTCAACAATGCCGACAGCTGGTATCCCGGTACACAGGAGCTATTCCCACTCGTGGGTGTCCACGACACCCATAGAGTGAGAATAGAGCCATACTTTCCTCACCATAGGCTCTTCCATCAGCGGCTCCATCTGTATACAACCCTTATAAATCTAATGACCTTATATTTTCTCTTTATTTTCAAAATACAGGGTGTTTCAAAAAGATGTACCAAATTTCAAAGCAATATATTTCACAATGGCAACATGTTAAAATTACACAAAAAGCTACAAATGGCTTACTGAGTTATCAAATGTTACTAACCCTTTTATAAATGCTGTATGTGCCCTCCACCTGCTGTACGAACAACATCGGGGCAATAATAAGAATTTACTCACCGGTAATTCTATTTCTCGTAGTCCGTAGTGGATGCTGAGAACTCCGTAAGGACCATGGGAATAGCGGGCTCCGAAGGAGACTGGGCACTCTAAGAAAGAATTAGGACTACCTGGTGTGCACTGGCTCCTCCCTCTATGCCCCTCCTCCAGACCTCAGTTAGGGAAACTGTGCCCGGAAGAGCTGACACAATAAGGAAGGGATTTGGAATCCCGGGTAAGACTCATACCAGCCATACCAATCACACCGTACAACTCGTGATACTATACCCAGTTAACAGTATGAACAACAACTGAGCCTCACGAACAGATGGCTCATAACAATAACCCTTTAGTTAGGCAATAACTATATACAAGTATAGCAGACAATCCGCACTTGGGATGGGCGCCCAGCATCCACTACGGACTACGAGAAATAGAATTACCGGTGAGTAAATTCTTATTTTCTCTGACGTCCTAGTGGATGCTGGGAACTCCGTAAGGCTCCCAAACGGGCGGGAGAGTGCGGATGACTCTGCAGCACCGAATGAGCAAACTCAAGGTCCTCCTCAGCCAGGGTATCAAACTTGTAGAATTTTGCAAATGTGTTTGAACCCGACCAAGTAGCAGCTCGGCAAAGTTGTAAAGCCGAGACCCCTCGGGCAGCCGCCCAAGAAGAGCCCACTTTCCTCGTGGAATGGGCTTTTATAGATTTAGGATGCGGCAGTCCAGCCGCAGAATGTGCAAGTTGAATCGTGCTACAGATCCAGCGAGCAATAGTCTGCTTAGAAGCAGGAGCGCCCAGCTTGTTGGGTGCATACAGGATAAATAGCGAGTCAGTTTTCCTGACTCCAGCCGTCCTGGAAACATATATTTTCAGGGCCCTGACTACGTCCAGTAACTTGGAATCCTCCAAGTCCCGAGTAGCCGCAGGCACCACAATAGGTTGGTTCACATGAAAAGCTGAAACCACCTTAGGAAGGAATTGGGAACGAGTCCTCAATTCCGCCCTATCCATATGAAAAATCAGATAAGGGCTTTTACAAGACAAAGCCGCCAATTCTGACACACGTCTGGCCGACGCCAAAGCCAACAGCATGACCACTTTCCACGTGAGGTATTTTAGCTCCACGGTTTTAAGGGGCTCAAACCAATGTGACTTTAGGAAATCCAACACCACGTTGAGATCCCACGGTGCCACTGGAGGCACAAAAGGGGGCTGAATATGCAGCACTCCTTTAACAAAAGTCTGAACTTCAGGCAGTGAAGCCAGTTCTTTTTGGAAGAAAATCGACAGAGCCGAGATCTGGACCTTAATGGAACCCAATTTTAGGCCCATAGTCACCCCTGACTGTAGGAAGTGCAGAACTCGACCGAGCTGAAATTCCTCCATTGGGGCCTTTCTGGCCTCACACCAAGCAACATATTTTCGCCATATGCGGTGATAATGTCTTACGGTCACATCTTTCCTAGCTTTAATCAGCGTAGTAAAGACTTCCTCCGGAATGCCCTTTTCTTTTAGGATCCGGTGTTCAACCGCCATGCCGTCAAACGCAGCCGCGGTAAGTCTTGGAACAGACAGGGCCCCTGCTGCAGCAGGTCCTGTCTGAGCGGCAGAGGCCATGGGTCCTCTGAGATCATTTCTTGAAGTTCTGGGTACCAAGCTCTTCTTGGCCAATCCGGAACTACAAGTATAGTTCTTACTCCTCTCCTTCTTATTATTCTCAGTACCTTGGGTACGAGAGGCAGAGGATGGAACACATAAACCGACTGGTACACCCACGGTGTCACCAGAGCATCCACAGCTACCGCCTGAGGGTCCCTTGACCTGGCGCAATATCTTTTTAGCTTTTTGTTGAGGCGGGACGCCATCATGTCCACCTGTGGCCTTTCCCAACGGTGTACAATCATTTGGAAGACTTCTGGATGAAGTCCCCACTCTCCCGGGTGGAGGTCGTGCCTGCTGAGGAAGTCTGCTTCCCAGTTGTCCACTCCCGGAATGAACACTGCTGACAGTGCTAACACATGATTTTCCGCCCATCTGAGAATTCTTGTGGCTTCTGCCATCGCCATCCTGCTTTTTGTGCCGCCCTGACGGTTTACATGGGCGACCGCCGTGATGTTGTCTGACTGGATCAGCACCGGCTGGTGTTGAAGCAGGGGTCTTGCCTGACTTAGGGCATTGTAAATTGCCCTTAGTTCCAGAATATTTATGTGTAGGGAAGTCTCCTGACTCGTCCATAGTCCTTGGAAGTTTCTTCCCTGTGTGACTGCCCCCCAACCTCGAAGGCTGGCATCCGTGGTCACCAGGACCCAGTCCTGTATGCCGAATCTGCGGCCCTCTAGAAGATGAGCACTCTGCAGCCACCACAACAGCGACACCCTGGTCCTTGGAGACAGGGTTATCAGCCGATGTATCTGAAGATGCGATCCGGACCACTTGTCCAACAGATCCCACTGAAAGATCCTTGCATGGAACCTTCCGAATGGAATTGCTTCGTAAGAAGCTACCATCTTTCCCAGGACTCGCGTGCAGTGGTGCACCGACACCTGTTTTGGTTTTAGGAGGTCTCTGACTAGAGATGACAACTCCTTGGCCTTCTCCTCCGGGAGAAACGCCTTTTTCTGTTCTGTGTCCAGAACCATCCCCAGGAACAGTAGACGCGTTGTAGGAACCAGCTGCGACTTTGGAATATTCAGGATCCAGCCGTGCTGTTGTAGCACTTCCCGAGCTAGTGCTACTCCGATCAACAACTGTTCCCTGGACCTCGCCTTTATAAGGAGATCGTCCAAGTACGGGATAATTAGAACTCCCTTTTTTCGAAGGAGTATCATCATTTCGGCCATTACCTTGGTAAATACCCTCGGTGCTGTGGACAGACCAAACGGCAACGTCTGGAATTGGTAATGACAGTCCTGTACCACAAATATGAGGTACTCCTGGTGAGGAGGGTAAATGGGGACATGCAGGTAAGCATCCTTGATGTCCAGTGATACCATGTAATCCCCTCCGTCCAGGCTTGCAATAACCGCCCTGAGCGATTCCATTTTGAACTTGAACCTTCTTATATAAGTGTTCAAGGATTTCAAATTTAAAATGGGTCTCACCGAACCGTCCGGTTTCGGTACCACAAACATTGTGGAATAGTAACCCCGTCCCTGTTGAAGGAGGGGTACTTTGGTTATCACCTGCTGGGAGTACAGCTTGTGAATCGCCTCCAGCACCGCCTCCCTGTCTGGGGGAGTAGTTGGCAAGGCTGAGTTGAGGAAACGGCGAGGGGGAGACGTCTCGAATTCCAGCTTGTACCCCTGAGATACCACTTGTAGAATCCAGGGATCCACCCGTGAGCGAACCCACTGGTCGATGAAGTTCCGGAGATGGGCCCCCACCGCACCTGGCTCCACCTGTGGAGCCCCAGCGTCATGCGGTGGACTTAGAGGAAGCGGGAGAGGACTTTTGTTCCTGGGAACTTGCTGTTTGGTGCAGCTTTTTCCCCCTACCTCTGCCTCTGGGCAGAAAGGACGCGCCTCTGACCCACTTGCCTTTCTGGGGCCGAAAGGACTGTACCTGATAATACGGTGCTTTCTTTGGCTGTGAGGGAACATGGGGTAAAAATGTCGACTTCCCAGCCGTCGCTGTGGAAACGAGGTCCGAGAGACCATCCCCAAACAATTCCTCACCCTTGTAAGGCAAAACCTCCATGTGCCTTTTAGAATCCGCATCACCTGTCCACTGCCGAGTCCATAATACTCTCCTGGCAGAAATGGACATTGCATTTATTCTAGATGCCAGTTGGCAAATATCCCTCTGTGCATCTCTCATGTATAAGACTACGTCTTTAATATGCTCTACTGTTAGCAATATAGTGTCCCTGTCAAGAGTATCAATGTTATCAGACAGGGAATCTGACCACGCAGCTGCAGCACTGCACATCCATGCTGAAGCAATAGCCGGTCTCAGTATAATACCTGAGTGTGTATATACAGACTTCAGGATAGCCTCCTGCTTTCTATCCGCAGGCTCCTTTAGGGCGGCCGTATCCGGAGACGGTAGTGCCACCTTCTTTGACAAGCGTGTGAGCGCTTTATCCACCCTAGGGGATGTCTCCCAACGTATCCTATCCTCTGGCGGGAAAGGGTACGCCCTAAGTAACTTTTTGGAAATTACCAGTTTCTTATCAGGGGAAACCCACGCTTCATCACACACTTCATTTAACTCTTCAGAAGGGGGAAAAACCACAGGTTGCTTTTTCTCCCCAAACATAATACCCTTTTTTGTGGTACCAGGGTTAATGTCAGAAATGTGCAACACATTTTTCATTGCCGTAATCATGTAACGGATGGCCCTATTGGACTGTACACTAGTCTCATCGTCGTCGACACTGGAGTCAGTATCCGTGTCGACATCTGTGTCCGCCATCTGAGGTAGCGGGCGTTTTTGAGCCCCTGATGGCTTTTGAGACGCCTGGGCAGGCACGGACTGAGAAGCCGGCTGTCCCACATCTGCTATGTCATCAAACCTCTTATGTAAGGAGTTGACACTGTCACGTAATTCCTTCCACATATCCATCCACTCAGGTGTCGACCCCGCAGGGGGTGACATCACATTTATCGGCACCTGCTCCGCCTCCACATAAGCCTCCTCATCAAACATGTCGACACAGCCGTACCGATACTCCGCACACACACAGGGAATGCTCTGACTGAGGACAGGACCCCACAAAGTCCTTTGGGGAGACAGAGAGAGAGTATGCCAGCACACACCACAGCGCTATAAATCACAGGGATGTACACTATAATGAGTGATTTTACCCTATAGCAGCTATATATATATGGATTTGCGCCTAAATTTAGTGCCCCCCCTCTCTTTTTTACCCTATTGAGCCTGGAAACTGCAGGGGAGAGCCTGGGGAGCGTCCTTCCAGCGGAGCTGTGAGAGGAAATGGCGCCAGTGTGCTGAGGGAGATAGCCCCGCCCCCTTCACGGCGGACTTCTCCCGCTTTTTTCATGGATATATGGCAGGGGATTTTACACATATATAGTCTTAATGACTATATTATGTGTATTTTTGCCAATGTAAGGTAATCTTATTGCAGCCCAGGGCGCCCCCCCCCCAGCGCCCTGCACCCATCAGTGACCGGAGTATGTGGTGTGCATAGGGAGCAATGGCGCACAGCTGCAGTGCTGTGCGCTACCTTAATGAAGACCGGAGTCTTCAGCCGCCGATTTCCTGGACGTTCTTCTTGCTTCTGGCTCTGCAAGGGGGACAGCTCCGGGACCGGACGACCGAGGCTGGGCCTGTGTTCGATCCCTCTGGAGCTAATGGTGTCCAGTAGCCTAGAAGCCCAAGCTAGCTGCAAGCAGGTAGGTTCGCTACTCTCCCCTAAGTCCCTCGTAGCAGTGAGTCTGTTGCCAGCAGATCTCACTGAAAATAAAAAACCTAAATATACTTTCTTTTCTAGAAGCTCAGGAGAGCCCCTAGTGGGCATCCAGCTCGAGCCGGGCACAGATTCTAACTGAGGTCTGGAGGAGGGGCATAGAGGGAGGAGCAAGTGCACACCAGGTAGTCCTAATTCTTTCTTAGAGTGCCCAGTCTCCTTCGGAGCCCGCTATTCCCATGGTCCTTACGGAGTTCCCAGCATCCACGCCTCTCAGAGTGTCTTCTTCCACTGAAGTCATCGCTGCCGTGATTTTGTTGTTGAGGTCATTCAGATTAGTCACTAATGATGGCACAAAAACACGGTCTTTGACGTATTCCCACAAGAAAAAGTTGCAGTTTGTAATGTCTGGGGATCTTGGGGGCCAAGACTTGGGGACCCCGTGTGACCTATCCAACGTTGAGGCAGTGTGTCATTTAGAAAACCTCAAACCTGCAGTTGTCAATGTGCTGGTGCTCAGTCTTGTTGAAAAATGAAGTCATTGGAATCTTCATTAAGTTGTGGAAAGAGACAGTTCTGCAGCATTTCGAGATAGGTTTGACCCATAACTGTTTTCCTTGAAAAAGAAAGTTCCAAATACTTTTTTTTGAGAAATGTCACAAAACACGTTCACTTTTGTGGGGGGGAATCACGCTCATGCTCTACAGTTTCATGTGGATTCTCTAATCCTCATATGTTTACCCCTTAGATGAAATGTTGCTTCATCTCTAAAAATCAAACTGTCACAACTGAGGGCCTGAGCTGACGGGAGGCAGCCTCAGTTGTAGGGGCTGAGATGTACCGGAACCTGGGAGGTTGTATCAGACCCCTGGACATGTAAGTAACATGAATAATAACTGCCCGAAGGCGTGACCACGACAACTTGGATAAAAGTCAATGATGTTTATTATGACAACTCCGCAACACAGCAGCAGTAAAAGAAAACATAAAAGTCAGCAAAGAATAAATACAGTTCCTGGGTACTACAGGATGGCAGGAGCCACAGGGCACTGGTAGTGTGAGATAGTTCTTATAATCTTCTAGATGGAAAGTCCTTACCAGGCCCGACTGTAGCAATGGAGATAACCCAGGATTGTGCCAGCTGGTGTTCCAGGAAAAGCTGGGTTGCTGAAGATAAAACGGCTGCTGTGGATACTGGCTGGAACCAGACTGTTGTTAGCACGGAGTGGATACTGGCTGGAACCAGTTAAATAATAAATGAACTTGGGAGCGATGAAATATGAACTGAAATGTAGAACTTGAGAGCGGAGAAATAATAATACCGGTGGAGAGTGGTAAAGTGTAGAAAGGACACCGGCCCTTTAAGAGAAGCTGTACTCTGCTGGAAGCTGAGCTGGAAGCAGGTAATGTTGTAGCTGGAAACAGATGAATCCACAATGGATTGGAGAGTCAGGCTACACCGCAGGTGGAATGCTGGTGCGGGTCTCTATGGTGGAAGTCTTGAGACAGGAGCTGGAACCTGGAAGACAATCACAGGAGAGAGACAAACTGGAACTAGGTTTGACAACCAAAGCACTGACGCCTTCCTTGCTCAGGCACAGTGTATTTATACCTGCAGCAAGGAAGGGATTGGCTAGGCAATTATGCAGATTATCAATACTGAGAACAGATTGGTGGAAATGATCAGCTGACAGAATCCAAGATGGCTGCGCCCATGCAGACACTTGGAGGGAAGTTTGGTTTGTAATCCATGTGGTAATGAAAACAGTAATGGCGGCGCCGGCCACCGGAGACAGGAGGCGCCAGGCTGACAGATGCACATCCAACCACGCGGACACAGCGGAGGCCGCGGCTGACGTAATCGCCACTCAGACACTCTGCATGCAGAAGTTCAGGGACGGCGGCGGAGGCCGCGGGAGACGCCATGCCAGGTGTAATATGGCGTTTACTGTGACAGCGTCCCAGAGTGACAGGAGAGGATACAGGAATGTACACATCAGGATAACAGATGGGATCCGGTCCTGGAGCGCTGAGCCAGCCTTAGGAGGCATCTGATGGGTAAGAAATGGCGTCCAGATACCCGGATCGTGACAGCACCCCCCCCTTTAGGAGTGGCCCCAGGACACTTCTTTGGCTTTTGAGGAAACTTGGAATGGAATCTCCGGACCAAGGCAGGAGCATGGACATCAGAAGCATTGGTCCATGAACGTTCCTCAGGACCATAACCCTTCCAGTCAATAAGATATTGTAGTTGACCGTAACGGTGACGTGAGTCCAGGATCTTGGCCACTTCATACTCAACGCCTCGTTGAGTTTGGACTTTCGGAGTTGGAGGAAGTGAGGAATGAAACCGATTCAATATCAGCGGTTTCAACAGGGAAACATGGAATGTCCTGGGTATTTTTAAGAAGGGAGGCAACTGGAGTCTGTAAGCAACAGGATTGATGACTTGTTCAATCTTGAAAGGACCGATATAGCGAGGCGCAAACTTCATACTGGGAACTCTTAACCTCAAATTCTTCGTGGATAACCATACCCGATCACCCACCTTGAGAGCAGGAACTGCTCGACGCTTCTTATCCGCAAACTTCTTGTACCTGAACGATGCCTTGAGCAGAGCTGATCGTACGCTCTTCCAGATATTGGCAAACTGATGCAAGGTGATATCCACTGCGGGAACAGAAGTTGCTGGAAGCGGTTGGAACTCAGGGACTTTAGGGTGGAATCCAAAGTTAGTGAAGAATGGTGTTGAAGCAGATGAAGAATGATACTGGTTGTTATGACAGAACTCGGCCCAGGGAAGTAATTGAACCCAGTCATCTTGAGAGGAGGACACATAGATGCGGAGGAAGGCCTCCAAGTCCTGATTCACCCTCTCGGTTTGACCATTGGTCTGAGGATGGTAAGCCGTGGAAAACTTTAGCTTGACTTGGAGGACTTGACATAAACTTCGCCAGAATTTGGCTGTGAATTGAACTCCTCGATCTGAGATAATTTCTTCAGGAAGACCGTGGAGTCGGAAGATCTCTTGTATGAATACTTGAGCCAACTTGGAAGCTGACGGAAGACCGGTGAGAGGAATGAAGTGTGCCATCTTGGTGAACCGGTCAACTACCACCCAGATGGTATTGAACTTGTTGCACATGGGTAAATCTGTAATAAAATCCATCGACAAATGGGTCCAAGGTCGACGGGGAACAGATAGTGGAACCAGTTGCCCCGCAGGCGACTGGCGGGATACCTTATGTTGAGCACACTTTGGGCAAGATGCAATAAACTCCAAGACGTCCTTTTTCAGAGTTGGCCACCAATAGGACCTAGAGATAAACTCTAGGGTTTTTTGGATACCTGTATGTCCGGCAAAACGGGAAGCATGGGCCCAATGCATGAGCTTCTTCCTTAGCATCGGTTTCACAAAACTTTTCCCTGATGGGGGCGTAGAGTCCATCCCTACCGTAGAGAATGACAACGGATTTATAATAGGATGCTTGTCTGAAGACTCTGACTCATTTTCTTGCTCCCATGAGCGGGAAAGGGCATCGGCCTTGCGATTCTGAGAGCCCGGACAGAACTGGAGTTTAAAGTCGAACCTGGAAAAGAAAAGTGCCAATCTGGCCTGACGAGGGTTGAGACATTGTGCGCCTTTCAGATATAAAAGGTTCTTGTGGTCTGTAAGTATGGTGATTGAATGAGAAGCTCCCTCCAACAGATACCTCCACTCTTCTAGAGCGAGCTTGATGGCTAGCAACTCCTGGTCGCCAATGGCATAGTTGCGCTCAGCTGGGGAGAACTTCCGGGAGAAGAAACTGCAAGGGTGTAAATGGCCATCTTTAGCCCTCTGAGATAACACCGCTCCTACTCCAACGGAGGAGACATCCACCTCTAAGATGAAAGGAGAGTCGATGTCAGGCTGTTTCAGAACAGGCGCAGAGATGAACCTTTGTTTTAAAAGATGAAATGCTTGCATGGCTTCTTCAGACCACTTGGACGGGTTAGCACCCTTCTTAGTGAAAGCAGTAATAGGCGCCACAATGGTGGAAAAGTCTCGTATAAACTTTCGGTAATAGTTGGCGAACCCTAAGAACCTCTGGACCCCTTTGAGGGTTAAGGGTACCGGCCAATTTTGGATTGCTTGTAGTTTCTCAGGATCCATCTCTAGTCCGGAACCGGACACAATGTACCCTAGAAACGGAATGGACTTAACTTCAAAGACGCATTTTTCTAATTTGCAATAGAGATGATTGACACGGAGACGGGACAGAACCTCTTTAACCCAAAAACGATGTTCCTCTAAATCGTTGGCAAAAATGAGGATATCGTCTAGATAGACCACGACATGACGGTATAGAATGTCTCTGAAGATCTCATTGACAAAATGCTGGAAGACAGCTGGAGCATTGCTCAATCCGAAGGGCATGACGAGGTACTCATAATGTCCGTCACGGGTGTTAAAGGCGGTCTTCCACTCGTCACCCTCACGGATCCGGATGAGATTGTATGCACCTCTCAAGTCCAGCTTTGTAAAGATGGTAGCTCCGCTAACTCTGTCAAAGAGCTCAGTAATCAGGGGTAAAGGATAACGGTTCTTGATGGTAATGTCGTTCAAACCTCTGTAGTCGATGCACGGCCGCAGACCACCATCTTTCTTTTTTACAAAAAAGAAGCCTGCGCCGGCTGGAGAAGAAGAAGGTCGAATGAACCCCTTTGCTAGGTTCTCTTTAATATATTCCTCCATAGAATGCGTCTCAGGCAGAGACAACGGATAAGTTCGGCCTCGAGGTGGAACCTTCCCTGGAACGAGATCAATCGGGCAGTCCCATTCTCTATGAGGAGGAAGGATATCAGCAGAAGCTTTACTGAACACATCCGTGAAATCTTGATATGGAGGAGGTGGAACATCAGACGACCTGGGGGAGGAAGAACAGACAGGCAATACTTTAAACAAACATGTCTCAGCACAGGAGGAACCCCATGCCAGGATTTGCGTAGTCGTCCAATCAATTGTAGGATTGTGAAGACGGAGCCATGGAAGGCCCAGGACCACAGGATGTGTGGCTCTTGGAATCACTAAAAAAGAAATAAGTTCGGAATGAAGAACTCCCACTCTCAGACGAACTGGTAGAGTCCTTAAAGAAATAACTGCATCAAAAATTTTGCTGCCATCCACGGCAGTTAAAGAAATGGACGAAGGAAGTCTCTCGGTGGGTAGGGACCACCGTTTAACATAGGCTTCGGTAATAAAGTTCCCAGCTGCTCCGGAATCAAGGAGGGCAATGACGTTCCGATAACGTTGAGCAACTTGAAGCGAGACTGGGAGATTACAATCTTGAGGAGATGGAGAGGAGATCATTACTCCTAGCCGGCCCTCTCCTTGGCGAGCTAGGATTTGGAGTTTCCCGGACGTTTGGGACAGGCATTAATGGTGTGAGACGGAGCTGCACAATAGAGACAGAGAGACTCGGAGAGACGTCTTCGGCGCTCAGCAGGAGTTATACGGGAACGGCCAAGTTGCATGGGCTCATCTTTAGATGGTGACAGTTGACGAGGAGGAGGAGCAGAAGATTTTGGAGCAGATGATCTTCCACGCTCAGTTGCTCTCTCTCTGAAACGTAAATCAACTTTCGTGCAGAGTGAGATTAGCTCATCTAACTTAGAAGGTAAGTCTCTGGTAGCTAACTCATCTTTAATACGCTCAGATAAGCCATGCCAGAATGCAGCATACAGGGCCTCGTCGTTCCATGCCAGTTCGGATTCCAGGATCTGGAACTGTATCAGATATTGTCCTACAGTACGTGACCCCTGGCGTAAACGGAGAATCTCGGATGAAGCTGAGGTTACCCGGCCTGGCTCGTCGAAGATGCGCCTGAATGTTGACACGAAGGCAGTGTAGGAAGATAGCAGGGTGTCGGACCACTCCCATAACGGTGATGCCCAATCAAGGGCTGAGCCACTGAGAAGAGAAATAATGTAGGCAATTTTTGTACGGTCACTGGGAAAATTGCCAGGTTGTAGCTCAAACTGAATCTCACACTGGTTGAGAAATCCCCTGCAGAATCTTGGAGATCCGTCAAATTTTGCTGGCGTTGGAAGATGAAGACGTGGAGCAGAAATGGGTAAGGTGGGTGGGGTTATAGCTGGAGTCACTGTGGTTGACGCACCAGACGCGCCTGATCCACGGAGAGTTGTCTGAATCCCATCCAGCCGAGTAGAGAGATCCTGGAGACAGCGGATGATGTGGCCCTGTGCAGCCTCTTGATGTTCTAGTCGGGCTGCCAGTTCTTGCATCGGCCTGGCCGCTTGATCCTGGTCTCCGGCTGGATTCATTAGGTCAGTGCTTACTGTCACAACTGAGGGCCTGAGCTGACGGGAGGCAGCCTCAGTTGTAGGGGCCGAGATGTACCGGAACCTGGGAGGTTGTATCAGACCCCTGGACATGTAAGTAACATGAATAATAACTGCCCGAAGGCGTGACCACGACAACTTGGATAAAAGTCAATGATGTTTATTATGACAACTCCGCAACACAGCAGCAGTAAAAGAAAACGTAAAAGTCAGCAAAGAATAAATACAGTTCCTGGGTACTACAGGATGGCAGGAGCCACAGGGCACTGGTAGTGTGAGATAGTTCTTATAATCTTCTAGATGGAAAGTCCTTACCAGGCCCGACTGTAGCAATGGAGATAACCCAGGATTGTGCCAGCTGGTGTTCCAGGAAAAGCTGGGTTGCTGAAGATAAAACGGCTGCTGTGGATACTGGCTGGAACCAGACTGTTGTTAGCACGGAGTGGATACTGGCTGGAACCAGTTAAATAATAAATGAACTTGGGAGCGATGAAATATGAACTGAAATGTAGAACTTGAGAGCGGAGAAATAATAATACCGGTGGAGAGTGGTAAAGTGTAGAAAGGACACCGGCCCTTTAAGAGAAGCTGTACTCTGCTGGAAGCTGAGCTGGAAGCAGGTAATGTTGTAGCTGGAAACAGATGAATCCACAATGGATTGGAGAGTCAGGCTACACCGCAGGTGGAATGCTGGTGCGGGTCTCTATGGTGGAAGTCTTGAGACAGGAGCTGGAACCTGGAAGACAATCACAGGAGAGAGACAAACTGGAACTAGGTTTGACAACCAAAGCACTGACGCCTTCCTTGCTCAGGCACAGTGTATTTATACCTGCAGCAAGGAAGGGATTGGCTAGGCAATTATGCAGATTATCAATACTGAGAACAGATTGGTGGAAACGATCAGCTGACAGAATCCAAGATGGCTGCGCCCATGCAGACACTTGGAGGGAAGTTTGGTTTGTAATCCATGTGGTAATGAAAACAGTAATGGCGGCGCCGGCCACCGGAGACAGGAGGCGCCAGGCTGACAGATGCACATCCAACCACGCGGACACAGCGGAGGCCGCGGCTGACGTAATCGCCACTCAGACACTCTGCATGCAGAAGTTCAGGGACGGCGGCGGAGGCCGCGGGAGACGCCATGCCAGGTGTAATATGGCGTTTACTGTGACAGCGTCCCAGAGTGACAGGAGAGGATACAGGAATGTACACATCAGGATAACAGATGGGATCCGGTCCTGGAGCGCTGAGCCAGCCTTAGGAGGCATCTGATGGGTAAGAAATGGCGTCCAGATACCCGGATCGTGACACAAACGTGGTAAGAAGCTGTTGTCTTCCAAGTTCTGTAACATCACATCACTAAATTCTACACACTTTGCTTTATTACCTGCATGAAGGGCCTGTACCAGCTGCAACAGGTATGGTCTCATGATTAAACATCGCATTAACACTTGCCAGACAGTCGTATGAGGGATCGCAAGTTCTTGGCTGGTATGATGAATGAACCTGCGCAGACTACGCAGAAAACATTGTTGAATTAATTTCCTGTTTTCCTCTGAAGTGCGTGGTCTTCCTGTGCTCTTCCCCTTACATAAACAGCATGCTTCATCAAAGTGTTGAAACAAACGACAAATGCTTTTGGAATTGGCGGATCAATGCCAAAGCGCTGTTGCACCGCATGCTGCACCGCAACTACGGATTATTGCTGAACTGCAGAATGCAAAACTCCTTGTGTTGCAGGGTCGTCATCTTGCGAATGACTGAGGCTAGTGGCTGTTGGTGCACTGGGAGAGGCATCTAGCGGTAGTAATATAAAACTCTATACCCTGCCCTTTCAAGGGGATGTAGTTATGTTACCGGCAGTCAGGAGACCGCCGGTTACAATACCGGCACTTACATCCTGGACCCTTCACTATCCCGACAGTCAGCATGCCGCCCAACAGGGACTATTCCCACTCGTGGGTGTCCATGACACCCACAGAGCGGGAATAGAACCTGTGGCAAGCGCAGTTCATCACCGAACCTGCAGCATGGCGAGCACAGTGAGCTCGCAAGGGGCTTCGTTTCGCTCACCCTCCCCCCCCTCGCTGGGCATCTAAAGGTTGGGATCCTGCCGCCGGTATTCTGACTGGCGGTCTCCTGTCAGTATTTAATGTCTTTAAGACAAATTAAATCATAACAAATGGCTGAACATAGGTCTGAGTACTTAGTTTATATGAAAGTCATGTGATCGAGAGTCCTGTGACTATAGAAACTTATGAATAAATGGTCAATGCCATTATTGCATATATATTATACTAGGTGCTTCATCGCGCCCTACGGGCGCTCTTCACACCGTTGCAAGGGGCTACGCCCCCTTAACCCTTGCATGCCTTTCTGGGGTTCAATATTTGTATTATATGAAGTATTACCTGCATTCCTTTGTTAGTGGTTAAATATTGCACAATGAAAGGGTGTGCGATGGTGAAGGAGGCGCAGCCCCTTGCGACGGCGTGAACAGCACCTGCAGGGCACGATGTACAGAATGTAGCGGGTGCGGGGGGGGGGGGCGGAAGTGGGGGGGGGGGCCGGATGGGGAAGAGTCGGGAGGTGCTGCGGGTGGGGGAGGTGCAGAGGAGTGGGGGATGCAGATGGGGGAGGGGTCCGGAGGCACTGCAGGTGGGGGAGGGGCAGGAGTGCCACGGGTGGGAGAGGGGCAGGTGTGGGGATGTTGTGGATGGGTGAAGGGTTCCAGAGGTGCTGTGGGATGGGAAGGAGCGGGAGTGCCGGGGGTGGGGTAGGGGTCCGCAGGCGCCATGGGTAGGGGAGGGGCAGGTACGGGTGGTGCGGTGGATGGGGAAGGAGGTCCGGAGGTGCAGCAGGTGGTGGAGGGGCAGGTGCGGGGGTGCCATTGGTGGGGGAGGGGGGGACCGCGGATGGAGGAGGGTGTCTGCAGATGCTGCGGGTGGAGGGGGCAGGTGTGGGGGGAGACATATAAGGGGGGTGGATGGTGGAGGGGGCCTGGAGGGGCTGTGGGTGGTGAAGGGGCGGAGGAGTGGGAGCCGCGGGTGGTGTAGGGGGTCTGGAGGCACAGCGTGTGGGGGAGGGGTGGAGTGCCGCATGTGGTGGAGGGGAAGGTGCAGAGGTGTGGTGCATTAGGGAGAGGTCTGGAGGCGCTGCGGGTACTGTACCTGCCAAAAAGGTAGTTGGAGGGTATGCAGTTACAGGGCCAGGACAGGGGTGACAGGGTCAGAACAGGGTTGACGGGGCCAGGACAGGGGTGACAGGGTCAGAACAGGGGTGACGGGGCCAGGACAGGGGCGACGGGGCCAGGACAAAAATGACAGGGACAGGATAAGGGTGACAGGGCCAGGGTAGGGGCAGTAGGACCAGGACAGGGGTGAAAGGGCCAGTATAGGGTTGACAGGGCAAGCACAGGGGTAACAGGGCCAGGATAGGGGTAACAGTGCCAGCATAAGGGTGACAGGGCCAGGATAAGGGTGAAAGGGCCAGAATAAGGGTGAAAGGGCCAGGATAAGGGTGAAAGGGCCAGGATAAGGGTGAAAGGGCCAGGATAAGGGTGGCAGGGCAAGGCCAGGGGTGACAGGGACATGACAGAACACAGGGCACGGGAGAGATTGGTATTAGGGACAAAACAGTGGTGACAGACAGATGTGTCTTACCGGAGTCACTGCTGCTGGCTGCTGTTGTTCCACTCCAACCTGTTGGGATCTGCTGCTGGTGGAGACTTGGCATGGCTGACTCTCTTAGGCTGGAGTCCTGCTTCCTCTGCCCGTCCGCATCCCTCCCCCCCTCCTCAGTCACACACCGCAGACCTCGCGCAGCTGCCGGGCACTGTGGTAAGGGGAGACTGGGAGTGACTGGTTAGCCCCCAGGAGATGCTGCGGCTGGAGGGAGTCATAGCATGCACGTGGCGCGGACCTCGCGGCTGCTGGGTACTGTGGTAAGGGGAGACTGGGAGTGACTGGTTAGCTCCCAGGAGACGCTGCGGCTGGAGGGAGGAGGGGGTCGGAGCCTGCAAGCAGCTCGGACTTCTGCAGCGCTACCCGCCGGCTAAAGTGTGTGAAGGAGCTGGGCGCACCTCACTGCGGGTGGCAGCGCTGCAGCTAGCGGTGGGGTTGCCGGGGCTGGAGATAACAGAGGCAGTACGGAACCTGCACAGCGGCTGGTGCCCCACAAAACTGCAGCTAAGAAGCGTGGAGTGTGCCAGAAAGTGACGCTCCTCCGCGCCAGAGAGACCCTGCTGAGTATGCTGATGTGGGGGGTCAAGCACACAGTGAGCCGGTGCCCGTCTGTCTGTACGGCATACCCCCTCAAACACCCCCATACCTCCTAAATGTCCCAATTTTCGCTGGACAGTTCCATTTTTTTGGGTCTGCCCCGCTGTCCCACCCGCGGGTCGCAGTGTCCTGCGGTGGGGGGGGGAGGGGGTCAGTTGGAAAGCTCCTGTACTCGCTGTTCTGCTTAGCAGAGCAGCGGTGAATAGTGGAGACAGAGGGAGAGGGGGTATCAGGGGGTATGGATTAAGGGGGGGTTCCAGCAGCAGAACCGGATTAAGGGGGGGGGGGCAGGGGGTACGTACCGTTGGCCCCACAGTTTTAGGGGGCCCCCCGGCTCGAGTAGCTCTGTCCCAGCTCAGAAGCTCCCCCGTCCTGCCAGCAACAACGGCAGCATTGTGCTACAGTCAGCACACGCTGCTGCGTATTGGCAGGTCTGTGGTATTGCAGGGAGGCAGCAGTCTCCCTGCTTTCTTCTGCCTGTGCGGGTGTGTAGGGGGGAGCGACCACCTCCTCTGCATTTAGCCCTAGCTGAGGGGCCAAAATTCCATTAAAAAAAATAAAATAAAAAAATCCCGGAATTTGCATAAGGGGGTGTGGCCTCGCGGGGCGCGACTAGGCCACGCCCCCACCCACAGCAGGCACAGCAATGAGATAGGGCTCCCCTGTCTCAAGTGCCCTGGGCCCCCGGACTCATAATCAGCCCTTGGGGGCATGACAGCAGCTCACAAAGCGCTGGGCAAGCCCCCTCACTGACGAAAACGGGGGCCCTCCCGTGAAGCCACGCCCCCTTTTCGCCGAGTGCGTGTCCCTCCTTCTGCCTGAAGAAAGCTCCTGAAGAAAGCTGGGAGGTATGCACCCCTGCCTGTGCCATGCCCATACTATCTGCTTCTGCTCCTAGTCTCCTATAGATTTGGCCAGATCTGTGACTCATTTGACTAACTCCGCCCAGTGTTGTGACTCCGCCCAGCGTTAGCAAATGAGTCACAAAGTCACAGATCTGGGCTATTATATAGGAGATATACACTTTTTGTAAACATTCAGTTTTCATATAGCCACACAGGGGATTACGACCAACATACTAATTTACTGTTATCATACAGGTAGGTTCAGATTATGCCCAGCTTTGGTTTCCAATCAATTGGGAATCATGTCATGTTACCCCATGATTTCCTGACTCTGATCACATGGCCAAATGATGTAGAGAACACAGTATGAACAACTAGGCAATCAGTGCAAATGGACTCCATTTCCCATAACACAGTGCGGCTGATAACTCCGATCATGTGATTTCATATGACAAATCTAGCGCTTTGCCAACCACCGTTTTTGTCAAAGGGTTGTTATTCACAATGGGGGTAATTCCAAGTTGATCGCAGCAGGAATTTTGTTAGCAGTTGGGCAAAACCATCTGCACTGCAGGGGAGGCAGATATAACATGTGCAGAGAAAGATAGATTTGGGTGTGGTGAGTTCAATCTGCAATCTAATTTGCAGTGTAAAAATAAAGCAGCCAGTATTTACGCTGCACAGAAATAAAATAACCCATCCAAATCTAACTCTTTCTGCAAATGTTATATCTGCCTCCCCTGCAGTGCACATGGTTTTACCCAACTGCTAACAAAATTCCTGCTGCGATCAACTTGGAATTACCCCCAATATGCCTAGTTTTAATGGTTCTCCGATTGAATTTACGTTGGATACTAAGATTTTCTCCTTAAGATTACTTTTATTCATATTTTTAATTGTACAGCTTGATCCGTCTAACCAGCGTCACAGCTGGTACAAATCTGCAATTAAGTTTTGTGCACAATTATTAGCATTTCCAGTGAGCTCCTCATACTTGCTTCTGGAGAAGCTGAGAGACATTGCCTCAGCAAAACGCGTTAAGCAGCTATTATACCAACAACAACAGGACCCCTAAGACTGTACCATTCTTAAAAGACCAGTACAGGATAAACGTTCACTTATTCAGCCAATACTATCCACAGCCATCAGACTTGTGAGGATTCCTTGCACATTCTATGTATTGGTAATATATTGTGACTGGTGTACCTGGATTGAACTCTATTTCTACGCATCATACTGAGAATATTAGACCCTTATCAGAGGCATTAACAATATAGCAGATATACTATTGGGGCATGAATTCCACTCTGTGTCAATGTCGTGTACTGTTACATGCTTATGGATAGAATGGATTTTTACTGATAAATTATATGCTCATACCGTTTATATATTTTTATATTTAATTAAAAAGTTGATTTGTATTTATTATCAAGGTACAATATTATTGGTTTTACCCATAGTGCTGTTTTACCTTTCATGTTTATACAGACTGCTTTTTAGCACAAGAGGCTGACACCCCATCACCAACTACTCCCCCCGCCCCGTCCTCCTCCCTCCAAAACACATACCATTTTCTTTTTTTTAATTAAAGTAGCAGGGGTAATAGGCAGCTCCAGAGCGGTTCATAACTTGTTTTCTGTGCTTTGCTCATAGGCAGTAAGGAAAAACAGTATAAATATAAACCTAACATAAGCCCCTAGCATTAAGCCTAATTGAGGAAATCATGTTCTTGAGGTTCTAACACCTCTTATGGAATATCCCAAGCTATTCAAAAGCGAAACTAAATGAAACCTCTGTCACAAGATCACACATGCGCTCCTTAACCACACCGTCTAGCTTCCAGTTTATTTGAAACCGCTTTCTCTATTGCTTCAGCTATGAACATAAATTTAGGCAAATAGCTGTTCATTGATTCCAGTGAAAGAATTTAGCAATACAGGGTTGAGTCTCCCTTATCCAAAATGCTTGGGACCAGAGGTATTTTGGATATGGGATTTTTCCGTATTTTGGAATAATTGCATACCATAATGAGATATCATGGTGATGGGACCTAAATCTAAGCACAGAATGCATTTATGTTACATATACACCTTATATACACAGCCTGAAGGTAATTTTAGCCAATATTTTGTATAACTTTGTGCATTAAACAAAGTGTGTCTACATTCACACAATTCATTTATGTTTCATATACACCTTATACACACAGCCTGAAGGTCATTTAATACAATATTTTTAATAACTTTGTGTATTAAACAAAGTTTGTGTACATTGAGCCATCAAAAAACAAAGGTTTCACTATCTCACTCTCACTCAAAAAAGTCCGTATTTCGGAATATTCCGTATTTCGGAATATTTGGATATGGGATACTCAACCTGTATTGTAATCAAGAATAAAGCTTTTTAAAGTAAAATATTCGTGTGTGCAAAGGCGACTGTTCTATGTAAAGAATCACTGGAGTGATTCAGGTAATGGATCTCTTGAGCATGGATCAAGGTCACAATAACTGGACCACAAAACAAAACAAACATCAAATATCTACTACGTGGTCTGCTAAGTACAGATGTGTCCATTATATACTATTGCTACAGTCACGCCAAACATAACAAACAAAACCACTTCACCAGACTGCACTGATTAATATATGTGACATTTGTATATCTGTGAGCGACTGAGTTTGAACCTGTAGACCAGGAGTGGCCAAAAGGTAGATTGTGATCTACCGGTAGCTCGCAGAGCATCCACCGGTATATCGCGACAGACTTAACAGAGAATAACTGTAAGGAGCCTGCCGCCGCTGCTTCTCTTCACAGATCCCAGGGATGCAGTGTGCGGGTGCACAGGTGACGTAATGACATCACCCGTGATGTGAGGAGCCTGGGCGCTAGTTGGATCCAGTTTGATACAGTAGGTGGTGGCGATGTCAGGAGAAGCAGCCAGTGGGAGGCAATGCAGCGTGAAAGCGGGAGCCGTGACTGCGGGGAGAGGGAGGACTGAAGCTAGTCAGCGTGACAACTTGTCAGGTAAGTTATGCAAAGGGGGGTTTCTTCACAAGGGGAGGGACGATCTGCAAAGGGTCGGATCTTTACAGAGTGTGGTATCTTCACAAAGGGTTTTTGTACACAAAGGGGATCTGCAAAGGGTGGAGGATCTGCACAAAGAGGATTATTGTACAGGGGGCTATTATGGAGGGGACTGTAAGGGGGGGTATCCGCAAAGTGGGGGATTTGCACGGACCAGGGTATTGTACAGGAGGCTACTATGCAGGGGAGTGGGAGGGGGGGGGTATCTGCACAAGGGGGGGATTTGTACTGAGGGGGATTGTTTGATGTCATTCTTAATGCTATTTTTAAATGTGCGCATTATTACTGGTGTTATTTGACGCCGGTAGATCACTGGTAAGTAAGTGAACAAAAAATAGATCCCAGGTCCCAAAAGTCCGGCCACTGCTGCTGTAGACGAAGTGCTACCATGTAGCAGCTTTACTTCACACCCAGTTCCATTGTGCTTCGTCCACAGACTCAGCTGTACATAGTTATACAAGTGTTGCATATCAAACTAATCAGCGCAGTCTCGGTTTAGTTGAATCGACTAAGACGCACATTACAATGAAAAAAACACTAAAGAGCAGCTACACCTCTCAGCAAGGCTGACCTACACCAGGCATCTAGCACCGCACGGTGTATTGAGACTAGGTGTATGAGGACACATTTGTAAGTTATTATTCACTAGAACACTGTGTACACCAACAATTGTATGGTAGGGTGGGAGCAAGAACCATTATTCGGGTCCTGACTCACTTACTAGGCTTTGGATGTCAGCATTTTTCCTGACAGCTTGTGATGTTCTACCAAAATGACAGTAGTGACAGCATTAATAACATATAGAAAGTAAAAGGATGAGGGACAACTATGTAGGCCTACCGGCTTATGCTTTAATAGAGTCACAAATAATTTAGGTGACTTAGTATCCTTATATTTCTCTGCAAGTGGTGGACCCTCCCATATATAAACAGCAGGTTCTGCCATTAAACCTACGCAATTCTAAATGCATCCTCTAATTATCCTCTCGCCATCTCACATAACGCTTTTACCTTTTTGTTATTTTTAAATTCCCTTTATCAACCAATACTACGATCTGCATGTCACTAACATATCATTTACTCAATTATTTATATGGGGAAAAAATATAATTTAGTAAAACAATTGCATACATATAATGTACTGTGTCGATTCCTACTGATTTAAATAGTACTCGGACTCCTCTATACCTTCTGGCACACAGTGGCAGAATTAATGGAGGTGCAGTTTCTATGGATGCTGGAGGTGAGTGGAGTTATCAATGCCAGGTGTCCAAGCCCTCCTGACACCTTGCTCCTCTGTAGTCCCCACTCTGCTCTTAAAAGTACTCTTGGACCGGGCATGCTCAAAATCGGCACCAATTCTTTTCTTTTGGGGGCACTTTGGGCTAGAGCAGCATCTCCGATTCCCCAACTCAAATTTTGCCATGGAGCTCTGCAACTAATTTTCACCCCTCGTTATGCAGCATACATTATGCCCTATTTTATTGGTGGCTGTAAACTGGACCGTTTCTTTCAGTCTACGCTGCATTGCTCACTGTTTTAAGGGATCGGAAACTTTGCTTTTAAGAGTTTTCTCTGTATATATCCACTGGAGACAAGAAGTATATGAACGGCACTTACCAGCTATCCTTTGCATCTTCATCCGTCGTGCCTGAATGCGCCCTTTAGCCAGTCTTTGTTTGGCTATGATACAGCGGATGTGGTCTGAGAAGATGAATGTTGCTTGAAGGATGGGGTATGGCTTTGAGTGCGGAGTTGATGCTGGTTTGTGGATTGTTATATTCAGTGCTCTACTGTCATCTTCTACACCAGTTACTTGCATATCCTAAGAAGAATAAACATGGCTTTACTATAAAATAAAAATCCATATTGTTATGGAAAAAAACAGGATAACACACTAATCAGTACAAGTGTACTGTATAACCTCCATGTTGTGGTTGTATAGAATGAAAACATGTATGATGGGCAGCACAGATAGTATAATGGTTAGCATTACTGCCTCACAGCATTGAGGTCATGGGTTCAATTCCAACCATGGACCTTACTGTGTGGAGTTTGTATATTCTCCCCGTGCTTGCGTGGATTTCCTCCGGTTACATCCCACAGTCCAAAAATATACTGGTAGGTTAATTGGCTCCCAACCAAATTAACCCTAGCATGAATGTGTCTGTGTGTACATGTGGTAGGGAATATAGATTGTAAGCTCCACTGGGGCAGGGACTTATGTGAATGGCCAAATATTCTCTATAAAGTGCTGCAGAATATGTATGCTCTATAAACTGTAAATAACTGGTAATAATACTAATAATAATATTTGTACATAGTCATTAGACATGACTACTGTAGTGCTCGGTGAATGTGCGCTTGCATTTGATTTTTTCTTTTTGCAGTGTACAGTCATGGAGCTTATACTTAGTACATTAAGTATGTGGCATGGATGTAGTGGTAAGCTAGTCCCAACCATGTACTTACTGTAACTAGTAGCAGTGTACATAGATGTGTGCAATAGAAAGTAATGAGCGGTAGGAGCACTTACTGTATATCCTATACAAGAGCATGCTGATCGTGAACTGTCCACCTCTGCTGACTACAGAGTCTTAAGGCAAAAAATAGGATTTTAATTACCTACTGGTAAATCCTTTTCTCGTAGTCCGTAGAGGATGCTGGGGTCCATTTAGTACCATGGGGTATAGACGGGTCCTTTGGGAGCCACTGGCACTTTAAGAGTTTAATACTGTGGGCTGGCTCCTCCCTCTATGCCCCTCCTACCAGACTCAGTCTAGAAACTGTGCCCGAGGAGATGACATACTTCGAGAGAAGGAATTACACAGATAGTGGTGAGATTCATACCAGCTCACACATAACAAAAAGGAAAGCCAAGCTAACCAACTTGGAACAATTCAGCAACGGCTGAAACAACAATATTTAATCAAGTAACAATGCAGGAATACGAAGCACTGGGCGGGCGCCCAGCATTCTCTACGGACTACAAAAAAACGATTTACCGGTAGGTAATTAAAATCCTATTTTCTCTTACGTCCTAGAGGATGCTGGGGTCTATTTAGTACCATGGGGATGTGCCAAAGCTCCCAGTACGGGAGGGAGAGTGCTGAGGTTCCTGCAGAACAGATTGACCAAACTTTAGGTCCTCAGAGGCCAAAGTATCGAAATTGGAGAACTTAGCAAACGTGTTCGACCCAGACCAAGTAGCTGCTCGGCAAAGCTGTAAAGCCGAGACACCCCGGGCAGCCGCCCAGGAAGAACCCACTTTACGAGTAGAGTGGGCCTTAATAAATCCGTCGAAAAAGCATGCTGGATAGTAAACTTGATCGAGCGAGAAATCGTATGCTTAGAAGCAGGACACCAAATCTTGTTGGGATCATAAAGGACAAATAAAGCGTCCGACTTCCTGTGATGAGAAGTTCTCTCCACATAAATTTTCAAAGCCCTCACCACATCCAAGGACTTTGAGGTAATTGAGGAGTCAGTAGCCACTGGCACCACAATAGGTTGGTTGATACGAAAGGCTGACACAACTTTCGGAAGAAATTGTTGACGCGTTCTGAGCTCAGCCCTATCTTCATGAAAAATCAAGTAGGGGCTCTTGCATGACAATGCCCCCAATTCTGACACACGTCTAGCAGATGCCAATGCCAACAATGTGACCGCCTTCCACGTAAGAAACTTGACGTTCACCTCCTGCAAAGGATCGGACCAATCTGATTGCAGGAACTGCAGCACCACATTAAGATCCCAAGGTGCCGTAGGAGGCACAAAAGGTGGATGGATGTGCAGAACTCCTTTCAAGAAAGTCTGAACCTCAGGGAGGGCGGCCAATTGCTTCTGGAAGAAAGAGGACAAGGCCGAAATTTGAACCTTTCTGGAGCCCAAGCGAAGGCCCACATCCACACCTGCTTGCAGAAAGAAGAGAAACTGTCCCAGTTGAAACTCCACCGTTGGAAACTTCTTGGATTCACACCAAGACACATACTTTTTCCAAATCAGATGGTAATGTTTAGACGTAATTCCCTTCCTAGCTTGAATCAGGGTAGGAATTACATTTTTCGGAATGCCCTTCCGAGCTAAGATCAGGCGTTCAACCTCCATGCTGTCAAACGTAGCCGCGGTAAGTCTTGATAGGTGAACGGCCCCTGTTGCAGAAGGTCCTCGCGAAGAGGAAGAGGCCTCGGATCCTCCAGCAGTAATTCCAGAAGATCCGCACACCAAGCCCTTCTTGGCCAGTCCGGAGCAATGAGGATCACCTGAACTCTTGTTCTTTTTATTAGTTTGAGAATCCTTGGGATGAGTGGAAGTGGAGGGAACACATACACTGACTGGAACACCCACAGAGTTACCAGTGCGTCCACCGCCACTGCCTGTGGGTCTCTCGACCTGGAACAGTACCTCCGAAGCTTCTTGTTGAGGCGAGACGCGATCATATCTACCGGAGGTACACCCCATCGGCTCGTCACCTCTGCGAATACCTCCGGGTGGAGGCCCCATTCTCCTGGATGGAGATCGTGTCTGCTGAGGAAGTCCGCTTCCCAGTTGTCCACTCCCGGAATGAAGATTGCTGATAGCGCCACCGCATGCTTTTCTGCCCAGAGGAGGATTCATGTTACCTCTGACATTGCCGCTCTGCTCTTCGTTTCGCCCTGTGGGTGTATGTAGGACACTGCCGTTACATTGTCCGACTGAACCTGAATGGCCAGATCTTGCAGAAGATGCGCCGCTTGAAGAAGGCCGTTGTATATGGCCCTTAGCTCCAGAATGTTTATCGGAAGGATGGATTCCAGACTTGACCACCTTCCTTGGACGTTTTCCCCTTGGGTGATCGTTCCCCAACCTCTGAGACTTGCATCCGTGGTTAGAAGGATCCAATTCTGAATCCCGAACCTGCGGCCCTCGAGTAGGTGAGAAGTTTGCAGTCACCAGAGGAGTGAAATTCTGGCTTTCGGCGACAGGTGTATCCGCTGGTACATGTGAAGGTGTGATCCTGACCACTTGTCCAGGAGATCCAGCAGGAAGAACCTTGCATGGAATCTTCCATATTGTAGAGCCACATAGGAGGCAATCATCTTCCCCTGAAGGCGAATGCACTGATGAACAGACACCTGGGCTGGCTTCAAGACATCCCGAACCATTGATTGGATCACCAATGCTTTCTCCACTGGCAGAAACACCCGCTGCACTTCCAAATGTGACTTTGGAAGGTTCAGGATCCACCCGTGATCCTGGAGTAGTCGAGTTGAGAGAGCAATTCTCTGCAACAACCTCTCCCTGGAAGATGCTTTTATCAGCAGATCATCCAGATATGGAATTTTGTTCACTCCTTGCCTGCGAAGGAGTAGCATCATCTCTGCCATGACCTTGGTGAACACCCTTGGTGCTGTGGAGAGGCCAAAAGGCAGTGCCTGGAACTGATAGTGACAATCCAGCAGCGCAAATCGGAGATAAGCGGAATGATCTGTGAGGTGGAAGTTCCTGGAACTCCAGTCTGTAGCCCTGGGTAACATGTCTGTCACCCAGGGGTCTTGGCATGATGACGCCCAGATGTGACTGAAATTTTTTAGTCTCGCTCCCACCTGCCCGATCTCCTGGCTGGGAGGACCACCATCCTGCTGAAGATTTTGAGGAAACAGAACCTGGTTTCTGTTCCTGAGAACCTGTTGGTGCAGGTTTTCTGGATTTTTCCCGACCACCCCTAAAGAAGGTGGAAGGGGATTTGGATTTTTAAAATTTTGCGGTCCGAAAGGACTGCAGTGTAGATGTAGGATAAGATTTCCTAGTCGGTGGTGCTGCTGCGGAGAGAAAGGTTGACTTACCCGCAGTTGCCGTGAAGATCCATGCATCCAATGCATCCACAAACAGAGCCTGACCTGTGAAGGGTAGGTTCTCCACACTTTTCTTGAATTCTGCATCCGCAGTCCATTAGCGTAGCCAGAGTCCTCTGCGCACCGAAACCGCCATGGAAGTAGCCCTCGCGTTCAGCATGCCAAGGTCCTTCATGGCCTCCACCATGAACCCAGCAGAATCCTGTATGTGACGCAAAAACAATTCAATGTCACACATATCCATAGTATCTAAGTCCTCTAGTAATGTGCCTGACCACTTTACTATGGCTTTAGAAATCCACGCACAAGCAATAGTGGGCCTTAAAGCCACGCCTGTAGCAGTGTATAGTGACGTAGTCTCAATCTTGCGGTCAGCCGGCTCTTTTGAACCAGGGACAGGTAAAACCACCTTTTTAGACAACCTAGAAACAGAAGCATCTACTATAGGTGGGTTTTCCCACTTCTTTCTATCCTTCTCAGGGAATTGGAAAGCAATGAGAATTCTTTTAGGGATCTGGAATTTTTTTTCTGTGTTTTCCCAGGATTTTTCAAATAAAGAATTTAACTCCTTAGAAGCCGGGAAGGTGAGCGAGTATTTCCTATTTTCCGTAAAATAAGATTCCTCTACTTGTTCAGGAACCTTCTCAGAAATATGTAAAACATCCCTAATGGCTTCAGTCATTAACTGCACCCCCTTAGCAAGGGATGCATCACCTCCCTGCATATCCCCATCACCGTCCCCTGTATCAGAGTCGGTATCAGTATCAACTTGCATTATCTGGGCAAGTGTACGCTTCTTTGTGTATGTAGGTGGGTTAGTAGAGGAAGTAGTGGGAGCTGAATGCTGCAACCCCTCTACAGATTTTCTCAAAAACTGCGTCTCTTTCTCATTATGGGACATCCTTGATGAAATCTGGGATATCATTCCCCTTAAAGAATTCACCCATGGGGGTTCAGATTCAGAAGGCTGGGAAAGCACATTGCAGTCCTGAGTACATGGAATAGACTCCTCTGCGGAAGATACACTCTCTGCAGCACATGATACAGAGCCCTTAGACATGGTAATGTGGATATATACTCTCACACACACACACATACAGGAAAATGTCAGACACAGTTTCCCCCAGAGTACCGTCACAGAGTATAAAGAGCTAGCCACACAGCGCCCCTGTGGACAGTTAGGATAAAAGCCCGGCGCTGACTAATCAACCTTAATAGGTTGAATAGTACTAACTACACTCTCCCCCCCTGTCTATAACACCCTGGTACCGCAGTAACTGGAGTTATGTGGGGTTCAGCGCTACCTGTCAGCGTCCTGTTCAGCGTTCTGCAGGGAGAAAATGGCGCTGGTGAGTGCTGGATCCGCTATGAGGAGAAGCCCCGCACCCCGTAATGGCGTGCTGCTTCCCGCACAATGATTATACTGGTCTGAGGTCTCATGGTGCTAACAGCGGGTTTAGCCCCTGTTAGCTATATACACCAGTGTTAGGGTGATCTTCCTGGCCCAGGACGCCCCTCAGCAGCATCTACATACACATGTTGCTGAGCCTGTATGGAGCGCAGCCTGCCAGAACTGCGCACCCACCCATGTGCCGCCATTCCCGCTGGCGACCCGCTAACTGGACCACTGGCGCTGTACTCACCACTCTTCTTTCTTCTGGCTCTGTTAGGGGGTGACGGCCGTGCTGCGGGAGTGAGCGGTCGTCTCGTGGACTTGCAATCAGCACCCTCAGGAGCTCAGTGTCTCGTCAGCGGAGATAGAGAACCATTAACTTCTATAGTTGGTTCCTACTCCCCCACTAAGTCCCACGAAGCAGGGAGGCTGTTGCCAGCAACCTCCGTGTGCCTAACACTCTTAGAAAAAAAATAAAACTAGAAAAACTCCTAAGAGCTCCCCTAGCTGTGACCGGCTCCTCCGGGCACATTTTCTAAACCGAGTCTGGTAGGAGGGGCATAGAGGGAGGAGCCAGCCCACACTATTAAACTCTTAAAGTGCCAGTGGCTCCCAAAGGACCCGTCTATACCCCATGGTACTAAATGGACCCCAGCATGCAAGAGAAAGTGAAAATAAAAACAAGTCCCCTGTCATCTTCAGATGAGATCAAAGTGGCATAGCTAAGGATCAATAATTGCACGTTCATTTCATAATGGGCAGTGCTCTTATCCTACCATCCCCCTAAAGCACTTTGGTCAGGAGTGCTTATAAGAAGGGGCAGCAGTGGTATAAAAGGCAGAAGCATACAAGTTTGGTCATTTAGCATGCCAAACAGGTTTAGAAATGTGACAAAGCCTTGAATAGATTAGGATGCAATTTACTAATTGAAAGTACTGACCACCAAAATGTCATCAGCCCCCCACCCCACTTTGAATGGTTTATAGTTAACAAAGAATGAACTATCCTAGATAGTGGCGTAACTACTGCCCCCGCAGCCCTCGCGGTGGCTGGGGGGCGAGCGGCTGCGGGGGCGCCACTGATTTAGAGCAGATTGACATGCGGACGAGCGTCCGCATGTCAATCTGTTGTCACTAACCCTCCCTGCTGTAAGGAGGGACACGGAGGGCACAGCGCGCGCCTCTCCCGTGTCCCTCCTGCATCTCCGTCGGGTCTAATAAAGGAAGTGCCGTTCGTGAGCTCTGATTGGCTCACGAACCGGCACTTCCTTTATTAGACCCGACGGAGATGCAGGAGGGACACGGGAGAGGCGCGCGCTGTGCCCTCCTTGTCCCTCCAACACAGCAACGGGGGAGCGCGGGGGGGGCACTGAGGGGACATATATGGCACTGGGGGGGGGCACTGAGGGGGCATATATGGCACAGGAGGGGCACTGAGGGGGCATATATGGCACTGGGGGGGCACTGAGGGGGCATATATGGCACTGGGGGAGCATATATGGCACTGGGGGGGGCACTTAGGGGGCATATATGGCACTGTATGTGTACCTGGCACATGGGGGGGGGCTATATTTGGCACTGGGGGCATGTAGGCACCTGGCACTGTGGGGGAATATCTGGCACTGGGGGCATATGTGGCACTAGAGGGGGGCACTGAGGGGGCATATATGGCACTGAGGGGGCATATATGGCACTGTATGTGTACCGGGCACATGGGGGGGGGGGGGGGGGGGGGCTATATTTGGCACTGGGAGCATGTGAGCACCTGGCACTGTGGGGGAATATCTGGCACTGGGGGCATATGTGGCACGGGGGGGGGGGGGGGGCTATATTTGGCACTGGGGGCATGTGAGTACCTGGCACCGTGGGGGTATATCTGGCACTGGGGACATGTGTGGCACTGGGAGCACAGCCCTAGCAACAAGCACTACCCCCTAGCAACGAGCATGACACCCAGTGCATGAAACCCCTGGCAACGAGCATGACACCCAGTGCATGAAACACCTGGCAACGAGCATGACACCCTGAGCATGAAAATCCCTGGCACCGTGCATGGGCCCTCATTCCGAGTTGTTCGCTCGGTATTTTTCATCGCATCGCAATGAAAATCCGCTTAGTACGCATGCGCAATGTTCGCACTGCGACTGCGCCAAGTAACTTTACTATGAAGAAAGTATTTTTACTCACGGCTTTTTCTTCGCTCCGGCGATCGTAATGTGATTGACAGGAAATGGGTGTTACTGGGCGGAAACACGGCGTTTCAGGGGCGTGTGGTTGAAAACGCTACCGTTTCCGGTAAAAACGCAGGAGTGGCCGGAGAAACGGTGGGAGTGCCTGGGCGAACGCTGGGTGTGTTTGTGACGTCAACCAGGAACGACAAGCACTGAACTGATCGCACAGGCAGAGTAAGTCTGGAGCTACTCTGAAACTGCTAAGTAGTTAGTAATCGCAATATTGCGAATACATCGGTCGCAATTTTAAGAAGCTAAGATTCACTCCCAGTAGGCGGCGGCTTAGCGTGTGTAACTCTGCTAAATTCGCCTTGCGACCGATCAACTCGGAATGAGGGCCATGGAACCAAGAGCATGAAACCCCTGGCAACGAGCAGGTAATTTAAAAGTAATTAGAAGCCTTACTGTAGGACAGTGGTTCCCAAACTGTGTGCCGTGGCTCCCTGGGGTGCCTTGGGACACTTGCAGGGGTGCCCTGGGTTGGTGGTCCAGGACCAATTCAAATAATTTATGGTCAATATAATAGGCAAAACTTGTGCTGGTGGCTGCCAGTCATAAAATATGGGGACAAACAGAAGCAAATCTTGTCCCTCACCACATAACTGACCCTAAAGATGACATATAAACGCGATCTACTTAATGTAATATTTCTTTCTAAATTTCTCAATAAGAAATTTTTGGCCTAGGGGTGCCGTGAAAAAAATTCTGATATTCTAGGGTGCCGTGACTACAAAAAGTTTGGAAACCACTGCTGTAGGACTTAATGTGTAATGGGCATTACGGTGTGTGGCATAATGTATCACGGACATTGCGGTGTGTGTCATAATGTGTCACAGGCATTACGGTGTGTGGCATACTATATCACGGGCATTGTGGTATGTGGTATAATGTCTCAGGGGCATTGCAGTGTGGAATAGGGTATAACGGGCATTGCGGTATGTGTCACAGGCATTACGGTGTATGGTATACTATATCACGGGCATTGTGATATGTGGTATAATGTCTCAGGGTCATTGCAGTGTGTGGCATAATGTATCACGGACATTGCGGTGTGTGTCATAATGTGTCAGGCATTACGGTGTGTTGTATACTATATCACGGGCATTGTGGTATGTGGTATAATGTCTCAGGGTCACTGCAGTGTGGCATAATGTATAACGGGCATTGCGGTATATGTCACGCATTACTGTGTGTTGTATACTATATCACGGGCATTGTCTTATGTGGTATAATGTCTCAGGGTCATTGCAGTGTGTGTCATAATGTGTCACAGGCATTGTATGTGCTATAATCTATCAGGGGCATTGCAGTGTGTAGCATAATGTATAACGGGCATTGTGATTCCTGTCGTCATGTGTCACAGGCATTACGGTGTGTGGCATAATGTGTCACAGGCATTACAGTGTGTGGCATAATGTGTCACAGACATTGTATGTGCTATAATGTATCAGAGGCATTGCAGTGTGTAGCATAATGTGGCGCCGAAGAAGTTTTTGGCTTGGGGGAGAAAAACTTCTAGTTACGCCACTGATCCTAGATGTTACAATTACTGTACTAATTTTTGTACAATTTCACTATGTAGCCCAATGAAAGAAAACTATTTGAAAATGTTATTAAGATTAAAATCACACAAGGAGAACAAGTAATAAAATGACTACAACTGGTCAACAGGGATTGAGATTTCTGCCATATTCTAATTAGGTTCCTCCTGGGCAATGCATGATGTGCAAAGCAGTGCCTGTAGATGATGTCCCTGGAGAAGAGCTTAACTGTGAGATACACAAGCACAATGGCTGACTTAACATCGATTGCTCACTGAATAATTGAAGCTCTAATGCAGATATGGTTGTCTACATTCTCATAGTAATAATGAAATATTTTTAGTGTAAAGGATCAAGAAAAATATCACCAGCAAATTACTGACCTGTAATAAACCAGCAAACTTCACAACTCCCCAACCAAGTCGTTTACTGTCCGGCTCCACCAAGCTCATCTGATAGATGTCCACGGCCAAAAATCTCTGCACCTGGTCTCCTTCCTTGGTTATTACCGTGCAAGCTATTAAATCACTGTTATCTGTTAAAGAGAAGAAGATTCATATTGAGCACATCTAGCTGGATTATAGCCTGACCATGATAGCCATGAAAAAAATATTAACACTACTATGATATATCCTACTTTCTGAATTTACTTAAGTCAAAATGCTTTCCAGCAAATCAATGTACGTGAGCAAACAGGGGCAACAAGATAAGAGACACTCAGAGGACTGCTTTGCGTCATCTTACCATGGTTATTTACTCAGGCCCTATCATGCTATCCCCAAAATCCAATCTTCTTACCGAATTCATAGTCTGGCCAGTAATGAGTTAGTGCGTACTCCTAAGTGAGGTTTGTTATTTCCTTTAGTTTTCTTTATAGCTAATGCTATAAAATTATCTTGAATTTTTTTTTTTTTACTGCAGAAACATTGCAACTATTTCGTCAATAAGCACGAACCGACTAACATTATGGCAAAGTTGTCCAAAAGTAATTTTTCTAGCAAACTAAGATGGGGGTAAGATCATACTTGCCTACCTGACCCTCTCCATGAGGGAGAAAATGCTCTGTTCCTGGACTTTCCTGGTAATGTATGATTGCCATCACCTGAGGTGAAACACCTTTCTTATCAATTACCTAGCTCACCACAGGTGATGGCAATCATACATTACCAGGAAAGTCCAGGAACAGAGCATTTTCTCCCTTATGGAGAGGGTCAGGTAGGCAAGTATGGGTAAGATATGTCGACAACCATAATGTCAACATGAGTGTAGGCAGGGTTTGGTCAACGTGCTAGCATGAAGACACGGACACTGACATTCATAATGTGGATAGTGATGAAATTACATGTTAGAATGTCGACATATTGTCCCTGGTGGCCCAGTGGTCACACCCGATAGCTGTAGTTGCATCTTTCTTGGTCCCACGGTCATGTGACTCTTCCAGTGGGCTGCATTTCGGTTAGAACAATGGCGCTATCCCTAACCCCTACCACTAACCCTAACTATCCCTGATGTCAACATTGTAAACGTCAACATTCTGAGTATACAGACATGTTGGCTGTTGACATCGTAACACTCAACATTTTAGTGTTGACATTATGAACATTATTACTATCGTCCTAATGACCAAGATTGGTAATATTTAACACATATCTTTTGACTATCCTGATTTTTGCAGGAGATCAAATTTTCATGTGCCAAAATAGGGTGTGACCACACGGCTTCAGGCTGCTGCCACATCTGTGTGTCTTGAACAGATAAGCTGTAGCTACAGGTTTCAGTGAAAGCAATTGCGAGGCATACTGCTTGCCTACTCAAGGTGAAACAAATCAGATTCTAATGGAACTGTTCTATAAATGTATTATGTTCTATAAATGTATTATGTATGCTACAAAATAATATTTGTTTTCAAATAAAGCACCTGTGACTATCCTTCTAGCAAATACAAAGTAATGTCAAGAAGCTCTGAAAACAAAGTCCAAATGTCGACAAGCAAAATGTCAATAGTTACATGTCAACATGGTTAAAATCTCGACATTTAACATGTTGACATAAAAAAAATAAGATTTTACTCACCGGTAAATCTATTTCTCGTAGTCCGTAGTGGATGCTGGGAACTCCGTAAGGACCATGGGGAATAGACGGGCTCCGCAGGAGACTGGGCACTCTAAAAGAAAGATTAGGTACTATCTGGTGTGCACTGGCTCCTCCCTCTATGCCCCTCCTCCAGACCTCAGTTAGGATACTGTGCCCGGAAGAGCTGACACAATAAGGAAGGATTTTGAATCCCGGGTAAGACTCATACCAGCCACACCAATCACACCGTATAACTCGTGATACTATACCCAGTTAACAGTATGAAATATAACTGAGCCTCTCAACAGATGGCTCAACAATAACCCTTTAGTTAGGCAATAACTATATACAAGTATTGCAGACAATCCGCACTTGGGATGGGCGCCCAGCATCCACTACGGACTACGAGAAATAGATTTATCGGTGAGTAAAATCTTATTTTCTCTGACGTCCTAGTGGATGCTGGGAACTCCGTAAGGACCATGGGGATTATACCAAAGCTCCCAAACGGGCGAGAGAGTGCGGATGACTCTGCAGCACCGAATGAGAGAACTCAAGGTCCTCCTCAGCCAGGGTATCAAATTTGTAGAATTTAGCAAACGTGTTTGCCCCTGACCAAGTTGCAGCTCGGCAAAGTTGTAAAGCCGAGACCCCTCGGGCAGCCGCCCAAGATGAGCCCACTTTCCTCGTGGAATGGGCTGTTACTGATTTAGGATGCGGCAATCCAGCCGCAGAATGCTCCAGCTGAATTGTGCTACAAATTCAGCGAGCAATAGTCTGCTTAGAAGCAGGAGCACCTATTTTGTTGGGTGCCTACAGGATAAAAAACGAGTCAGTTTTCCTGACTCCAGCCGTCCTGGAAATATAAATTTTTAAGGCCCTGACTACGTCCAGTAACTTGGAATCTTCCAAGTCCCTAGTAGCCGCAGGCACTACAATAGGTTGGTTCAAGTGAAAAGCTGAAACCACCTTAGGGAGAAACTGGGGACAAGTCCTCAATTCTGCCCTATCCATATGGAAAATCAGATAAGAGCTTTTACATGACAAAGCCGCCAATTCTGACACACGCCTGGCCGAAGCCAAGGCCAATAACATGACCACTTTCCACGTGAGATATTTCAAATCCACAGTTTTAAGTGGCTCAAACCAATGTGATTTTAAGAAACTCAACACCACGTTGAGATCCCAAAGTGCCACAGAAGGCACAAAAAAGGGGCTGAATATGTAGCACTCCCTTTACAAATGTCTGAACTCCAGGCAGTGTAGCCAGTTCTTTCTGGAAGAAAATCGACAGAGCCGAAATCTGGACCTTAATGGAACCCAATTTTAGGCCCATAGTCACTCCTGACTGTAGGAAGTGCAGAAAACGACCCAGCTGAAATTCCTCCGTTGGGGCCTTCCTGGCCTCACACCACGCAACATATTTTCGCCAAATACGGTGATAATGGTTTGCGGTTACTTCTTTCCTGGCTTTTATCAGCGTAGGAATGACTTCCTCCGGAATGCCCTTTTGCTTTAGGATCCGGAATTCAACCACCATGCCGTCCAACGCAGCTGCGGTAAGTCTTGGAACAGACAGGGCCCCTGCTGTAGCAGATCCTGTCTGAGCGGTAGAGGCCATGGGTCCTCTGATATTATTTCTTGAAGTTCTGGGTACCAAGCTCTTCTTGGCCCATCCGAAACCACGAGTATTGTTCTTACTCCTCGTTTTCTTATTATTCTCAGTACCTTTGGTATGAGAGGCAGAGGAGGGAATACATAAACCGACTGGTACACCCACGGTGTCACTAGAGCGTCCACAGCTATTGCCTGAGCGTCCCTTGACCTGGCGCAATATCTAGTTTTTTGTTTAGGCGGGACGCCATCATGTCCACCTGTGGCCTTTCCCAACGGTTTACGAACAGTTGGAAGACTTCTGGATGAAGTCCCCACTGTCCCGGGTGTCGGTCGTGTCTGCTGAGGAAGTCTGCTTCCCAGTTGTCCACTCCCGGAATGAACACTGCTGACAGTGCTAAGACGTGATTTTCCGCCCATCGGAGAATCCTTGTGGCTTCTGCCATCGCCATCCTGCTTCTTGTGCCGCCCTGTCGGTTTACATGGGCGACTGCCGTGATGTTGTCTGATTGGATCAGTACCGGCTGGTTTTGAAGCAGAGGCCTTGCCAGACTTAGGGCATTGTAAATGGCCCTCAGTTCCAGAATATTTATGTGTAGGGACGACTCCTGACTTGACCAAAGTCCTTGGAAATTTCTTCCCTGTGTGACTGCCCCCCAGCCTCGAAGGCTGGCATCCGTGGTTACCAGGACCCAGTCCTGTATGCCGAATCTGCGGCCCTCTTGAAGATGAGCACTCTGCAGCCACCACAGTAGAGATACCCTGGTCCTTGGAGACAGGGTTATCAGCCGATGCATCTGAAGATGCGATTCCGACCACTTGTCCAAGAGGTCCCACTGAAAGGTTCTTGCATGGAACCTGCCGAATGGAATTTTGCTTCGTAAGAAGCTACCATTTTTCCCAGGACTCGTGTGCAGTGATGCACCGATACCTGTTTTGGTTTCAGGAGGTCTCTGACTAGAGATGACAGCTCCTTGGCTTTCTCCTGCGGGAGAAACACTTTTTTTTTTTCTGTTGTGTCCAGAACCATCCCCAGGAACAGCAGGCGTGTGGTAGGAACCAGCTGTGACTTTGGAATGTATAGAATCCATCTGTGCTGTTGCAGCACTTCCCGAGATAGTGCTACTCCGACCAACAACTGCTCCATGGACCTCGCCTTTATAAGGAGATCGTCCAAGTACGGGATAATTAAAAACTCCCTTTTTTCGAAGGAGTATCATCATTTCTGCCATTACCTTGGTAAAGACCCTCGGTGCCGTGGACAGTCCAAACGGCAGTGTTTGGAATTGGTAATGGCAATCCTGTACCACAAATCTGAGGTACTCCTGGTGAGGATGGTAAATGGGGACATGTAGGTAAGCATCCTTGATGTCCAGGGATACCATGTAATCCCCCTCCTCCAGGCTTGCAATAACCGCCCTGAGCGATTCCATCTTGAACTTGAATTTTTTTATGTATGTGTTCAAGGACTTCAAATTTAAAATGGGTCTCACCGAACCGTCCGGTTTCGGTACCACAAACAGTGTGGAATAGTAACCCCGTCCTTGTGGAAGTAGGGGCACCTTGACTATCACCTGCTGGGAATACAGCTTGTGAATTGCCTCTAGCACAGCCTCCCTGCCTGAGGGAGTTGTCGGCAAGGCAGATTTGAGGAAACGGCGGGGGGGAGACGCCTCGAATTCCAGCCTGTACCCCTGAGATACTACTGGAAGGATCCAGGGATCCATGTGAGCGAGCCCACTGATCGCTGAAATTTTTGAGGCGGCCCCCCACCGTACCTGGCTACGCCTGTGGAGCCCCCGCGTCATGCGGTGGACTCAGAGGAAGCGGGGGAAGAATTTTGATTCTGGGAACTGGCTGACTGGTGCAGCTTTTTCCCTCTTCCCTCGTCTCCGTGCAGAAAGGAAGCGCCTTTGACCCGCTTGCTTTTCTGAAGCCGAAAGGACTGTACCTGATAATACAGTGCTTTCTTAGGCTGTGAGGAAACCGGAGGTAAAAAATTTTCTTCCCAGCTGTTGCTGTGGATACGAGGTCCCAGAGACCATCCCCAAACAATTCCTCACCCTTATAAGGCTCTATGTGCCTTTTAAAGTCAGCATCACCTGTCCAGTGTCGGGTCTCTAATACCCTCCTGACAGAATGGCCATTGCATTAATTCTGGATGCCAGCCGGCAAAATATCCCTCTGTGCATCCCTCATATATAAGACGATGACTTATGTTCGCAAAATAGTATCCCTGTTTGACAGGGTTACAGACCACGCTGCAGCAGCACTATCTGCAGGTCTCAGTCTAGTACCTGAGTGTGTAAATACAGACTTCAGGATAGCCTCCTGCTTTTTATCAGCAGGTACCTTCAAAGTGGCCGTATCCTAAGACGGCAGTGCCACCTTTTTTGACAAACGTGTGAGCGCCTTATCCACCCTAGGGGATATCTCCCAGCGTAACTTATCCTCTGGCGGGAAAAGGTACGCCATCAGTAACTTTTTAGAAATTACCAGTTTCTTATCGGGGGAACCCACGCTTTTTCACACTTCATTTACTCATTTGATGGGGGAACAAAACACTGCCTGCTTTTTCTCCCCAAACATAAAACCCTTTTTTAGTGGTACTTGGGTTAATGTCAGAAATGTGTAACACATTTTTTATTGCCGGGATCATGTAACGGATGTTCCTAGTGGATTGTGTATATGTCTCAACCTCGTCGACACTGGAGTCAGACTCCGTGTCGACATCTGTGTCTGCCATCTGAGGGAGCGGGCGTTTTTGAGCCCCTGATGGCCTTTGAGACGCCTGGGCAGGCGCGGGCTGAGAAGCCGGCTGTCCCATAGCTGTTACGTCATCCAGCCTTTTATGTAAGGAGTTGACACTGTCGGTTAATACCTTCCACCTATCCATCCACTCTGGTGTCGGCCCACAGGGGGCGACATCCCATTTATCGGCATCTGCTCCGCCTCCACATAAGCCTCCTCATCAAACATGTCGACACAGCCGTACCGACACACCGCACACACACAGGGAATGCTCTGACTGAGGACAGGACCCCACACAGCCCTTTGGGGAGACAGAGAGAGAGTATGCCAGCACACACCAGAGCGCTATATAATGTAGAGATAAACACTATCACTGAGTGAATTTTCCCCAATAGCTGCTTGTATAAACAATATTGCGCCTAAATTTAGTGCCCCCCCTCTCTTTTTAACCCTTTGAGCCTGAAAACTACAGGGGAGAGCCTGGGGAGCGGTCTTCCAGCTACACTGTGAAGAGAAAATGGCGCCAGTGTGCCGAGGGAGATAGCTCCGCCCCTTTTTCGCTGACTTTTCTCCCGCTTTTTTATGGATTCTGGCAGGGGTAATTATCACATATATAGCCTCTGGGGCTATATATTGTGATTATTTTGCCAGCCAAGGTGTTTTTATTGCTGCTCAGGGCGCCCCCCCCCAGCGCCCTGCACCCTCAGTGACCGGAGTGTGAAGTGTGTATGAGGAGCAATGGCGCACAGCTGCAGTGCTGTGCGCTACCTTGGTGAAGACTGAAGTCTTCTGCCGCCGATTTTCCGGACCATCTTCATGCTTCTGGCTCTGTAAGGGGGACGGCGGGGCTCCGGGAACGAACACCAAGGACGGGTCCTGCGGTCGATCCCTCTGGAGCTAATGGTGTCCAGTAGCCTAAGAAGCCCAATCTAGGTGCAAGCAGGTAGGTTCGCTTCTTCTCCCCTTAGTCCCTCGTTGCAGTGAGCCTGTTGCCAGCAGGTCTCACTGTAAAATAAAAAACCTAACATATACTTTCTTTCTAGGAGCTCAGGAGAGCCCCTAGTGTGCATCCAGCTCGGCCGGGCACAGAAATCTAACTGAGGTCTGGAGGAGGGGCATAGAGGGAGGAGCCAGTGCACACCAGATAGTACCTAATCTTTCTTTTAGAGTGCCCAGTCTCCTGCGGAGCCCGTCTATTCCCCATGGTCCTTACGGAGTTCCCAGCATCCACTAGGACGTCAGAGAAAATAGGATTTTGGTTACCTACCGGTAAATCCTTTTCTCGTAGTCCGTAGAGGATGCTGGGGTCCACATTAGTACCATGGGGTATAGACGGGTCCACCATTGGTGCCATTGGCACTTTAGGAGTTTGAGAGTGTGGGCTGGCTCCTCCCTCTATGCCCCTCCTACCAGACTCAGTCTAGAAACTGTGCCCGAGGAGACGGACATCTTCGAGAGAAAGATTTAACACAGATAGTGGCGAGATTCATACCAGCTCACACATACAAGGCACATCAAGCTAACTTAGCTTGAAAACTCAGCAACCGCTGAAAACATTACTTACCAAGTAACAATGCAGTACTTAACTAAAAACAAAGTTGTACTGAACCAGATAACAAATGTAGGAAAACGAAGCGCTGGGCGGGCGCCCAGCATCCTCTGCGAACTACGAGAAAAGGATTTACCGGTAGTTAACCAAAATCCTAATTTTCTCTTACGTCCTAGAGGATGCTGGGGTCCATTTAGTACCATGGGGATGTACTAAAGCTATGCACAAAATGGAAAGCTGCTCAATCAGATTGTAATGTCACTCAGGTGCTAAAAGGGAGGGGTAATTCTGTGTAGGAAAAACAATATGTTCCCTAATGCACACCGAGTGAAAAATATTACTACATAATAGTCAGATAATACGGAGATCTTAGTTGCGTATATCTGCAGATATAGGGTTAAGCCCCCAGGCCAATCGACAAGGCTTCTCCATCACTGGGGGTCCCTAATACTAGGTATGGGTCCGGGGTGCAGGATGTACTAAAGCTCCCAGAACGGGAGGGAGAGCGCGGAGGCTCCTGCAAAACTGATTGATGATCTGAAGTTCAGTCAGAGGCCAAAGTACCGAAGTTGTAGAACTTTGCAAACGTGTTCGACCCAGACCAAGTTGCAGCTCGGCAAAGTTGTAATGCCGAGATACCTGGGCAGCCGCCCAGGAAGACCCCACCATACGAGTAGAGTGGGCCTTGACAGACATAGGACATGGCAAGCCTGCCGTAGAATACGCATGCTGGACAGTGAACCTGATCCAGCAAGCGATCGTCTGCTTAGAAGCAGGACACCCAATTTTCTTGGGATCATACAGGGCAAACAGAGAGTCCGATTTCCTGTGGCGAGCAGTCCTCTTCACATAGATATTCAGAGCCCTTACAACATCCAAGGACTTTGATGAAGTTTAGGAGTCAGTAGCCACTGGCACCACAATAGGTTGGTTGATATGAAATACACAACCTTCGGAAGAAACTGCTGACGTATCCGGAGCTCAGCTCTATCTTCGTGGAAGATCAAGTATGGGCTTTTACAAGACAAAGCCCCCAACTCCGACACACGTCTAGCAGAAGCTAAAGCCAACAACGTGACAGCCTTCCACGTAAGAAACTTGACCTCAACCTCCTGTAGAGGCTCGAACCAGTCCGATTGGAGGAACTGCAACACCACGTTAAGGTCCCAAGGCGCCGTAGGCGGTACAAAGGGAGGTTGGATGTGCAGAACTCCCATCAAAAAGATCTGAACCTCAGGGAGGGCAGCCAATTGTCTTTGGAAGAAAATGGATAGGGCCGAAATCTGGACCTTCACAGATCCCAACCTCAGGCCCATATCCACACCAGCTTGTAGGAAGAGGACAAACCGTCCCAGTTGAAACTCCACCGCAGGAAATTTCTTGGACTCACACCAAGATACACATTTTTTCCAAATTCGACGGTAATGTTTAGACGTTACTCCTTTTCCTAGCCTGTTCGGGATGCCCTTCCGAGCTAGTATCAGGCGTCCAACCTCCATGCCGTCAAATGTAGCCGCGGTAAGTCTTGATAGGCGAACGGCCCCTGTTGCAGCAGGTCCTCCTGAAGAGGAAGAGGCCTCGGCTCTTCTTGCAGTAAATCCAGAAGATCCGCGTACCAATTCCTTCTTGGCCCGTCTGGAGCAATGAGGATCACTTGAACCTTGTTCTCCTTATGAGCTTTAGAACTCTTGGGATGAGTGGAAGTGGAGGAAACACGTACACCGACTGGAACACCCACAGAGTCACTAGGGCATCCACCGCCACTGCTTGCGGGTCCCTCGACTTGGAACAATACAGCCGAAGCTTCTTGTTGAGACGAGAGGCCATCATGTCGATCTGGGGTACGCCCCAAAGATCTGTTACTTCCTTGAACACCACCGGATGGAGGCCCCACTCCCCTGGATGTAGATCGTGTCTGCTGAGGAAGTCCGCTTCCCAGTTGTCTACTCCAGGAATGAAGATTGCTGACAGCGCCAACGCATACTTTTCTGCCCAGAAGATGATTCTCATTACCTCTGCCATTGCAGCTCTGCTCTTCGTACCGCCCTGTCGATTTATGTAAGCCACCATTGTCACATTGTCCGGCTGCACTTGAATGGCCCGATTTCTCAGAAGATGGGCCGCTTGGAGAAGACCGTTGTAGACGGCTCTTAGTTCCAGAATGTTTATCGGCAGGCCGGCTTCCAGACTTGACCACCTTCCTTGGAAGGTTTCCCCTTGAGTGACTGCGCCCAGCCCCGGAGACTTGCATCCGTGGTTAGAAGGATCCAGTCCTGAATCCCGAACATGCGGCCCTCCAGAAGGTGAGGTAACTGCAGCCACCAGAGGAGTGAAATCCTGGCCTTTGGCGACAGACGTATTCTCTGGTGCATGTGTAGATGGGATCCCGACCACTTGTCCAGGAGATCCAGTTGGAAGGACCGAGTGTGAAACCTCCTATACTGCAGAGCCTCGTAAGAGGCCACCATCTTCCCCAGGAGGCGAACACACTGATGAACGGACACCAGGGCTGGCTTCAGGACATCCTGGACCATCGTTTGAATCACCAATGCTTTTTCCTCTGGGAGAAACACCCTCTACACCTCCGTGTCGAGGATAATTCCCAGAAAGGACAACCTCCTGGTTGGTTCCAATTGTGATTTTGGAAGATTCAGGATCCAACCATGTTCCCTGAGAAGCTGGGTCGTGAGTGTTATGGACCGTAACAGCTTCTCCTTGGACGATGCCTTCATCAGCAGATCGTCCAGATACGGAATTATGTTCACCCCCTGTCTGTGGAGGAGAATCATCATTTCCGCCATCACCTTGGTGAATACCGTCGGTGCTGTGGAGAGTCCGAATGGGAGGGCCTGGAACTGAAAAGTGACAGTCCAACAATGCGAATCGAAGATGCATCCTTGATATCCAGGGATACTAGGAATTCCCCCTCCTCCAGACCTGAGATCACTGCCCTTAGAGACTCCATTTTGAACTTGAACTCCCTCAGAAAGAGGTTTAGTGATTTAAGTTCAGAATTGGATTGACCGAACCATCCGGTTTCGGTACCATGAAAAGGTTTGAATAGTAACCTTTGTTTTGCATATGAGGTGGTACTGGTACAATAACCTGTGCTTCCACACCAACTTCTGGACGGCATCTTGCAGGACAGTCCTGTCTGCCAGCAGAGCTGGCAAGCCTGATCTGTAAAATCGTTGAGGAGGGAGATTTTGAAATTCAAGCCTGTACCCCTGGGACACAATATCTTGCACCCAGGGGTACAGGCTGGAGGACACCCAGACATGACTGAAATGTCTGAGTCTCGCTCCCACCGGCCCCACCTCCGGGGAGTGCAGTCCACCGTCATGCGGAGGACTTTGGTGTACCTGAAGCAGGTTTCTGTTCCTGGGAACCTGAAGCCGCAGGTTTCTTGAACTTGGGCCGACCTCACTGAAAGAAGGCGTTGGACGGCTTGGCCTTTCTGGGCTTGTTAGACCGAAAGGGCTGTGATGTAATTGAAGAAAAGGGTTTCTTCGGAGCAGGTATAGCTGAGGGAAGAAAGGGTGACCTATCAGTCGTAGCCGTGGAGAGCCTGACCTGTGTAGGGTATGGTCTCCACACTTCTCCTGGATTCGGTGTCGGCAGACCACTGGTGCAACCACAGTCCTTGATGAGCTGATACTGACATGGAGGAAATCCCCGCAGCCATGGAACCCAGGTCTTTCATGGATTCTACCAGAAATCCTGCCGAATCCTGAATGTTACGTAAAAACAATTTAACATCACATTTCTCCATAGAATCCAAGTCCTCAAGTAACGTGCCTGACCACTTTACTATAGCTTTGGCAATCCAAGCACTGGCAATAGTGGGACGTAGGATCGCCCCAGAAGCCGTGTACATGGATTTGAGCGTATTATCAATTTTACGATCAGCCGTCTCTTTCAAGGCGGTAGATCCTGGAACAAGTAAAACCACCTTTTTTGAGAGTCTGGATACTGACGCGTCAACAATAGGCGGGTTTTCCCATTTTTTCCTATCTTCTACCGGGAAAGGAAACGCTACCAGAACCCTTTTAGGTATCTGGAATTTTTTATCCTGGTTTTCCCAAGCCTTTTCAAATATAGCATTTAATTACTTTGATGCAGGGAAGGTTAGCGAGGCTTTCTTATTTTCAGTGAAGTAAGCCTCCTCAACCTGCTCGGGTGTTGTATCAGCAATATTCAACACATCCCTAATAGCCTCTATCATCAACTGCACCCCTTTTGCAAGGGATACAGCCCCCCGCAACACATCCCCATCACCGCCTGCAGTATCAGAATTGGTATCGGTATTATCCTGCATGATCTGAGCAAGAGCACGTTTATGTGAATATACAGCGGGGAGTCCCGATGTACCAGAACTGTGCCAGACTGTCATAGAGTACTGTAAAGCCGGAGTTGCAGATTCATTTTGTGCAACCCTATTTGAAATCTGAGAAATCATAGATTTGATAGAGGATAACCACTCAGGCTCCCTTGCTGGAATCTGTGCTAAACCAGTGCAATCCGGATTACATGGAAAGGGATCATCCTGAGAGGACATATCCTCTGCAGCATATGACACAGAGTCCCCTGGACATTGCTTAATGGAGACCACAGGCACTCCACACACACACAGGGGAGGACAAACAGAGTTTCACCCCCAAGAATGGCAAGAGAGACACAGAGATTGAAGCCAACCCACACACAGCACTTTTAATATAAAGGGATACCCCCTATCAGCGCTGACTGTGCACCTTAATCAGTTACACAGTCGTTTTGCAGCCACCCCCTACTTCTACAACCCCCTGGTAACGTGATAGATAGCTGGAGTTGCTGTGGAGGGACTTGCTCTTCACTGACAGCGTTGTGCAGGCAGGAAAATGGCGCTGAACGCTGCTGGGTCCGCTCTGAGGAGAATCTCCGCCCCCAAAACGGCACTGTCTTCCCGCTCTTCATAGGATTATACTGGCCTGAGGATTTGTGCTGGCTGAGATCCAGGGACCCCGACAGGCTGTGTGACCAGTGAAGGGTGTAGGCGCTGAGCCTCCGGAGTGCAGTTAATACTGCGCTCCTACCCTTATGCCGCCATCTTCACACAGGCCCCCCGCCTGCTAGGGTGACTCACTCGCCACAAATCTTCAGCTCTGTAAGGGGGTGGCGGCATGCTGCTAGGGTGAGTGATCCCCTGTAGTGGGGAATGATCTGTCCCCTCAGGAGCTCAGTGTCCTGTCAGCGGAGATAGTTGCTCAGACCCCGCAGGGCGGACACTACTCCCACCCCCTCAGTCCCACGAAGCAGGGAGGCTGTTGCCAGCAGCCTCCCTGTAAAATAATAAACTCTAAACTAAACTTTACTAGAGAAACTCTGTAGAGCTACCCTAGCTGTGACCGGCTCCTCCGGGCACATTTTCTAAACTGAGTCTGGTAGGAGGGGCATAGAGGGAGGAACCAGCCCACACTCTCAAACTCTTAAAGTGCCAATGGCTCCTGGTGGACCCGTCTATACCCCATGGTACTAATGTGGACCCCAGCATCCTCAAGGATGTAAGAGAAATCTACAGGTTTTTTTTCTATCAAATTAATTTAGCCTAACCCTAACAATAACACTGTCAACATTCTGGTGCCAACATTCTGACCGGAAACCCAAAGTAATATAAAAAAAGAAGCCTACAGATGTGTCCTCTTACACATAGCCAGATTAAGGTGGGGGTCCAGGGGATACTGTGCCCTTGGCCCCTCTGTCAGGCTACCCCCCCCCCCCCCCTCTCCCCCGGCCAGATGCCAGATAGCACTGACATCACTAGCTCTCCCTCTTTTGCAGCAGCAGAACCTGGCAGCCAGAATATGAGCAGGACAGTATGCAGTACAGGCAGAGACAAAGAAGGACCAGGTTTCATGAGCTACTAACAGAGCTTCCCGACCAGAGAATAGATAAGAGGGGGGAGAGAGCTGTAAGTGACCCAGGGATCCCAGCTTCTCCTTCTCCCCACCTGGGTGTCTGGGTCCTATGAAACATGTTATATAATGAGAGCATTCGGGTCTAGAGAGGGAGAGAGACACACACACACACACACACACACACACACACACACACACACACACACACACAGTCCACCTGAGTCCTGTCCCAGTATATTAGTACAGAGGCTTCTGCTATTGCATTTTTGAAAAAGATAAATTATAGATTTTATTCTTCTATATGTTATTTAAGGTTGTTTAAGTTGTCTTTGTTTTACTATAAGAAAACTTTATAAAATAGTTGTATCTCAATTAGGTGGCGCTATAAACAGTACTCAGGCATTATTAAACTATTAGTTTAACTCTAAAATATACCATTGGTTTACATTTAATATACACAATTCATACCTCCGAATGTGACCCATCCCAACGTGACCAATTTCAAAATGGGACAAAATGCGCTTTACCTGGACCACCCTTTTAATTTATGATTGCAATCACCTCTGTTATGGCTTTCTTATCAATTAAATAGTTCAGAGCTTCTCAAACGCTGTCCTCAAGTCGCCCCAACAGTTCAGGTTTTAGATATATCCATGGCTCACATAGATGGCTAAATCAAATTGACTGAGGTGCTAATTAAGCTCTGTCGTAAGTGTCCTGGGGCCCCCCAAGGCTTAATCTGACCCTGCTCATACATCTTTGCTGCAGTCACGCCAAATATCCCCTCTTGACATGCCAGGTCATGTCAGAATCTTCTAGTTTCAGGCGTCTTTTTTGCTACTTTTTTGGCCAAAAATACATCTGAGTTGCAGAGGAGATTGTGCTGATTAAGTTGATATAGAACACTTGCATATCTGAGTCTCTGAAATTGCATATGAAGTGCAACAATGTAGCAGCGGTAGCTTTTTTCCAATACAAGTTATTTTCTGCTCCATACACAGGCTCGGTCACATACAATATACAAGTATCATATTAAATTAATTAGCACAGTCTCCTTGTGCGTAATAGTCACATTACGTTGCAACTAAGACACATTTTCATCAAAATAAAGAGGTCCGATGTTACCAGAGTTGCACGGGACCTGGCGGCTCACTCACTCCAGGCATCTCGCGCTGCATGACGTTTTGAGGTTGGATTTATGAGGACACATCTGTAACTTGTAGTTCAGTGAATTAAAAACATGACACCTGAGGATCCACTTCTTCCCCTTAACAGCAATTTATTTTGCTCTTTAATTGGAAAGGATAAATAAAAAAATCCTAAAGCTTCATAAAAGCAAAAAAAAAAAAAAATGGCCCACGAATTTGGGTTCATTTCTTGTTTAACTCAGGACGCCTGACAACAGAGGCCAGGAAATAAAGGATTAGCAACATGCAATCACATCTATATAGTAAATATTCTCAGAGCGGTGTCTGATGTATTATAGGAGTACAAGTTTCACAAGCCATCTAATTGCTTTTGAGTCTTGCAGAAATCAATAATGTTAATTAAAAGGTTTCGCGTAAACCACCAATTGTAGCTTGCAGTTTGTTCAGCAGGACATGCCTAAGTGCTGTAGAGCAAGCCTTCCTCTAGGAGGAATAAAGCACTTCATTTGTGGCTGGCACAAGCGGATTCCAAGCGTGCCATTATACACGGAGCATGTTTATTTGAAACAAACCCATTCTGCGCTGTGTGACAAGTGCTATAGCGTGCCGTTTGTCTCAAATAAAAGTGAGCCATCTGAAGACTGACAATTCAGAATACAACATCAAATACATTGCAGATAGATTAAAGTTTGTTCCCTGTTGAATTCTATCTATCTATCTATCTATCTATCTATCTATCTATCTATCTATCTATCTATCTATCTATCTATCTGTCTATCTATCTATAAACGGATGTACTGTATGTATGTGTTCCAGCATAGGAACATTTTAAATTCCCTTCAGGGAGCATCCCTCCACCAATTGGTGAGGGAGCCCACTCGGAAAGACGCAATATTAGACTTAATACTTACAAATGGAGACAGATTATCGGACGTAAAAGTGGGTGAAAACCTGGGATCCAGTGATCATCAAGCAGTATGGTTCAGCATTAAGACAGAGACTGACTCGTCCCATACAAGAACAAAGGTGTTGGATTTTAGGAAGTCTGATTTTGTAGGGATGGGAAAATGTGTAAGCGATTCTTTGGCAGAGTGGAGGAACTTGGAAACAGTGCAGGAGAGGTGGGAAACATTCAAATGTGCAATATTGAAGGCAACAGACCTTTGTATCAAAACTGTTAGGAAAAACACAAGGAAAAGGAAGCCAGTGTGGTTTGCAAAAGAAGTAGCAAATATTGTGAGAGCAAAAAAGATGGCTTTTAGGAAATATAAGCAGACACAAAATAATGAAGACAAAAAGATATATCTTGTTAGACAGAAGGAGACAAAGAAGGTAATCAGATGTGCAAAGGCACAAGCTGAGGAGAAAATGGCCCAGTCAGTGGGTAAAGGAGGCAAAACTTTTTTTAGGTATATAAGCGAAAAGAGAAAAACAAAAGGCGGAATTATAAAACTAAAGACGGACACTGGGAGTCTTGTTGAAGGAGACAATTTAATAGCAGATCATCTTAATGATTATTTTTGCTCAGTATTTACTACTGAAAGAGAGGGGAAGGGGCCACAGTTAAGTTGCAGGGATATTCAGGAAAATGAAACAAGTACATTTACAGAGGAGAAGGTCCTAACAGAACTCTCAAAGCTGAAAGTGGACAAATCTATGGGGCCAGATGGGATACATCCAAGGATATTAAAAGAACTTAAAGAGGTGCTGGTAGCACCATTGACAGAATTATTCAACCAGTCATTAGCTACAGGAGAAATTCCAGGGGACTGGAAAAGAGCAAACGTAGTCCCACTGCACAAAAGTGGAAGCAAGGAAGAGGCAAACAACTACAGACCAGTGAGTCTTACATCAGTAGTAGGGAAATTGATGGAAACACTCTTAAAAGAAAGAGTTGTAGATTATCTCAAATCCGGCAATTTACTGGATCCCAAACAGCATGGATTCACTGGGGGGAGATCATGTCAAACAAATCTTATTGACTTTTTTGATTGTGTGACTAAAGTGATGGATAAAGGTGGAGCCATGGATATAGCTTATCTAGACTTTAGTAGGGCTTTTGACACAGTTCCACATCGCAGATTGCTAAATAAACTTGAAAGTTTGGGATTGGATATTAGGATTATTGAATGGATAAGATCTTGGTTGAAGGATAGAAAACAGAGAGTTGTGGTAAATGGAGTGCATTCACAGGAGGGAAATGTTACCAGTGGAGTACCCCAGGGATCTGTACTTGGACCAGTGCTTTTTAATATTTTTATTGGTGACATTGCAAATGGCATTAAAGGGAAAGTATGCCTTTTTGCAGATGACACAAAGGTATGCAACAGGGTAGACACACCAGGTGGGGTAAAACAAATGATTGAGGATCTAGGTAGACTAGAACAGTGGTTCTCAAACTCGGTCCTCAGGACCCCACACAGTGCATGTTTTGCAGGTAACCCAGCAAGTGCACAGGTGTATTAATTACTCACTGACACATTTTAAAAGGTCCACAGGCTGAGCTAATTATTTCACTTGTGATGCTGTGAGACCTGCAAAACATGCACCGTGTGGGGTCCTGAGGACCGAGTTTGAGAACCTGTGGACTAGAGGAATGGTCAAGAGTCTGGCAATTACAGTTTAATGCCAAAAAATGCAAAATCATGCACTTGGGTCTCAAAAATCCTAACGCTAAATACAGTATTAATGGCACTATACTGGAAACTACTGAGGAGGAAAGGGATCTAGGAGTCACTATTTCAGATGACTTAAAAGCAGGTAAGCAATGTAACAAGGCAATGAGGAAGGCTAGTCAGATACTTGGCTGCATTGGGAGGGGAATCAGCAGCAGAAAGAAAGAAGTAATAATGCCACTGTATAGGTCATTGGTACGGCCTCATCTAGAATACTGTATTCAGTTCTGGAGGCCATATATTCAAAAGGATATTAATACATTAGAAACTGTACAAAGGAGGGCAACTAAAATGGTGCATGGCCTACATCACAAAACATACCCAGAAAGACTAAGAAATCTCAATATGTATAGTTTGGAGCAGAGAAGGGAAAGGGGGGACATGATAGAAACTTTCAAATATATGAAGGGTTTTAACAAAGTCCAGGAGGGAAACATTCTCCAAATGAAGAGAAGCAATAGGACACGAGGACATGCACTGAGACTGGAGGGGGGGAGGTTCAGGGGAAATTTGCGGAAAAATTATTTCACAGAAAGGGTAGTGGACAAGTGGAATAGCCTCCCATCAGAGGTGGTAGAGGCTAAGACAGTAGAGCAATTTAAACATGCATGGGATAGACATAAGGATATCCTTACAAAGAAATAAGGATCAAATAAGGTTACTGTTAAAAAATAATATAAAAAAAAAAAATAAGGGGCAGACTAGATGGGCCAAGTGGTTCTTATCTGCCGACAAATTCTATGTTTCTATGTTTCTGGAATGCCTGGAGTAAGTTACACTACACTTGGTACACACATGACTTTCAATCTTGAAAGAAATACTGTGCGTGTGTGTGTGTGTGTGTGTGTGGGGGGGGGGGGGGGGGGGGAGACACCCCTAGGGGTGGGGGTGGGAAGGGGGGGGTGACGTAAAAATGCAGTTTCCAGACATACCTCTGGAATGCCTGGAGCAATTTACACCAAACTTGGTACATATATGACTTACAATCTTGACAAAATACAGTGGGGTAAGACACCCCTAGTGTGGGGGTGGGAAGGGGGTGACATGTAAAAATCCATAGTTTTCGGCATTACTCTGGAATGCCTGGAGCAATTTACACAGAGGCACACATGGGTAGGGGCTGAAGCACCCACAGATAGGGGCAGAGGCACCCACGGGTAGGGGCATAGACATATGGGTAGAAGCAGAGGCACACACGGGTAGGGGCAGAGGAATACTTTAGTTTCAAAGCTAAGCAAGGAGACCTAGGGCCCTTTGACATAGGGCCAGCCTGCAAACCTAACATATTTAACATACAGCGGGCGGAGCTTAGCCTGTCATCCCAGCATTTACAGCACTGAGCAGGGCAGCATCAGAGGTGGGACGGGGCAGAGAAGGAGGCGGATTATTCTCCTCAGCACCAGCATTTTGACAACAACAGATGTGCGGCCTGACAAAGATTGGCATTACTCTTTAAATTCCATAGCAAAGCACGGGTATTCAGCTAGTGTTGTAATAACACTAAGGGATGGAATCAATTACATGCAATGTAGGGGTAATATGCTGTTGAGATGTTACATTATGCATTTTACTTTGTACAGAAATAGAGGTCTTATGCTGCCGTATGTAGTGGAGAGTATGAGGAGTGGCACTAATTGGCCAATGTGACTAGCCACAAGGGGGGAAAGTTGCTGTTTCATCGGCATGGATATGCCAGAAATTAAACCTCAACTCTCCCTTGTGGCTTGATCTTGAGCCAGACTAGATCTTTGTATGCAGCCATATAGTTGGACTTACTCACAGGGTGAGCTGCCTTGTGGATAATTGAAACAGCCCTAAAATTTACTCTCTCTCCTCCATGCTAGCACAAATACTGTACATTTATGGACCTACTCATCTGAAAGCTGGTCAGCCAACTGCGATACATACTGTATGAGAACACATTTGTATGCCCCATATGTACAGTATTGGTTAGCTTTCAGATGAGAAGGGCCCCCTATGTACAATATTGGTCAGCTTTCAGATAAGAAGGGCCCCCTATGTAAAATATTGGTCAGCTTTCAGATGAGAAGGGACCCCTATGTTCAGTATTGGTCAGCTCTCAGACGAGTAGGCCCCCATATGTACAGTATTGGTCAGCTTTTAGAAGACGAGCCCTCCTATGTACATTACTGGATAGCTATCAGACAGTAGGCCCCCCTCGTCTGAAAGCTGGCCAGCCAGTAAAGGTGGAAAGTGTGCAAATAAGGAGGCAGAGAAGACACTTACAGAAAAGAGATCGGTAGGTCAAAGTTGAGTCAGCTGCCAGATGTAAGGGAAAAGTATTTTTATTACCAGCCTACTAGTACAGTAATAAGTTTTCTAAACTAAAAGTTTATTTATTTCCAAATTAATTAAAAGTATACAGATGTCTCCTCATACATCTTGCCTCAATATGCCACACAGCGGGAGATACCTGGCATGAGTTAGCTGGCAGGTCTCGTGCAACTCCATTAGAGTCGGGCATCCTTTTAGCCGAAAATGCAAATAGGACGCACAAGCAGCTTTCGCTGCTCAAAATTATATGCCACATGCCTATATTCTTTGTGCAACCGTGCCTACATCTCCATACAAAATGCTAAGTTACGTGTTTTCTTGGAAAACACTGTAGTGTAGCATTTTGTATACAGATACAGCCACAGAATATAGGCATGCCACATATAATTTTAATCAGCAAAAACTGCTTGTGTGTCCTATTTGCATCATTTTACGAATAAGACTCATTTTAATGGAACAACTAGCAGGAAAAGACGCTCGGCGTTACCAAGTACTAGACTGGTTGTTTAAAGTGCAGGGAGGTTAGATGTAACTGGACATATCTGTAAAATGCAACTGAGCACCACTGCTGAACTCCACAGTGGTGTTAGTTTCAATATAAGTAGTATTAAAAAACACTACATCTAACTTCGCTGAAACTGATTTGTGAACACTCAAAATATTGCCCTGCTTTGAAAACAAACTGAAGATTTATTTCTAATGAATCAACAGCCACTTGAAAACGAGAAAAAACTGAGGAGTCTGCATAAGGTTCAAAAAGTTGCAACAATATGCTGTTTATTATAAGAGGATCTGCTGCAACCACAGTTTCCTTCTACTATTCCAAGGAACTGCATGCTTGATACAGACAGCTGTTGCCAGGAGCTGCCAGAATTTCCTCACAAAGAGTTTCTGTGTTATGTTTCTAGAGAAAACCTCTTGGAAGGAAAGTATTTTATTTTTACAATCCACAAATTTATTACTACATAATATAGTTTTATGCAAAGTCTGAAGCAACACACACATGCAGACCCAACAGCCGTGACATTAAAACTACCTGCCTAATATTGTGTAGCTCCCACTTGTGCAGCCAAAACAGCTCTGACCCATTGAAGCATATACTCCACAAGACCTTTGAAGGTGTCCTGTGGTATCTGGCACCAAGACGTTAGAAGCAGATCCTTTACATCCTGTAAGTAGTATGGTGGGGTCTCCACGGCTTGGACATATATATCTAGCACATCCCACAGATGCACGATGGAATTGAGATCTGGGAAATTTGGAGGCCAAATCAACACCTTCAGCTCTTTGTCATGTTCCTCAAACCATTCCTGAACATTTTTTGCAGTGTAGCAGGGAGCATTACATTGCTGAAAGAGGCCACTGCCATTAGAGAATACCATTGCCATGAAGAGATATACTTGGTCTGCAAAAATGTTTACGTAGGTGGTACATCTACATAAGTAGCAGGACCCAAGGTTTCCCAGCAAAACATTGGCCAGAGCATCATACTGCCTCCGCAGGCTTGCCTTCCTCCTATAGTGCATCCTGATGCCATCTCTTCTCCAGGAAAACAATGCACACACACCAGCCATCCACATGATATAAAATAAAAAGTGATTCATGCCCATTGAAGGCGTTTTTGACAATGGAGAAGGGTCAGCATGGAAACTCTGACCGGTCTGCGGCTACATAGCAAGCTGCAATGCACTGTGTGTTCAGATTACTTGCTATCAAAGCCAGCCTTTACTTTTTTCCGCAATTTGTGCTACAGTAGCTATTTTTTTGGATATGAGCAGATAGGCTAGACTTCGCTCCCCACATGCTTAAATGAGTCTTTGGTGCCCATGACCCTGCTGCCAGTTCACCAGTTGGCCTCCTTGGACCACTTTTGGTAGGTGCTAACCACTGCATACCAGGAACACTCCCAAAAGACCTACCATTTTGGATATGCTCTGAACCGTTGTCTATCCATCACAATTCTATGTTTTGGCCCTTGGCAAAGTCGCTCCGATCCTTACGCTTGTACATTTTTCCTGCTTCCAACAAATCAAGTACAAGAACTGAGTGTTGACTTGCTGCCTAATATATGCCACACCCTTAATAGGCACCATTGTAATGAGCGAATCAATGTAATTCACTTCAACTGTCACTGGTTTTAATGTCATGGCTGATGAGTGTATACATACAGTAAGAGCCATATATATTTTGACACTGACAATTTTTGTTATTTTAGCTGTTTATCAGAACATTTTCAAGTTATAGCTACATGATGCATATGGTTTAAACTGCAGACTATCAGCTTTCATTTAAGGGTTTTCACATCAAACTTGGAGGAAGGGTTTAGGAATTACAGCTGTGTACATTGTAGCCCTTTTTTTTCACAAAACGGAGGTTTACAGCGCTTCCCAGTCGCACTCTGACCTAACTACGGCGTCCCGCGCTGTCAGTCACAGCATCCATTTTTGGACAGTTAGGCTTCGGCTCCTTCCCGGCCTGCTAGGCCTCAGTCCACTCTGAAGCCTAGCCTGGAGTACTGCATGTTACTTCCTGATCAATTGACTCTGCAGAGAACTCTCTAGCCAGGTAGTGTTTCCCTGACATGTGATCCCTTCAGCCTATCACCAGAGAGCAAGGTAAGCTGCCAGTGCTTTGTTGTCCACAAGCCTGTAGAAAGCTCCTGCAATCTCCAGCTTAAAGAGACAGTGCATTACCAACTTCAGCACTTCCTGACTCCTATCTCCAGGATATCTGCTAACCTGCACCGCTGGTTATCTCACCTCCAGGATATCTGCAATCCTGTACTGCTGGTTCAAATCCCAGCTTCCAGTTATCCTGTACTGCTGGTTCCAATACCAGCTTCCAGCTATCCTGTACTGCTGGTTCAATCCCAGCTTCCAGCTATTCTGTACTGCTGGTTCAATCCAAGCTTCCAGCTATCCTGAACTGCTGGTTCAATCCCAGCTTCCAGCTATCCTGAACTGCTGGTTCAATCCCAGCTTCCAGCTATCAGTTTCTACCACAAGTGTCACTCAACTATCATAGCACTGGTATCCCCAGTGTTCTAGTTCCTTGTAGTTGTACAAACACCTGTGGCCAGCCATAGACTTTAGCCGAACCTGCCACGTCTGTATGAGCAGGTCATATATCAAACCCGCACTATTCTGTCCTCGGGACTCCAGTCAACTAGCTACTAGACCTCGTCCAGTTCCACAAGTACCAACAACCGTGACAGCCAGATTAGATTTTGCTAAAGAAAAAAACTCAGCCCAGTTCTAGCATAGAGATTTACAGCTTCTGTTCACAGAGCTTTTAATTTCCAACACAGATTGTCATTTTACAAGACTGCTGTGGTAATCCTTTCTATGTACACTGGTTTACATCAAAATCTACACTTCTTTCCCTGAAGGAGATGAAACGTATTGATTGGAATGACTTTTAGAACTTATTTTCAGTATTGGTAACCATATATGTTGTTTCATCTAGCTGCCTGTCATCAATTTGACTGTACTACATGGCTGCATCCCCTGGTACTCTGTGTAGTATGGAAAATGCATGGCTCTGATGAGGATGCAAGGATTTAGTCAAGCATTTTTATCTTGCCTATTCTGCCCAGGGTATTCCTTTGTAGTGTGCCTAAAATGGCTGCCTCATCTGGATCTTTCATGGGTAGGATGAATAATCCTGCAATCGATGAACCAAAATGGCTTATACACCCTGTATTTCATACAAAGCTAAAGTATGAAAGGCCATTCAATTCAAAATTACAACTTTCTGGATATGACATATGGCTAAATGGTGCTTTCTGGATATAACATAGTGAAATGGATATAATATATAGTAAGATGGATATGATATATAGTGAGGTGGATATGACATATAGCAAGATGGTTATGATATATAGTGAAACGGACATAACATATAGTGAGATGGATATAACATGTAACAAGGGAATACATATGATATGCCAGTGGATGGGATGCCGGCAATCATATGACAGACAATGGCATCCCGATGCAAAATAGGATTTTAATTACCTACCAGTAAATCCATTTCTCGTAGTCCGTAGAGGATGCTGGGGTCCACATTAGTACCATGGGGTATAGATGGGTCCACTAGGAGCCATTGGCACTTTAAGAGTTGGAGAGTGTGGGCTGGCTCCTCCCTCTATGCCCCTCCTACCAGACTCAGTATAGGAACTGTGCCCGAGGAGACAGACAACTTTGAGAGAAGGATATTACACGGATAGTGGCGAGATTCACACCAGCTCACACATACGAGGCAAACCAAGCTAACCAGCTTGAAAACTCAGCAATGGCTGAACAAGATTACTTAACCAAGTAACAGAACAGTACTTAACCAAGAAATAAGCAGTACTGAACTAAGTAACCACTGCAGGATTACGAAACGCTGGGCGGGCGCCCAGCATCCTCTACGGACTACGAGAAAAAGATTTACCGGTAGGTAATTAAAATTCTATTTATCTTACGTCCTAGAGGATGCTGGGGTCCACATTAGTACCATGGGAATGTACCAAAGCTCCCAGAACGGGAGGGAGAGCGCGGAGGCTCCTGCAGAACTGACTGACCAAACTTTAGGTCCTCAGAGGCCATAGTATCGAACTTGTAGAACTTAGCAAATGTGTTCGACCCAGACCAAGTAGCCGCTCGGCAAAGCTGTAAAGCCGAGACACCCCGGGCAGCCGCCCAGGAAGCACCCACCTTATGAGTAGAGTGCCTAAATAGATGTGGGACACAGCAATCCTGCCGTAGAATATGCATGCTGGATAGTGAACCTGATCCAGTGAGAGATCGTCTGCTTAGAAACACGACACCCAAGTTTCTTGGGATCATACAGGACAGAGAGTACGATTTTCTGTGACGAGCAGTCCTCTTCACATAGATTTTCAGAGCCCTTACAACATCCAAGGACTTTGATGACATTGAGGAGTCAGTAGCAACTGGCACCACAATAGGTTGGCTGTTATGAAATGCTGACACAACTTTCGGAAGGAGCTGCTGACGTGTCCGGAGCTCAGCTCTATCTTCATGGAAGATCAAGTAGGGGCTCATACAAGACAAAGCCCCCAACTCTGACACACGTCTAAGGCCAACAAAGTGACAGCCTTCCACGTGAGAAACTTGACCCCAGCCTCCGGTAGAGGCTTGAACCAATCCGATTGGAGGAACTGCAACACCACGTTAAGATCCCAGGGCGCCGTAGGTGGCACAAAGGGAGGCTGGATGTGCAGAACCCCTTTCAAAAAAGTCTGAACCTCAGGGAGGGAAGCCAATTGATTCTGGAAGAAAATGGATAGGGCAGAAATCTGGACCTTTACGGATCCCAACCGCAGGCCCATATTCACACCTCCTTGCAGGAAGAGGAGAAAACGTCCCAGTTGAAAATCCACCATAGGAAACTTCTTGGACTCACACCAAGATACATACTGTTTCCAAATGCGATGGTAATGTTTAGATGTTACTCCTTTCCTAGCCTGTATCAGGGTAGGAATAACCTTGTTCGGAAAGGCCCTTCCGAGCTAAGATCTGGCATTCAACCTCCATACCCTCAAAAGTAGCAGCGGTAAGTCTTGATATGCGCACGGCCCCTGCTGCAGCAGGTCCTCCCGAAGAGGAAGAGGTCTCGGCTCTTCCAGCAGTAGATCCAGAAGATCCGCGTACCAAGCCCTTCTTGGCAAGTCCACAGCAATGAGGAGTGCCTGAACTCTTGTTCTCCTTATAAGCTTTAGAATCCTTGGAATTAGTGGAAGTGGAGGAAACACGTACACCGACTGAAACACCCACTGCTTGTGGGTCTCTTGACCTTGAGCAATACCTCCAAAGCTTTTTGTTGAGACGGGAGGCCATCATGTCTATGTGAGGAACCCCCCAAAGATTTGTCACCTCCGTGAACACCTCTGGATGGAGGCCCCACTCTCCTGGATGGAGATCTTGTCTGCTGAGGAAGTCCGCTTTCCAGCTGTCCACTCCCGGAATGAAAATTGATGACAGTGCTAACGCGTGCTTTTCCGCCCAGTGGATGATTCTCGTCACCTCTGACATTGCAGCTCTGCTCATTGTTCCGCCTTGTCGGTTTATGTAGGCCACTGTCGTTATATTGTCCGACTGCAATTGAATGGGTCGATCTCGCAGAAGGTGAGTCGCTTGGAGATGACCGTTGTATACGGCTCTTAGTTCCAGAATGTTTATTGGAAGACTGGATTCCAGACTTGACCACCTTTCTTGGAAGGTTTCCCCTTGAGTGACTGCGCCCCAGCCTCGGAGACTTGCATCCGTGGTTAGAAGGATCCAGTCCTGAATCCCGAACCTGCAGCCCTCCAGAAGGTGAGACATTTGTAGCCACCAGAGGAATGAAATCCTTGCTTTCGGCGACAGACGTATACTCAGTTGCATATGTAGATGAGAACCCGACCACTTGTCTAGGAGATCCAATTGGAAGGATCGAGCATGAAATCTTCCGTATTGTAGAGCCTCATAGGAGGCAACTATCTTCCCCAGAATGCGAATGCACTGATGAACCGAAACCCGGGCTGGCTTCAGGACATCCCAGACCATTGTTTGTATCACCAACGCTTTCTCCTCCGGTAGAAACACCCTCTGCACTTCCGTGTCGAGGATCATCCCCAGGAAAGAATCTCCTTGTTGGCTCCAAATGTGACTTTGGAAGGTTCAGGATCCAACCATGGACCCTGAGCAGATGAGTTGTGAGAGCAATGGACTGCAACAGCTTCTCCCTGGACGACGCCTTTATCAGCAGATCATCCAGGTATGGAATTATGTTCACTCCCTGTCTGTGTAGGAGAACCATCATCTCTGCCATCACCTTGGTGAACACCCTCGGTGCCGTGGAGAGTCCGAATGGCAGTGCTTGAAACGGATAGTGACTGTCTAACAGTGCAAATCTGAGATAAGCCTGGTGCGGAGGCCAAATCGGAATGTGGAGACATGCATCCTTGATATCTAGGGATACCAGAAACTCCCCCTCCTCCAGACCTGAGATCACCGCTCTCAGAGACTCCATTTTGAATTTGAACTCCCTTAGATAAGGGTTTAACGATTTCAAGTTCAAAATTGGTCTGACCGAACTATCCGGTTTCGGTACCACAAAAAGGTTTGAATAGTAACCCACAATGTGCATATGAGGTGGAACTGGAACAATGACCTCTGACTTTTCCAATTTCCAGATAGCTTCCTGTAGGACAGTTCTGTCTGTCAGTAAAGCTGGCAAGCCTGATTTGAAGAATCGGTGAGGTGGGGTTTATTGAAACTCCAGTCTGTACCCCTGGGACACAATATCCAGTACCTAGGAATCCAGGCCGGACGACACCCAGACGTGGCTGAAACGTCTGAGTCTCGCCCCCACCAGCCTGTCCTCCAGGCTGTGTGGTCCACCATCATGCTGAGGATTTTGAGGTACCAGAAGCAGGTTTCTGGTCCTGGGAGCCTGCAGCAACAGGCTTCTTGGATTTTGCCCTACCACATCTAAAGAATGTGGTAGGAGGCTTGGACTTTTTCGTCTTAGCGGTCCGAAAGGACTGTGATGCAAAAGAAGAAAAGGGTTTCTTCGTAGAAGGCCTAGCTGAGGGAAGAAAAGGTGACTTACCCATGGTTGCTGTGGAAATCCACGCATCCAATGCTTCCCCAAATAGAGCCTGAGCTGTGTAGGGTAGGTTCTCCACACTTCTCCTGGATTCCGCGTCTGCAGATAATTGGCGTAGCCAGAGTCCCCTGCGAGCTGAGACAGATATGGAAGATATCCTTGCAGTCAGCGTACCCAGGTCCTTCATGGATTCACCATGAACCCCGCAGAATACTGTATGTTACGTAAAAATAATTCAATGTCACTTCTATCCATTGAATCCAAATCCTCTAGTAACGTGCCTGACCACTTCACTATAGCTTTAGAGATCCATGTGCAGGCAATGGTAGGCCTAAGCGCCACCCCTGAAGCAGTGTATATGGATTTAAGCGTAGTGTCAATCGTCCGATCAGCCGGTTCTTTTAAGTGGTAGATCCAGGAACAGGTAAAATAGGGATCTGAGACAAGACATTACATTCCTGTGTACATGGAAACAATTCCTCCTGAGAAGAAATGTCCTCTGCAGCATAAGGCACAGAGTCCCTAGACATAGCTACGTGAGACAACAACACACACACACACACACACACACACACACACACACACACACACACACACACGGAAATGTCAGACACAGTTTCCCCCTCAAGTATGCCACATAGAAACAGAGATTGGAGCCAACCCACACACAGCACTTCCCTAGGTAGATATAACACAACTACCTGGCGCTTACTGTGTACCTTAATAGACTACACAGTATTTACACAGCCCCCCCCCCCCCCTTCTACAAACCCCTGGTACCGCACAGGATAGCTAGAGTTGCTTGGAGGGACAGCTCTCCCTGTCAGCGTCTCTGTACAGGATCTGCAGGCAGGAAAATGGCACTGAATGCTTCTGGGTCCGCTCTGAGGAGAAGCTCCGCCCCCTAAACATGGTGCTGCTTCCCGCTCTCCAGTTCTTTATACTGGTCTGAGGAATTTGTGCTGGCAGCGTTACCTAGGTCCCCGACAGCCTTGGTGCCAGTGTAGGGTATAGGCGCTGGCTGCGCTCCCACCCTGTTGCCGCCATCTTCACACCAGCTCCCCGCTTGCTATGGGGGCCGGTGACTCACTCGCCACCGGAATCTTCTGGCTCTGTTAGGGGGTGGCGGCAGTGCTGCAGGAGTGAGCGGTTGCCTGGGGCGGCTAACGAACATCACCCTCAGGAGCTCAGTGTCCTGTCAGTGGAGATAGTGTCTCAAACCCCGCAGGGCGAACACTACTCTCCCCCTAAGTCCCACGAAGCAGGGAGGCTGTTTCTAGCAGCCTCCCTGTGCCTAAACTACTCTTAGAAAAAAATAAAACTAAAGAAGCTCTAGGAGCTTCCCTAGCTGTGACTGGCTCCTCCGGGCACATTTTCAGTCACCTGGATCAGTTTTTACCAACCATGGTCCTCAAGTCACACAGTCTAGTGATATCCATGCTTGTGCACAGATGTATAAATAAAAATAACTGAGGCACTAATTAAGTCAACTATTATAAAAAAATGGCTATCCTTAAAGCCTTGACTGTTTAGTGCGCCTTGAGAACCATGACTGGGAACCCCTGCCCTAGACTGTCAGGCCATGTTCCAAACCATAAAAATCATACAATTCTTTGTTTTCGTCATGTGGAGCTGGGACATGGGCACAACCATCTCAAATGCTATCAGCTGACCACTGCTCAACTAACGCCAATCCACATTTCCTGCACATATCTCCAGAGACTTATCAGCAGCCATAGCATCTCATATAAGTCTCTCCCTAGCCACCACTAATTGCCAAAACAACTGCCTACTTCTCAGTTTGCAGTTCCAGAATTTGGCTCCACAGTCCACTGCATTCTCCATTTCTAGCTTGTGTAGCTGATCAATATCCAATTGTTCCAGTGCATTGCTGAATGCTCCAAGTCCAGCTAGTTCCTGCATCTCAAGGTGAACACCATTCAAGAATTTTCTATATACACTTATAGTTTCTGCATTTCCCTTTGAATTTCATTCAGGACTTCTATGAAAGTGGATTAACTCTTCCAGTGCTCTGCTCAGCTATTCTGAGTATTATACAGATTCCAAGTGTATACTGTATGTCCCTGCTAACATCCTCTAGTCGCCCGAGTATACCTGTGTATCAATTACCCATCATATCAGTGTTATGAATCAATGCTGCAGCTTGTCTCTCCGGCAGGTCCTGTCGTTGCTAGGTGACCAGGATGCTGCATGACTTCTGCGTCCTGATCAGCTATTCCCTGGTCGCTAGGCAGCCTAGACGCCATGCAGCTGTGGGGAGATCTGGGTTTGATCACTGACAGCCAACTTGTGTATGGAACGTGCAGCGCTGAGCCGCACATATTCGTCAAGGGTCCTTTCTCCTCTGATGCTGATTGGTTAAAGGATCTCTTATAAGCCCGTCACTCCTGTCATGCCCTGCCGGTTATAGCTTATACCCTGTCAGTTTAAGTTGCTGGTCCATGTCTCCAGATCCTGTGGATACTCTGCCTGATTATTTGCCTGCCTGGAAATTATACTATACCCTGTCTAAATACATGTCCTGCTCCAGAGTGTGTTAACCCTTTGTCTGCCTCATCAGTGTGCCTTATGCTCAGCCTGCAAGTTATACCATCTGCACAGTGCCTGCATTCCATCTCACAGTGCCTCATCTGCCCTAGCTGAGATTCTGGCCCAGCCCTGATCTTAACCCTCCGTGCTCCTGTGTTATTCATATTTACTCTCAGTTTATACTCCAGATCATTGTCCTGTAGTCTCCAGCCTATTATGTGAGCCCCTACTGCTAGAGTTTTAAGTCCAGGTGGCAACCTAAGTACATGTACAGAGGTGGGCTGTTATTGGCAGAACACCCTTTTGCTGGCTCTAGGGGTCTTACACAAATAGTGCTGGAGTTCCCAAACAATCAGCTAGTGCTTCGCAGACTTATCTGTATTATCCTGAGTATCATCAGCCAGTTTGTTATGCCGAGCATCACAGAGACACAAAGTGTTAGCAACTCTCATTCTCCAGTGTATCCTGTGGTACTTGTCTACATCTCAGCTTCCTTCATTGCAGCTTGGTTGCCAACAGTCAAGAGCATCAGAGTGCCACTGTCTAAAGGTGATTAAAGACTTATACTATTCTTTGTACTCTAAGGGGTAAATTCACTAAAGAATCGTGTTTGCCCGAGATGCTATTCTCAGGGGTGTTTAGCCTTTTTTCAATCTCTGATGTTTACTAAAGTCAAACACAGAAGCAAAATCACATATAGAACTGTAAACAGGTGAAAACACAAATACATTTCAATACACCATTGGACCAACTCGCAAGTACTTTCCATAGAAAACAATAAACCAGGGAAATGTAATAATAATAATAATAATAATAATAATAATAAGAATCATTTTTTAAAAACATGATGCCTACACAGATCATTGTGATCTGTGCAGTGCTCCTCTGTGTTAAAGTAACCTAGGGCTCTTTGAGCTGGCCCTGGTTCAAAAAAATAAGATTTTACTCACCGGTAAATCTATTTCTCGTAGTCCGTAGTGGATGCTGGGGACTCCGTAAGGACCATGGGGAATAGACGGGCTCCGCAGGAGACTGGGCACTCTAAGAAAGAATTAGGACTACTGGTGTGTACTGGCTCCTCCCTCTATGCCCCTCCTCCAGACCACCAATATCCAGTTTCATTGGAGATCCATGTCATCGGTATTCTTCCTAACTCCAGCGGTCAATAACCTTGTGCTAGTTACCATCTGAGTCTGCTGCTATGTGCTCACCTATATTGGGACTTCATAAGTGGTTCACACTGCATCTGTTATTACATCTTGCCATCGATGTTACATCTACTACAGCATTTCCTCTGACTCTAAGCATATGTTATTACATTTTCTGTGGTAACGATTACTAAGTCTATTACTAACTGACGATATTTGTACCATGTACCTTCTTCTCCATTCTTGTCACGCCTTCGGGCCTACGCTCAAGTGATACCACATCCTGGTATATGTCTAAGAACTTTATTGAAGCTCCAAGGTTTACATTCCAGTCAGCCCCTACGCCTGAGACCTCCACTGGTCAGAGTCAGACCTCAGGCGTGACACAAGATTCTTAATAAATTTGAGTATTTGATCTTGAAAAAACTCATGTATCACTGTGATGCCAATCGTGCTTATTCTCGGGCCAAACATGATTAACCCCTCAGCCTTTCTCCATCCTGCCATTTGTCCTTCTGCTGCTAAGAAATGTACTGTTATTTCCATTTACCACAGAGACTCCTGTATATTACTGGGCACTCCCCACAGTCGCCTGAACTTCGATTCTGGTAATCAGAGACTGTTACTAGTGCCTCTATTGTTAACTATCTTATGTTCAATAAATATTCTTCTTATTTTTATTATTTATACTTATGTGGAGAAATTTGAGTAAACCTCAAGGTTTCTATTACATGGCCTCCAATACAACATCCCCAGCTACTGCCTCAAATCCAGACAAATCACAGTCCCTGACATACAGATGTGTCCACTCACATCTAGCCTCCCTGCAAGTTAAACAGTTCTTCTAGTCATGCCATGCTGTAACTCTGTAGCGCAGAGCGTCTTTACATGCAACTTTTTCCATTCACAAATCTGCATACAAAATGGTATGTTACAGTGTTTTCCTAAAAATCGCTGTAAAGTACCATTTCGTATTCAGTTACATCCGCAGACACACACAGAATATTGGCATGCCACATAGCATTTTAATCAACAGAGTCTGCTTGTGTGTCCTATTCATATATATCGATGCGAATAAGATGCGTTTTCGACAAAAAAAAGAGACCCAGCGCTAACGGAGTTGCACTGGACCTGTCATCTCACGCACGACAGGCATCTCCCGCTATGTGGCGTATTAAGGACACATCTGTTCACAAATATAAGTACTTTAGTAAATACACCCGTCTGTTTTTTTTTTGTCCTTAGATCACTTTTCTAGTCCTTAATGCTAAATATTTAATTCTACGCATCCGTTCTTTTTCAGGATAGATAAGCCAAGAATTATTGGCCAATATAATTCTATTATGATCATAACCAGAGGTCATCTGATTTTTGGCAGTGTTGTGGATAGAACTACACCAAGAGTACAGTGTGCATGTAAGTGCCTGAAGCACTTGCTAAATATAAGCACACATTTATTAGGCACTGCAGAGGATGAGATACCTTTCAATGAACCTTGCAATTACAACTCTTCAGCAGGGTCCCATATGGCTGTGCTTATAGATCGCATGGAGTGTTCTTCTCGGAAGAATCTTTACCATGTGCAAGAATCATTCACTCCCAGATCAATAGCCGTAAGATAAATATAACAATAGGTTCTTCTGAAAGAGAATAACTCCCGCTATCCACGTGATGAAATCATTAATAACAGGAAAAGCACAATGGAGACTGCTGCTTAAAATAAGTAGCAGTAACTATAGTGTCATCTCCAATGTGCGTTCAGCTCCGGCACTTAAGAATGACAACTACATTCTCATTATGTCATGGTGGGTTTTTTTTTTTCTACAAAAGAACATTCGCCAAGGGGGACGACTAATTATTTTAACTGCCAACCGCATATCTTCTCACAATCAGCATAGGGGCAAAACAAAATTAAGATGCCAGGATAACTGGAACAGTGGAAACAGGAGATTATTTTTTTTCTGTAAGAGATTCCCTAGTATTAATTATGAAAGCTAATACATTATTTCCAAACGGCGGAGCACTGGGTAATCGCTAAAGCTATGACAAAAGGTTATGGAGAATTTTAGGTAACGCCACAGTAACAGATATGCATATAAGCCATTCCATTTCTGGAGCAGAGGGGTTTGTAAATATTGCATCCAGAAGTTAGTGCAGCAATGTAGTGTTATACAGGTTGAGTATCCCATATCCAAATATTCCGAAATACGGAATATTCCGAAATACGGACTTTTTTGAGTGAGACTGAGATAGTGAAACCTTTGTTTTTTGATGGCTCAATGTACACAAACTTTGTTTAATACACAAAGTTATTAATAATATTGTATTAAATGACCTTCAGGCTGTGTATATAAGGTGTATATGAAACATAAATGAATTGTGTGAATGTACACACACTTTGTTTAATGCACAAAGTTATTAAAAATATTGGCTAAAATGACCTTCAGGCTGTGTGTATAAGGTGTATATGTAACATAAATGCATTCTGTGCTTAGATTTAGGGCCCATCACCATGATATCTCATTATGGAATGCAATTATTCCAAAATACGGAAAAATCCGATATCCAAAATTCCCCTGGTCCCAAGCATTTTGGATAAGGGATACTCAACCTGTATCAGAAATACAGTACCAAGAACTATATAAGATGATAAAAAAGATATGTGCAAGTAGTAAGCAATAAAACAATAGTGAAATGTTTCTATCAAAAAAACAAAAGGTTGCTGGTAAGCCGACAGGTACAACCTAATAATGTTTTCTATCTATAATGCCTACAGATGTGTCCTCTTACATCCTTGCTGCATGCAGTTACGCTAAACAGCCCTGCAAGTCGCACCATAACCTGGCAGGACTCTGTAGCGCAGAGTGCCTTTTTGCGATTTTCCCCTGAAAATGCTTCTTAGACGCATGAGCAGATCCTGCTGATTAAAATGATATGCAGCATGCCTATATTCTATCTGCAACTGCATCTGCATCTGAAATGCCGCGTTACAGTGTTTTCCAGGAAATACCACAGCATAGCATTTTGTATGCAAATACAGTAGCAGTCACACAAGATATAGACATGCTGCATATAATTTAATCATCAGAAGCTGCTCATCCGTCCTACTGCATTACACTGCATCTAAGACACATTTTCGCGATTAAAAAAACGCAGAAAAAAAAGTCGCTCGGCACTACAGTCATACAGCACTCGCTTTATATGTAACATGACTTATAGCGCACAGAGCAAAGATGTAAGAGGACACATCTGTATATACAGACACTACCCCAAGACTGATATATTCTTTGCTTTATGATATCACAGTTCTTGGTCACAATTAAATGTAATCATCATGAGATCTGTAAATCAGTTAGCAAGTTGTATAAAACAGACAATATTGTGTAACCAATGAGTTATGCAATTAAGCAAACTGCACAATACTACCACTTCTCATGACTGAATTTCTAGACTTTAGAGCATCGTCTTCAACCTGAGGCCCTCCAGCTGTTGTAAAACTACACATCCCAGCATGCCCTGCCACAGTTTTGCTATTAAGGCATCTTAAAACTGAGGCAGGGCATGCTGGGATGTGTAGTTCTGCAGCAGCTGGAAAGCCGCAGGTGGAAGACCCATGCTTTAGAGCAGTGATCTCCAACCCGTAGCTCGCGAGCTACCAGTAGCTCGCCGTAGTATTTTTGGTAGCTCACAGAGCGCAAGGGCTTGGGCAATCATTGGCACTCCTCCTCCCTTAATTTGTAATATGGCGCCGGCCGTCAGCCAATCAGAGCTCGTGAACCGGCAGTGGCGGCACCTGATTGGCTGCCGGACCGCGAGTTTTGATTGGCTCACTTACCGGCACCATATTTTAAAAGCCCGCCGCCAGAGACTCTGTCACCCTCACCGCAGCCGCTCTCCGGACTTCACAGGACAGGCACGTGTTGCGCTCTCCTCCCCTTCCGTCCCTCATACAGGAGGAGCAGCAACGGCGGTGGTAGATGAAGCCAGCAAGGGTTAGCACTGTGTGGGGCACTATATCGGACACTGCAGGGGGGCATTTAATCTGGTGCTGCGGGGGGGGGAGGGGGGCATTTTAAATGGCACTACGGGGGGCACTGTATCTGGCACTGTTGGGGCATTGTATCTGGCACTGCTGGGGCATTGTATCTGGCACTGCTGGGGGGCATTATTTGTGTATCTGGCACTGCTGGGGGACATTATTTGTGTATCTGGCACTGCTGGGGGGTATTATTTGTGTATCTGGCACTGCTGAGGGGCATTATTTGAATATCTGGCACTGCTGAGGAGCATTGTTTGTGTATCTGGCACTGCTGGGAGGCATTATTTGTGTATCTGGCACTGCTGAGGGGCATTATTTGTGTATCTGGCATTGCTGGGGTCATTATTTGTGTATCTGGCACTGCTGGGGGGCATTATTTGTGTATCTGGCACTGCTGGGGGGCATTATTTGTGTATCTGGCACCGCTGGGAGGCATTATTTGTGTACCTGGCACTACGAGCGGGGAGAGGGGGGGGGGCATTACTTGTAGTTGTGAGGCCACACCCACTTTCACAGGACCGCACGTGCATTGGGGGAGGGGGTAGCTCCTTCAGTGGTTTTATTTTCCGAATGTACCTCACACCTCAATTAAGGTTGGAGACCACTGCTTTAGAGCATGTGTGCTTTCAACTACAAAGCTTCAGCAACCTACATGAGTCAAGTCCTGATGAATACATTGTACTACATGAGAAACTTAATTATCTCTCCTTCATGGCAATATTTACACTTTATGGGGGGATTCAATTCAATCTGTGCAGAGTGCCTCCAGAGCACTTGAACGTGTTGGGATTTGGTGACCGGCGGTTGGTAGACCGCAACAAAGCCCCTTGCAGACTCGCCACGTAGCGGGCTTGGTGGCTCGCTGTGCTCGCCACAGGTTTTGTTCCCACTCTATTGGTGTCGTAGTGGTCGGCATGCCGGCATCAGTATAGTGACCAGCGGTGTCCCGACTGCTGGTCACATAACCACATCCCAAAAGAACTCCACAATCAAAGCTCTTCTGCATGCATACCATAGAGGTGCGCAGGAAAGAGGGAAAACTGGCTATCATAATAAATGGTAATGTGTGCAGCACAACACTGTGGCCATGTCTAGCATCATATTCCCTGGTATGCTTCTTTAGGCACTCTGAGTGAATATGCCCTATATTAGTGAGTCTATACCACATATGCAGTTAATTGTAATTAGGAAAAAATAGGATTTTAATACCTACCGGTTAATCCTTTTCTCGTAGTCCATAAGGGATATTGGGGGAAACTAGTACGATGGGGTATAGACGGGGTCCAAAGGAGCCAGTGCACTTTAAATTTCTTCAACTGGGTGTGCTGGCTCCTCCCCTCTATGCCCCCTCCAACAGGCAGTTATAGGTAAAAACGTGCCCGAAGGAGAAAGGACATATATGAGAGAAGGAACATGATAACCGAAAAGGTGGTGAGATTTACACACCAGCACACCACTAACATACAACAATCAGCAACGACTGGTAACAACAACAGCAAAAGCTGAACAGGTAACTATAGAACAAGAACCTGCAGAAAAGTCAACGCACTGAGGCGGGCGCCTAATATCCCTTAAGGACTATGAGAAAAGTATTTAAATCCTATTTCCTCTAGCATCCATAAGGGATATTGGGAAAAACTAGTACGATGGGGATGTCCCAAAGCATCCAGAACGTGCAGGAACGTGCGGAGACTGCTGCAACACCGCCTGCCCAAACTGGGTATCCTCTTTGGCCAGGGTATCAAATTTGTAGAACTTCACAAAAGTGTTCTTCCCCGACCAGGTAGCAGCTCGGCATAGTTGCAAGGCCGAGACTCCACGGGAAGCCGCCCAAGAAGAGCCACCTGATTTTGTAGAGTGGGCCTTTAGAGACTTAGGAACAGGTCAGGCTGCCAACACATAGGCCTGTTGGTTAGTAAGCCTAATTCAACGAGCAATAAACTGCTTTAAAGCAGGGCAACCCTTCTTCTGCGCATCATAGAGCACGAACAAGGAATCAGTCTTTCTGAACAGAGCTGTACGCTGGAAAAGTTCTTCGAGGCACGCACAGCATCCATTGCCTCCGGAGGAGAAGCGTCACAACTGGACGGAATCACAATAGGTTGATTCAGATGAAATGCGGAGACAATCTTCGGCAGGAACTGCTGTCTAGTCCGGAGCTCCGCTCTGTCCTCGTAAAAGACCAAGGGGGTAATTCCAAGTTGATCGCAGCAGGACATTTTTTAGCAGTTGGGCAAAACCATGTGCACTGCAGGGAGGGCAGATATAACATGTGCAGAGAGAGTTAGATTTGGGTGTGGTGTGTTCAATCTGCAATCTAAATTGCAGTGTAAAAATAAAGCAGCCAGTATTTACCCTGCACAGAAACAAAATAACCCACCCAAATCTAACTCTCTCTGCACATGTTATATCTGCCCCCCCTGCAGTGCACATGGTTTTGCCCAACTGCTAAAAAATTTCCTGCTGCGATCAACTTGGAATTACCCCCCAAGTACGGACTTTTACACGATAAAGCCCCCAATTCTGAAACACGTTGAGCAGAAGCCAGGGCCAGTAAAATCACCGTCTTCCACGTGAGGTACTTGTCTTCTACTGTCATCAGAGGTTCAAACAAGGAGGACTGTAGAAATTTCAACACTACATCCAAATCCCAGGGTGCCGTAGGCGGCACAAAGGGAGGTTGTACGTGGAGTACCCCTTGCTAGAAGGTCTGAACTTCTGGCAACACTGCCAATTTCTTCTGAAAGAAAATGGAGAGAGCTGAAATCTGGACCTTAATGGAACCCAGACGTAAGCCCTTAGGAAACGTCCCAAGTGAAACTCTGCAGGCGGAAACGTGCATTCCTCGTACCAAGAGACATATCTCCTCCAGATATGATGATAGTGTTTTGACGTCACGGGTTTCCTAGCCTGAACCATGGTTGCATAAACCTTCTTGGAAAGGCCCTTGTGAGCTAGGATGTTCCGCTCAACCTCCATGCCGTCAAACGAAGTCGCCGTAAATCCAGGTAGATGAACGGTCCTTGTTGAAAAAGATCTCTTCTGAGTGGTAGAGGCCAAGGGTATTCGACGGACATGTCCAGAAGATCCGCGTACCACGCCCTCCGAGGCAATTAGAATTGCCTGGACACCTTGATTCCTGATTCGCTTTAGCACTCTTGGGAGCAATGGGATCGGAGGAAACAGGTAGACCAGCCGGTTCGGCCAAGGTGACGCCTTGGATTTTGGATTTGGGGTCTTCTTAAGCTGTAAGCCACAATCATCAAAATTATAACAAATAAAGGCTTGGAATATCTCACTTTGCATGTAATGAGTCTATATAATATATTAGTTTAACCTTGTAAGTTGAATTACTGAAATAAATGAACTTTTGCACGATATTCTAATTATCTGAGTTTCACCTGTTTGTATATGTATTCAGATGTATAATCGCATCCCACCATCAGACCTCTGACCAGCCCTACAGTATGTTGTCTCAGGCCGAGCACCTCTCCAGCTGCAAACTAATCTGCAGTAGCCAACACTCCTTTGTTTTTCTAGCCCTCACCTATTACCTCCCCAAAATGTCGACAACTTGTCACTCACTTTGTAAATAAATCCGTTGTACATGCATATTGCTTATCAATCATAGCACGGCTTCGGCACATGTGAAAAAAACTGCTTTAGAGTTCCAAAAGTGACCCATAAACATCTGCATATAGTACATTACATATTTAGAGTGAACAATGCTTCACATTGACCTATTTATGCAGGTTCCTCTGGGAGGGCTGCATGCAAACCCTGTTACGGAATGATACAACAAAGTATATGGACTAAGAAGCACTGGAGAAGAGGCCTGTTGTACATAACATATCTGATGGCAATTCATAAGGGCATTTTAGGTTACTTCTTAGAAAACACTTAACACTATGTAAATACCCTCTGCTGCCAATAACATAATAAAGGAAGTGATATTATACACTGATACATTTCAGCTGATTGGAATGAGAAGTAGGAGTCAATTGTTCCTCTACAAGCTTGACATTTACTGTAAAAGTACTTAGGACATGCAGCACACCCAATACTACTCCAACGTATGATAATCCATTACATCCCTGCAGCTGTGACACGCTGGTTCCATGCACATTTCTACACTAGATTAGCCCAAGGCTTTAAATCACATATACAATTGATACATAACAAAAAAAATGTAATTGTATTTACTGTACAGTGTATAACATAGCAGCTTGGGTCATCCAATGTTTTTAGCATTCGATTTTTATTAGACATGTATACTTTAAAGTCAATTGTCACATGTATACAGTATTTTAAAGTTGTCAATTAAGGTCACCGTATTTTATCACATCCTTAGGTGAGCCTACTTCTATATGGTGTGTGCACACATACAGTAGCGAGAGCTGTAAAGGGTGCAGTGAGAGGGATAAGAAGAGGGCAATGAGCAAGATAGGTAGGTGTGTGCAGTGTCTGAATGGGGCATGTAGGGCCCACCAGGTGAATGCAGTGGTAGGGGCCCATGTTAGGAGTGTGGTCATTCTGCAGAGGGGGTGTGGCCTGCCACCTCATTGGTTTGACTAACCATCTGGGCCCCTTCATAAATATATACAGTAAATTAAGCTGCTGCATCAAAGATAATGTGCCAGAATAATAACAGCAATGCACTGTAGAAAATACACTATAGTCCAGTATAAGCGAACGTGTATAATGTATAATTCAGGTGCACAGACTGGAACCTGATCCTTGGAGCAGGAGGTGGGCCTCCCAGGCAGTGGGGCCCACCGGTGGTTCCCCTGTACCCCTGTGGGCCAGTCCAAGCCTGGGTGTGTGTCTGGGGGGGTATGTGTGACGGAGGAGTTCTGTTTCTGAGATGAATCTCTGTCCCAGGTGAAAGTAAGCTTAACTTCGCCCCTAGCATAGCAAAAGAAAGTAGGCTAGGTGTATGCAGAGCTCTAGATATGGTTGACTGGTGTCCATGCACTCATCTCAACCACAGAACTCTGTAGCTAATTCAAAGTGGTAGTTGTCCTTACTCTGATGCAGTGTTTAGCGGTACAGGCAGTGCCTGGGTGGCAGGGTGCAAATTCCATTTCCTCACAATTGATCTAAAATGCTCACTGGGATATCCAAGCACTTGGATATTATTTTCTGTCCTTTTCCTATCTTATGCATGTCTATTACTTCATTTTTTTTCATTTTCTAGAATGCTCTTTGGTCTTCACTTTCACAGCTTTTTTTTATCAGTATGACCAATGCTATTGGAAGTTAGGTGGTCTCTTCTCAATAAAGGCTGAACTTATTAATAATTGACATGTGGTGACTAGTTTAAAGCCAATTATTATGAAAATATCTGTCATCTGTGTAAACTTTGAGCTTTCACAGCACAGGGGTTGAATACTTACGACAACAGCATTTTTCAATGTATATTTTTAAAATTTCAGCAGAAATAATTAACTATGAGTTTCAAAATTTACTTGAAGAATCTACTGGATCGATCTGTGCAATTGCCATCTATATTAAAGACAAATTTGTTTGCTTTTTAAGTGGTTTAATAATTCTGCTAACCACTAAATGTATATAATTATTATATAATGTCCTCAGGTGGCAGACTAGCACAAGCATGCTTGACATTATACACACAAAAGCTGGTTATGTTTAAAAGCTGCTCATTGGCGGATCGGAAGCGGTGTACAATGATGTCACCTTCCAGCCGTCCACTTTTAATGACTTTACACAAGTTTTACAGGGCAGATACAGGTGTGGTGTGAAAGGGATTTGAGCAGCTATGACACTGCTTGAAACCATGGGGGTCATTCCGAGTTGTTCGCTCGTTGCCGATTTTTGCTACGGAGCGATTAAGTCAAAAATGCGAATGCGCATGATTCAAAGTGCGCATGCGGTTAGTATTTGAACTCAAAACTTAGTAGATTTACTCACGTCCGAACGAAGATTTTTCATCGTTGAAGTGATCGTAGTGTGATTAACAGGAAGTGGGTGTTTCTGGGCGGAAACTGGCCGTTTTCTGGGAGTGCGCGGAAAAACGCAGGTGTTTCAGGGAAAAACGGGGGAGTGTCTGGAGAAACGGGGGAGTGGCTGGGCGAAAGCTGTGTGTGTGTGTGTGACGTCAAACCAGGAACGAAACAGACTGAACTGATCGCTATTTGTGAGTAGGTCTGGAGCTAAGAAATTTGTATTCGCTATTCTGCAAACCTTTCGTTCGCTATTCTGCTAAGCTAAGATACACTCCCAGAGGGCGGCGGCCTAGCGTGTGCAATGCTGCTAAAAGCAGCTAGCGAGCGAGCAACTCGGAATGAGGGTCCATGTTCATTAACCTGACTTGTACCTGAGATTCAGGTGTGAAAGGCATATTCTACAGCTTCCAATGATTATAGTGCTAGTGTATTAAAAGTGTACTTCGGTGGAGGTCAGGTTTTTCTTTGTTTTTGGGGTAATTGCTTAATTTTCTTAAATCATTTTTTTATATTATTTCCAATTATGAACACCATTACAAACCTGTGTTGATACTGCTTTCACACTGATGCAAAAACCTGTGAAATACCCAGGTCATGTTTCGATGTGGTGCCCTGGCTTAATTTTTCCAGGGTCCATGCCTAGTTGATAAAGGGGTATTAAAGGCGCTTACCAAGCTCCTTTTAACATATTCCGGGAACATGCTTTCACAACGTAACAGACCCGGGAAAAACCCTGGTCAAGACCAGAGTCACGGACCTGGGGAACAAACGCGGGCAGACCCATTCACACCAACAAAAAAGCCTGGGTTTTTCCCGGATCCACACTTGGAGTGAAAGGGGTATTACTGAATCTCTAGAATTTCAGCTGAATTAACTTTTATTTGTTTGGAGGCTTTTGTACTTCAGTTACCTGTAATATGGTGTTTTTTCTCTGTTCACTATCTAAATAATATCTAGTATTGATTTAACAAATCTTATGCTGCTTGGTTACTTTTATCACAACAATTATAACATTTTCACAGATATCACTCACTGTGTTTGGGGACAACTACCCAACTCTTATATTCACACTGAGTATCCAAGAGAGCAGCATTTAAAATGGAAAAAAAAGGATAATTTTAATGGCATTTAATGGCATGTGTCAAGTGTACGAGCATACAGTTTTTCTGAATTTGCGGTGACCGGGAAATTAAAAAAGTAGAGATGTGAGGGTTTGGATTTACTTTGTTGTTAACGCCAAAATAAACTTGATTTCGGAATTATCCGGATTTTTCTTGTTGGCTATCCAAAACACATGACATGCGCAAGCCAATACGATGCCGTTTTTAGATTCGGGTAAATCTGAATCTGCACATGCCTATTAGAAAAAAAGAAAGTGTTCCCTAACCAGCATTTTACTGTGTGTTATTTATAACCGTGATACCTGGTGTTTAGTAGAAAACAAAAATGACCACCAGCCCCACAGGTTATGTACAAAAACTATTTGCAGAAGGCACGGTTGTGTATTGTGTCCATTTCTGTGTAGCATGTATATAGAACATTCTGTTTAAACAAGTTACTGTAATTTGAGGGAAGGAGAAAGTGTTTCACTGCACAGGTGTAAACGATTGCTGAATGGATGGTAGGGTAGTTATTTTACCACATATATTTCAATTAGCAGTAAGTATACCGATTTGAAAAGTGGTGGTGCTCCCACAGAGTAATAAGAAGTATAAAGACAGACACAAACCTAATATTTAAAATTAAAGGCTAAGCTTTAATTCCATATACATTCCCACTCCAAAGATAAGAGTGCTCAACCACCTAAAGAGTCTTGCCTACGTTCTGTTTTAAGTTACTGTAATTGCCTGATCTAGAAGAACTCATCTAATTTAATCAGCCACACTGGCTTCATAAACTGTGACTAGAGTACAGTACCTTTCCCCATTGTTTCCTTGGTATATCCAACGTTACAATTATAGATTTTCTGATTTGTATCAAAGGAAAACAAAACACCACGATAAATAAATAAATAAATAAATAATGGTAAATGCGCCAAATTATCAAAAACATTAAAAAAAGCTGACAGTTTAATAAACTAGATTTTATGAATAGAAAAAGTAGTAATGCACTGATAAATGTACAAAAAAGCAAAGTCAGCATTTAATACAAAAAATGTTTTTGAAAGTGATTAAAACAGCCACCTACTTGACACCTACAGGTCTTCATAAACCATACTGTAGTAGACACACACTGTCCGTTATTATGTAGGAAGGGTTTCCGGTAAACAGACCCCCGTTCTGGGCTAGTATTCCGTGGAACACCTGACTCATTTCTGCACACAGAAACATTCTGAATGTTATGAATTTTTCTCCTAGTACACATAAATAGCTTCAAATCACAGTGAATAAAGCTAAACTTGCTGTGATGAGATCAGCTCATTGTGGTTGGAGGACACCAAAAACCCTTATTTTCCCCCTTTCATTTGGGTTTCTGTATTCTGCAAACTCATTACCAGAGATAGTAAAAAAATTATTATTTTTTTTACTATGAAAAGGAATTCTTGAGTTTCCTTTTTTTTTTAACTACGTACTGTAGTTTTGGCATGTTTTAAGCATTTCCAAGGATTGGAGCTATTTATCACGCTTTCCTATGTTCGTCAACGATACAATATTCCATGCTGTTTTATGAAGCTTTGGATAGTGTTTACAGCTTGACTGCAGGCACAAATGCCATCCTCCGAAAGTGTTAAGCTAAGTACACACTGATTACGCTGTTCACAGCCATATTACGTGGACCCTGCCGCAGAGCAGATGGACAATATATATCTACAGATATCTCGGCACATCTGGCTGTGTGTACTTCCAGCAGGGACCACGGGTGACTGACATCTCAACTAGGTGGGCACATTTAAATGCACCGCTCCCCAATCCCAGCTGTGATCGTGTTGCCCGGCAGCAAGGAACACCTGACCATCAGGCAAGCCACATCTGGCCATAGCCTGACCGCCATCGCTCCACAGTTATCATCTGATGGCAGAACACAACATCACCCGGCTACACAGCCTATACCTGTCTATCGGATGCATTGTTCCACAGTGCCTCCAGCAATGACCACTAAAGAGGAGGTAAGATAGGGTGAGTACAGGGAATATATCTCCACTGTATACGGGACTATGCTTACAAAACAAACTGCTAGGCGCAAGAAACTCCACTATTCTATCCCTAAGAGGGCTATAAACCCTGCATTTGTTTGTTGTTGTTTAAACTTTTTTTTGCCACCAGCTACAGTATATACATTAAGGAAAAAGGCAAAAACACCCAACTGATTTTAATTGTGTATTGTAGTGTAAGTGTTTGTGCAGTATATAACACATAGATATACCATTGCATTATTTGGTACTATCACATAGCAGCGATCGTAAAAACGCGCTATGGCGCGTTTTTTACCCGTTTTTTAAGACATGGGACTCCAGTTTACAAAGTGGGAGGGTCCCCGGGGATGCGCTCCTCATTAGCCAATCCCTAAGGGGGATTTGTTTAATTGACACGCTGGCCCCGGGCTGAATGATATAAAGAGGAGGTGGAGCCAGTTTTCCCTCCTCTTTGGCGCCTGGCTGCTTGCGGAGGGTGACTCGGTGTCGGTGAATGAAGGGTAGTGCAGGTGGTGGATGGGTTACGGGGGGGTTGCCACAGCGTCTCTCGGGGGTGCTGGCAATGTGCAGGGATCGGCGTCCTCCATGACCTAGTGGGTAAAGCTGGGCTTAGTGACTGGGGCTTCCCGCGGTGCCGTCTGAGGCAGTGAGCGTGCTGCCGCTCTTGCTTTGAGGTGTTCTCTCAAAGCAAAAGCGGCAGCGCGGCCACTGCCTCAGATGGCACCGCGGGAAGCCCCAGTCACTAAGCCCAGCTTTACCCACTAGATCACGGAGGACGCCGATCCCTGCACGTGTGGTGCGTTCCCTGTGCGACAGTCCGCTATGGCCACCCGGTGAAATATGGTGGTGGTATTATAGCTGCGGCCGTCTGAGTGACTGCCTGGGCTTGCTGAGGGGGCCGGGGCTCCAGCGGCGACGGTGCAGCTGTATGGTGCCGGGAGTAAGAAGTGGTCGGAGGGAAAGGGGCTGGAGCTGTGGTCGGCTGTGTTTTTTCCCGTCACCGTGGGTGATGGATTGGCTGGATTGGGGGGGGGGGGGACACGACGACAAGGTGATTACTGCAATGTGCCTCAGTGCTCTTACCTGGTGTAGTGTGCCTCAGTGCTCTTACCTGGTGCAGTGTGCCTCAGTGCTCTTTCCTGGTGCAGTGTGCCTCAGGGCTCTTACCTGGTGCAGTGTGCCTCAGTGCTCTTTCCTGGTGCAGTGTGCCTCAGGGCTCTTACCTGGTGCAGTGTGCCTCAGTGCTCTTGCCTGGTGCAGTGTGCCTCAGTGCTCGTACCGGGTGCAGTGTGCCTCAGTGCTCGTACCGGGTGCAGTGTGCCTCAGTGCTCTTACCGGGTGCAGTGTGCCTCAGTGCTCTTACCGGGTGCAGTGTGCCTCAGTGCTCTTACCGGGTGCAGTGTGCCTCAGTGATCTTACCGGGTGCAGTGTGCCTCAGTGCTCTTACCGGGTGCAGTGTGCCTCAATGCTCTTACCGGGCGCACTGTGTATAACGTGCTCTTACCAGGCGCATTGTGTATAACGTGCTCTTACCGGGCGCATTGTGTATAACGTGCTCTTACCGGGCGCATTGTGTATAACGTGCTGCTCTACCGGGCGCAGTGTGTATAACGTGCTGCTCTACCGGGCGCAGTGTGTATAACGTGCTGCTCTACCGGGCGCAGTGTGTATAACGTGCTGCTCTACCGGGCGCAGTGTGTATAACGTGCTGCTCTAACTGGTGCAGTGTATATAACGCGCTCTAACTGGTGCAGTGTGTATAACGAGCTCTAACTGGCGCAGTGTGTATAACGCGTTCTAACTGGCGCAGTGTGTATAACGCGCTCTAACTGGCGCAGTGTGTATAACGCGCTCTAACTGGTGCAAAGTGTATAACGTGCTGTACCTGGTGCAAAGTGTATAACGTGCTGTACCTGGTGCAAAGTGTATAACGTGCTGTATCTGGTGCAGTGTGCATAGGAGGTTCTACCTGGTGCAATGTGTATAAGCGGCACTACTGTGTGGTGTAATGTGAATTGGCACTATTATGTGGCCACGCTCCTTCCCCATGAAGCCACGCCCCTAAAATGTTGTGGCGCGCCTTCGCCGCGCATTGCCTATACTTTGCGGTCTGGGAGGTGGGGCACAAACTCACTTTCTGCCTAAGGGCACCAAAATGTCTACTTACAGCTCTGGTGCAGGGTGTCCTGCACGCAACACAGCCCAGCAGCATCGTCACCCCATCCCCCCACCTTGCAACACTTTTGTAGTGTCCAAACAAGATTAAGTTTAAAAAGAACCTTCATTCCGATGGGACCCAGAAAAAGACCGGTAGGACCCCAATTTTTTAAAAGTGAGGGGTCCCTGGGACCCATTTTTTTTTGGGGCTCAGCGCGATCACTGCATAGCGCTCATTAATAACTGATACAGATGTGTCCTTCTACAGCCTTGCTGTGTATAGCAATGTAATGGGAACGCGATGTGAACACAGTGTGGCATGCCGCATCCGTTCACATTGCTGCCGCCTCCCTTAGGAATCAAAGGGAGACGGGAGCATGTGCACGCGGCTCCCAATGAAGTGAAAGGCATAATGGGGCGTATGCATAGCATACGGCCTGCTATGTTACGAACAATGGCCCTCATTCCGAGTTGATCGCTCGTTATTTTTCATCGCATCGCAGTGAAATTTCGCTTAGTGCGCATGCGCAATAGTCGCACTGCGACTGCGCCAAGTAACTTTGCTATGAAGATAGTTTTTTTACTCACGGCTTTTTCTTCGCTCCGGCGATCGTAGTGTGATTGACAGGAAATGGGTGTTACTGGGCGGAAACACGGCGTTTTAGGGGCGTGTGGATGAAAACGCTACCGTTTCCGGAAAAAACGCAGGAGTGGCCGGAGAAACGGGGGAGTGTCTGAGCGAACGCTGGGTGTGTTTCTGACGTCAATCCAGGAACGACAAGCACTGAACTGATCGCACAGGCAGAGTAAGTGTGGAGCTACTCTAAAACTGCTAAGTAGTTTGTGATCGCAATAATGCGAATACATCGGTCGCAATTTTAGGATGCTAAGATACACTCCCAGTAGGCGTAGCGTGTAACTCTGCTAAATTCGCCTTGCGACCGATCAACTCGGAATGAGGGCCCATGTGCAACACTGTATGAGGACACATCTATATATTACAGATTTTAATCAAATGAATATCGTCCCCTGCGATCTCCCGTCACTGTAGATGGGAGATTGGGGGCCATAACATTTTTCACCCCCCCCCCCCTCCCCCCATTGTGTTACTGCCCATTTTTGGTTTTCTTTTTTTTTCTTCTTTACTGTTTTGCCAAAACGATCATGCCTTCACAACTACACACACACAAAAAACAAAACAGGCGGATCACCTGATTATTGACAAATAATTCTGCAGATTTACAGTCTGAACACACAAACCAAGGACAAAAAAATGAAAAAAAAAAAAACAAGATACAAATTCTAGCCTGCAAGTGACAAATGTTCAGAACAGGAAAAAAAAGAACCAGCGCCTGCAAGTATGTTGGAATGTTAAAATGGTCCCATGTAACTTTCTTTTTGATACTAATGAACAGTAATTTATTTATAGGTTTGCCCTCAGTGGGATTATGCTAAATCTACACATCCATTTTATGAACTACTTTCCTTTAAGACAAGATTTTGTAACAAGCCATCTGATACAAGAACAACCTTTTAGGAAAGCTGCTGTTCCGTGCAGATTTTGGCGATTTGTTTTCCCATACTAAATGTACGCTTTACAGCTGTGCATACAATTATGGTCATATCTGCATTAAGCAATCTATGGTACCACTGCATTTACCAGAAATGCCTACTGACACAAGGAAATTCAGAAAACATTTTGGGCAAACATAGGTCAGCGCTGGTCATGACTCCTCAGTGACGGAAATGGGGGGCTTGGCTTGCAATTGTGGCACTACCGTGAAGCCATGCCCCCTTACACATAGGACACCCCCCCTTTTCACCCACAATATATTACTGTGAACCTCATAATTGGACAGATAAACAAATAATATATTATCTGGTACACTTTCTTGTATTTTTTTTTGTGGGTCTTGTATAATATATTTGCCTGGTATATTATATTATATATCTATATCTATATCTAGAGGATTTTTTTGGCAGCACTCCCAAACTCAAAAGGTAACTGTCCGGTGCCTTCCTAAACCCGTATGGCAACGGGTCATGTATAGCGTCCTATCGGCGGCACTCTGGTATCACAAAGACACAACAGCAGGTTATGCAGAAACAACGTTTCGAAGCTTTAATTACTTCGTCCTCAGGTTATAACAATAACAAAAAACACATACCTTTTATCCCCTCCCAATGTGCAGTGAGCCCCGGCGTGGACCCGGCGTTCGGACGCCCACAGATGACGTCATCCTGCCATCCCACCTGCCAGAAGCGTCACTCTAATTAATCATGACAAATACAACATATAAAACATACACTAACATTACATGAATAAAATTAAAAACAATTGTCAAGCAGGCACAGATGCAGTGATTACATGCAAAAATCAGATTTAGAGACATGAAATATTAATCACTTAATCACAAATATCTGATGTACACTACTACCACAGAGCATCATCAAATTTAGCTATAGAAAGCAATGTAGCCCCAAAGTCTCATTGAGACCCCTTGGTGCCAGTGTTTGAAGCTCATGAATCCACTTCGATTCTTTCTGCAGTAAACGAAGTGACCTATTCCCCCCTCTCACATTGGCCGGTACATGATCTATGATAATATATTTTAAGCAAGCAATACTATGTCGTGCCAAGGCAAAGTGCCGTGCCACCGGTTGATTGCTAGTTCCATTTAAAATGGCCTTTCTAATAGCCAATTTGTGGTTGGCCATACGTTCCCTCAATGTGCAATCAGTTTTGCCGACATAGTGTAAGCCGCAAGGGCAGCTAATGAGGTAAATAATGAACTTGGTCGTACACGTGAGTCTGAAGTTAATCGTATATTTCTTACCACTGAAAGGGTGATTGAATGTACTCCCCGTCAAAAGTGATCTGCACGTAGTGCAGTTCAAGCACCTGAAACAGCCCTTGCGTAGGGACAGAAAAGTATTCTGTTCACTTTGCGTGGAAGATAAACCAGTGACATCGGTTTTCACCACCCAATCACGGAGATTTCTTCCTCTGGTATAGGTAGGCATGATCGAGGTCTCAGACAGGTTCAGATCACTGTCAGACTGAATCATAGGCCATAAAGATTGGCAATCTCCCCACTCCTAGTATTAAAATGATTTACCCAAGGGAAACGAGAATTGATGGTTTTCTTTACTTTCTGTGATAGCAGGGATTGCCGATCCATGCTAAGGGCTTTCACTTTGGCCTCCAACAATTTATCCCCTCTGTCTAAATTTGATGATCATGCCATCTATCTGGGCTACAGCATCATCTTTCTCACTGCAAATTCTCACAGCTCGTAAGAACTGTGAGTATGGTAACCCATATTTCGATGGAAGGGGGTGAAAACTGGAGAAATGAAGTAAAGTGTTACGATCTCTGTTTTTGTGGTAAAGGTCAGTGGCTAAAATACCGTTCTTACATTTTACCAGTACTCCCCGTCACTTTTGACGGGGAGTACATTCAATCACCCTTTCAGTGGTAAGAAATATACGATTAACTTCAGACTCACGTGTACGACCAAGTTCATTATTTACCTCATTAGCTGCCCTTGCGGCTTACACTATGTCGGCAAAACTGATTGCACATTGAGGGAACGTATGGCCAACCACAAATTGGCTATTAGAAAGGCCATTTTAAATGGAACTAGCGATCAACCGGTGGCACGGCACTTTGCCTTGGCACGACATAGTATTGCTTGCTTAAAATATATTATCATAGATCATGTACCGGCCAATGTGAGAGGGGGGAATAGGTCACTTCGTTTACTGCAGAAAGAATCGAAGTGTATTCATGAGCTTCAAACACTGGCACCAAGGGGTCTCAATGAGACTTTGGGGCTACATTGCTTTCTATAGCTAAATTTGATGATGCTCTGTGGTAGTAGTGTACATCAGATATTTGTGATTAAGTGATTAATATTTCATGCTCACACGTTGTCTCTAAATCGGATTTTTGCATGTAATCACTGCATCTGTGCCTGCTTGACAATTGTTTTTAATTTTATTCATGTAATGTTAGTGTATGTTTTATATGTTGTATTTGTCTTAATTAGAGTAACGCTTCTGGCAGGTGGGACGGCAGGATGACGTCATCTGTGGGCGTCCGAACGCCGGGTCCACGCCGGGGCTCACTGCACTTTGGGAGGGGATAAAAGGTATGTGTTTTTTGTTATTGTTATAACCTGAGGACGAAGTAATTAAAGCTTCGAAACGTTGTTTCTGCATAACCTGCTGTTGTGTCTTTGTGATACCGGAGTGCCGCCGACAGGACGCTATATCTATATCTATATACACACACACACACACACACACACATACATACATATACACACATACATACATACATACATACATACTAGCTTAAAGTACCCCGCGTTGCCCAGTTACCGAGTTGGATGTAACTGTCAACATATTAAAAATAATTAGTAGCTCTTCCAATACACCGAGAGGCGGATGTCTGGTTATTGTTTTTGGGGTGTCGCCAGTAGCTCCGAGGACCTCCTGGGACCCCAACCTCCTAGTATGTCTTTTGGGATCCAATGTTACCACTTTGTGAAGTTTTTTTTCTCCAAAATCCATCCAGTGGAAGAACCAGAACTGGCTCTCCATGTCAAAGTTCTGGTCAGCATACACCAACTGGAGGTCCGACTGGGACCCCAGCCCCTTAGTGTGTCTTGGAAGGCACAGAACAGGTTCCCTGGGTCACAGTTCAGCCCCAACGTATTCCGCCGTGGAGGCCGACCGAGACCCTAACCTCCCTAAAACCTGGCCAGGATCCAACTGGACCACCTCACATTGGTTTTCTTACCAATCGGTACAGGGGTGTCCAAATACATAACTGGACAGACAGACAAACAGAGCAACTGGTTTTATATATACATTATATATATATATATATATATATATATATATATATTATAGCCCCGAAAAGGGGTGGAATATGTAAACTTGTAAACCCACTGGGATATGTGTACCAAGTTCAGCCCAGATGCATCAAGCCATGTAGGAGCCTATGAAGAACATATAAATATATTTATATATACACATACATATATACACACACAAGCACATATATATATGGTTCTGGCCCCTGAGAGCGGTGGATTTTTTTTGTTGTTGAAATCCTGCCAGTATTTTAAGTTGGATAATGAAGAGTATGTGTAACTGTCAATTTATATTTTCCTCTGACTCTCGTTAATCACGCTCCAAGTCTACCGCTGCGAATTGCACTACGCTGCCCTCATCTCTGTCCAGTCACTAACCTTATGCGAGTAGTTTTTCCAGTGATATCGCCTACTGCTGGTGAACTGTGTGTAAGTCAGGTTTCTGGAGGAGTATGAGACAGGGCAGCAGCAGCAAAGTCCTGGTATAGGCAGTTGCTACCATTATGACATCACAGCATGACCTCACAGGCATACCAGCCAGACAGACACACAAACAAACCAATGCATTTTCTATATGCATTTTCGGAATTGGTGCTCTGGCCCTGCAAGGGTTGCATTTTTTCACTTCAAACCCGCCAGCATTTTAAGTTGGATAATGAAGGATATGTGTACCAAGTTTGGTCCAGATCCATCAAGGCATGTAGGAGATACAAAGTTTGATACATAAGTGAATTTAGTTGCTAAATGAGGAGCTTAAACCATCGTACCCCCTGAAAATATTTTAGGTCTAATCATATTGGTCAAACAGTATACACCCTGTTCTGCTTTTATTTTATACTAATGGACGGGATCCAAACAAAGTCCTTAGATGACCACTGTGAGGACTGGATCCATGAAAAACTACTAAATATAAGCACTGCTGTTATTATTATACACTTTAATTGGCACTAACATAAGCGCTCTTGTACTTTCACCAATTTGCATACTTTCTATGTGGATCAACACCACAAATTTAGTGAGCTGACACCCTAAGGTTATAGGTGAGTGCTGTATTTTTTTTATGACACATTACTAATTTGGGCTACTGTGTGACCACTTCCTTTTCCATCAAAAACTTTTAACCCAGGTTATTGCTAGAGCAACCTGGAACAAGGTTTAGTGGGAATAGGTCAGATTAAAATAACCCGGGTGCATTACCCAGGAATCCAACCCTGGTAGCTACCAAGGTTGAACCTGGCATCAGCCCGGGTAACAGTGCAGTGTAAACTGTGCAACCTGGGTTATCCAACCTGGTCATCCAACCTGGGTCAAGTATACAGAGAGCCGGATGACCGGCGCTTGGAAATTATGTAATCTGCACACAGGTGTAGTCTAAAAGGGGTCTACCCAACAATATGCCGGGCCTATGTCGGATCCGCCATTATGGTGGAACAGGGATATTTTTTTATTTCACTTTGTTTAGTCTTATCTACTCACTAAGGTACACTTTTGCAAGAAGTACTATATATATATCTATCTATATATATATATATATATATATATCTATATATATGTATATATATATATATAGGTTGGTTGCAGGGTTTGTGTGTTTCTGGGTGAAGTTGCGGTGTTGCAAGATGGGTATCAACCACTTTCTTGCCTCCAGGCTCCTGGTATGAACTTACACCCCTGGCTGGGCTGTACGCCTCCTGTAATAACTTTCTGAGGGGGTAGGGCGCATTGCATAACTGTGTGACCAATCATGTCAATGTCACTGTCGCAGGTGGCATGCTTGGATGCTGAAGCACCTTCTGATTCAGGAGACCGACGCTGGAATCCCGACAGCTGGTATATATATATCTATATATATGTATATATATATGTATATATATATAGGTTGGTTGCAGGGTTTGTGTGTTTCTGGGTGAAGTTGCGGTGTTGCAAGATGGGTATCAACCACTTTCTTGCCTCCAGGCTCCTGGTATGAACTTACACCCCTGGCTGGGCTGTACGCCTCCTGTAATAACTTTCTGAGGGGGTAGGGCGCATTGCATAACTGTGTGACCAATCATGTCAATGTCACTGTCGCAGGTGGCATGCTTGGATGCTGAAGCACCTTCTGATTCAGGAGACCGACGCTGGAATCCTGACAGCTGGTATATATATATCTATATATATGTATATATATATATGTATATATATATAGGTTGGTTGCAGGGTTTGTGTGTTTCTGGGTGAAGTTGCGGTGTTGCAAGATGGGTATCAACCACTTTCTTGCCTCCAGGCTCCTGGTATGAACTTACACCCCTGGCTGGGCTGTACGCCTCCTGTAATAACTTTCTGAGGGGGTAGGGCGCATTGCATAACTGTGTGACCAATCATGTCAATGTCACTGTCGCAGGTGGCATGCTTGGATGCTGAAGCACCTTCTGATTCAGGAGACCGACGCTGGAATCCCGACAGCTGGTACAATACAGACGCCTGTAATCCCGACCACCGACGGGTATTCTCACTCAGTTGGTGGGTCCACGGAACAAACCAAATGGGAATATAACCTGTGGCGAGTTAAGCGAGCCTGCCAGGGGACTCGCTGCCGGGATTCCAGTAGACGTGATGCCGCTGTCTGCATACTGACAACCGGCATCCCGTATACTGGGATATCATATGTATTACGAATGGAGGTATCAGTGAAATTTTTCTCCTTCCTAATCCATTCCTTTTGATACTGGGTCCACTGATAAATCAAGAGCTAGAACTTGATCTTCATCAGCAAAGCCAGAACATTGGAGTTTTTCTCTAATATCACAGAATTGCAAACATATAATTATTAGGAACATTGTGGGGCAATGACATACAGGGGCAATTTATAACGTTCAACTAATTATCAACTAAGATTTTTTTTTCTGTTAATAAACCATAGCTGGATGGAGAGGATGAGTCTCTTATCCATAAATTCCATGTCCTGCTTGCTCCAAGAACAAAAAAAAGCAAGTATTTTTGCACCTTGGCACAGCCATGTGGCACTGCAGGTGGGGCAGCTGTAAAATGTGCAGAGATAAAGCTGTCCAGGATGTGTGTGCTACAATTGCACTCCCTGCGGTGCAAAGTTATTTGATTTTTTTTTTTTGTGTTGCTCTCAAAGGGAATCATCCCTTAAATCAGCAAAAATAATATAAATGAAAAGGAAGCACGGAAAACGGCCCAGAGAAAGCGTCAGGCAAGTGCAAATAGCATACATTATAAGAGCTAAAAATATATTGCAAACTTATATTGACCTTAAGTCGCTTGTAGCAGAACTGATCTAGCTGCTAAGAATAAAGGTGAACATGTATACAGGTACATTGTATTTGCTGTTCTCTCAGGAAAGAAGCCTGATAACACAGAACAGGCACTCCATCATTACACTGTAGTTTAGTGGTGGATAAAAGGTAAAATTCATGGTTTAATCTTACACTGACATACCACTGTAGTTATGCTAGATGTAAAGGGTAATGGTGTCAGTACCATTGTTCTGTGCCATTATAGCAGTTGAAACATTTAACATCTTTAGAAGAGTGTACTGATAGGGTCAGATTCTGGTCAAAGAGCGGAGAATGCAGTCAAATGAGTGGCTGTGACATCAAGTGTGTGCCCCAGTGTCTAAATCAACCAATCCATATACTGTAGTGCTTTTCTGTATATTATTTTGCTCAGTATCAGTCCACCTTTAAATCTATTTCTCTCAAATAATAGCTTCAAGTGCTCCTTCCAAGATGAGACAACTCAACTTTTACACTCGTAGGGGGGAAATTCAACTGTGGGCAAACAGATTTGCCGGGCTGAATTAGCGAGACTCCCACCGCACTTTGTAGCGGCGACAGGACTTAGCTCAAATGTGTTTGCTACCACATAGGGAAGCGAGCACTTTTAAGTGAATAGGGGGTGTGAATCGCCGGGCAAAGTGTGCAAGTCGGGCAGCCGTTGCCGGTGTTTAAACGCATCGGTAATAGCAGTTCGCCCACAACTGAATTTTCCCCACAGTGTGATATTAAGCATGTATTTTATTCCCAACACTATATTCTATTTAATATTATACATGTAATAATGTGGTTAATATAATTTTTACATTTTAGGATATGACAATTCTGGATTTAGAGTTATGTACAAATTCTATTTGTAAAGAAAGTCCCATAAACAAAAAAAACAAAAAATCTTTGTTTTTTGCCAAAAGAAATAAAAACACCTACATCACTCACCTGTATAGCCTCCGTATGTTATCAGTTGTGATACAAAAGGCGCATGAGTTCCACCGAAAATGCACTTATTTGCAGAACTATGCTAAAATGACTATGCTGATTAAGACGATATTAGCATGTGTATATTTTATGTGTGACTCAATGGCGTAAGTTCGTCCCAGTTGCCCGAAGGCAAGATAAATATTGGTATATATAAATATATATATATATAGAACAAAATAAAGCGGCACTCTGAAACTGTCAAATGTCAAATATATTTCACACAAAAGGATCACTTTTGTGTGAAATATATTTGACATTTGACAGTCTCAGAGTGCCGCTTTATTTTGTTCTATGCATCCATCCCTACTTGAGATGGCACCTGAGCATCGAGAATTGGAAGGGGAGTGCCGGTCCTAGCAGACTCTGTATATATATATATATATATATATATAATTTTTTTTTAAATTACACATTTCTTAGCAGTCATACCCAGGATTAGAACCCAATATCTGTTACACTGAAGGCAGACACTTTACTGATATAGATATATATATATATATATATATATATATATAGCAAGCCTGCAGATTCTAACTATATGAAGTGACTTACAATTGTCAGTTCAAAACAATTGCAACTAGACAGATCTATGTAGTGTGCAGCCGTCGCGGTTGTGAGACGCGGAAGTGGATCGGGACGGCTGGCGGGCGGGTGCGCCGTGGAGTAGGTGAGTATGGTTAGGGTTGTTAACGGTGGGGGTTTCATGCTTTATATGTCTGTTGTATACATTCTGTATGTTTGTCTGGCCCTGAGGACGGAGAGGTCTTCTCCGAAACATGTCGGCCTGTTGCCAATAAAGTAACTACGTTTGTTCTCAGTCTGCTGAGTGCCGCCTATTTCACTCTGTTATATGATGGGAAGCGCTTTTCCATGAGGAGGGCACCACAGCATTTTACAACACTACATTAGAGTGCCGGACGACGCATTGGATTCTATTTGGGACTATGCGATAGCAGCACCCATACTGCAAGGCGCATTATCCGGTCAAGGCACCTATTCATTTATATTGTGGACATCCTTGCAGGGGACCAGCATTCAGTTAACAGCCACCATCCATTGCTGTTTTTTACGTACACCTTTTTTCCAGGGCCTGGGCATCAGTAAGTGGCGCAAGTGGTAGTCAATTGTTATAGGCATATTGCACAAAAGTCTAAGACTGAATACTAATAAACTGGGGGTGCAGGTTGAACAATATCGTCAAAACCTTATCAGATGGGCGTGGCTTGGCTGGCAAGTGCAGTGGATGTGCCTTTCCCCAGCTCTCCCTGAACTGGCACATATAAGGCCTCCTAACCCTATTTTCCTGCACCCTTAAACGGCCAGAAGAAACCCCAGAGACCCCCCTTATCCTGCTGCCGGCGCTTGAGGAACCCGCGGAGTCGGGGAGCGTTTTTAAGCGCTCCTGCGGACTGCGGCCTACCTCCCCAGACGGAGACCGGGGACTGGAGTAGATGCTGCTCCCGAAGATGTCCCCCCGCTGAACATGGGATTTAGAGCGAGATCCTGCCGCTCACCCCGCACCCAACGTGACTCACCAGAGGAGAGGAGGGACGGGCTTCTACGAAGCGGTGAGTCTGCTCCATAGACGGAGCTAAGCTTGCGACCGCCGCGCCAGCCGCCCGCACGGAGCTGACGGGACTTCCACGAGCCGGCCGCCTCTCTCCTGCATCCCCGAGCCGCGGCTAATCTCTCCCCGCCCGGCCGCATCGGAGGTGACACGCACACACACCCTTCTCCCTCCACACTCCACAGACCCCAGGGCTCTCTCCATCCTTGGTCACACAGCCCCGGAAAAACCGCGAGGTAGCTGGGGACCACAGCCCTTCCTGGCACACAGTCTCTTGTATAGGGGCACGTCCCTCCCTAACTACAGTGCTCACACATATAAGCCAAAGTGGCCCAGCTGCCTCGCTGCTAAGAGGGCTGGTCCCACAAAGCTAAAGGGGGCCTTAACACCCCCCTGCGGGTTGTGGCCTGGTTTCCCTCTTGAAGCCGGGGACTCCATTTCTGCACAACATCCAGCAGGCTTGAGACACATCCATTCTCAGGTCCCAAGCTATAGCTCACTTAGAAGGCTCCCCCTGGTGGTCAATTTGGGGTAATTTAGTGGAGAAGCTAACTTTTGCTTACACAAGAGAATTATACAACAGCTTCTCAGTCTCTCAGAGCCTACAATGCTATAAGATATGCACCTGAATCGGTTGCCGCGGCCACCGATACCGTAATGTGCTGTTGATGCCAACCCATAGGGAGCCACGCCGCTGAAGGCACTCTTATGCAAACCATGTAACCGTATTTTACCTCGTCAACTTGATCTCGAGGAAATTAAGCTTCTTGATGCTGATTGAGTGATGCCCAAGAACAAGAAATCTTCTCAGAAGACCGGCAAACCAACTCCTCGGGGGAACATGTCGCAATCTGCAATGAGGCCCTTTTTACAACCTGCCTCGCCTACTCCAACAGACAACCCTCCTACAACAACTTCCCCTCTCCCCCCCGCAGACCCCCCACCAGCCTTCCCCAAACACAGATACACCACATGCTCGCTCCCCGGGAGGCAAGGACCTGCAGGACATATTAGCCTATATGAAAAATCTCCCCACTAAACAAGATCTGCAGGACACAGTGAGGCGTGAACTGGCCGCAATGAGACAGGATATCTCTCACATCTCTGACCGGGTGTCGAGCTTGGAGGACCACCAAACGTCCTCTGACACTTTCCTAAAATCATTGACGACCGTCATCGAAGCCCAATCATCGGAGATCCGCTCCCTCCAAACGCGGATAACAGATTTGGATAACAGGGGGAGGAGAAATAATATCCGTGTGCGGGGTCTGCCGGAGGAGGTCCCTCAAACGGGGCTGATCGACGCTCTTACAAAGATCTTCAACGAGATCCTAGGCAACGATCCCAATGATACCATCACCTTCGACAAGGCTCATCGCGCCTTGAAACCAAGGGGTCTCTCCGCAGACAGACCACGCGATGTCATATGGAGGTTGCATTATTTCTCCCAAAAAGAGGACATCATGCGCAAAGTCCGCCAACTTGACGGAGTGGACTTCAACGGTTCCGCAATCCAAATTTACCAAGACTAGTCCTGGCATACACTACAACAGCGGAAGGCCCTCAAGCCCCTAACGGATGAACTCCGCAAACGCCAATTGAAATACAGGTGGGGCTTTCCCTTTAATCTTCAGGTCTCCTTATCCGGGAAAACCCACACCCTCAACTCCTACTCGGATCTCCCAGAGTTCTGTATAGGACTTGGTATACCAAAACCTGACCTACGCGATTGGGACTTCCCTATACCAGAGCTACCATCTCTCCAACCCATGAATACAGGACCACCTTGGCAAGTGGTGCGAAAGGCTGGGGGGAAGAGCACCAATGGATCCCCCTCCAATAAGGATTCACGTGTTACCTGACCGACTACCTGAGACTTCTTGTTTGTTCTAGCTCTACCTAAAAAAGTTTCTATAGGTTTACAGCGTGACACTATTCTCAGGTTACAACGTGATACCATCTCACACGTCTGAAGAACTCCCAAGTGAACCCACGCTGTTACTGAGGCTCCGCCCTCACCCCCCCCCCCCCCCCCTCACCCAATATGTCTTGGGTCATTGATCATCATTGTAATTTCCTGTTCTACTACTACGGAATTTCTTGCATCCTTCTATTAGAAGATTTCATTATGTTGATGAGGTTTAAGGTTTACAGTTTATTGCTTGCAATTAGTTAAATCTATACATGTATACTGTATAATATATACTTTTTTTCTTTCTTTTTTCCCTCATTATCATTATGCCTTTGGCGGTGGCTCCCTCGCCTGCCCCATACCCGCTCCTGGCTGTTTGGCCTCTTGGGTTCCCGATCCTTAGTAGGATCGGTTACTCCACTGCGGGTTTTTTTGAATGTTTTCATTGTTCTTTCTCCATGTTCTGTCTTTCTTTTTCCTCCCTACTTCTCCCTCTCTCCCTCTATTGACCATCCTGGACCCATCGCCCTCTACTACAACACATATCTCCTATGACGTCTACAGGCAAAATGAAAGTTGCATCGATTAACGCGAAAGGTCTCAATGTACCGGAGAAAAGATCATCCCTTTTGAGGTCCCTTTGGGCTGACAGAGTAGATGTTGCACTGGTCCAGGAGACGCACTTCAAAATCTCAGCTAAAAATCCTCCCCTGACCAACTACCGTTATCCCCAGGCCTTTTATAATAATAACCCAGACTCTAAATCAAAGGGTGTGGCGATAGTGTTCTCCAGGACTCTTCAGCTGTCAGACGTATCAGTCCATAAGCTGATCCCGGGTCGACTCCTGATAGTTCGTTGTACCATATGCACTTGCCCATACACATTTATCGCACTTTACGCGCCAAACAAGGACCAGAATCAATTTTTCCGCACCGCACTCTCCCAAATAGAACCATTCCTTTCAGGAGTGACTGTTCTAGGAGGCGACCTGAACTGGATAATGGATCCATCCTTAGATTCATCTTCTAACGCTCCCCGGACCTCCCAACGTCAATACCGACAGGTTAGACGACTGTTTCACGACCTCCAGCTGGCTGACTCCTGGCGGATTCTCCATCCCTCGGATAGAGACTACTCCTTCTATTCCCCACAACACAATACCTACTCCCGCCTCGATTATCTATTTCTGAGCCATAGGCACCTCCCCTTATTAATAGACTCCCCCATAGGTTCGATAACCTGGTCTGACCACGCCCCAGTGCACATGACGCTTTCGACCCCCCAGACTACCCCAGGTCAATGGACCTGGCGTCTTAATGAGTCATTGCTGCAAGACCAATATTGCAAGGGTGAAATAGAAAAAGCTCTGGCTGAATTATTCTCCATAAACGACACCGACGATGTCTCAAAGATCACCCTGTGGGAAGCACATAAATGCACCATACGAGATAAGCTCATACAGTTGGGGACATTTATGAAGAAGCAGAGGTCAGCACTAATCACCAAACTATTAGACCGACTCCACCATTTTGAGTCCCTGCACAAAATGACTTTGTCGGAATCTGACTACTTAGAACTTCTGGATACACGGGCCCAGCTAAAGAAAACCCTTACTGATAGTATCCAACTTTCAGTTCGTAAATGCAACTCCAAATATTACCAGTGGGGTAATAAACCTGGTCGCCTCCTGGCCCAGGCTCTCAAGGCCCAACGCTCCTCTTTGTATATTGACAACATAAAAGATCTCGGGAATACTCTCCGATTCAAAACCCCAGAAATTGCGGCATGCTTCAAACAGTACTACTCCCTTTTATATAATTTAGAGAACCGACCTGACGGCACTGCCACCCCTTACGACTTACTACAAGCAAAGACATATCTAGAAAAAGTGTCCTACCCCGTCCTACCACCTTCAGATAGGGAAACTCTGGAACTACCTTTCACCCAACAAGAACTGGAGACTGCCCTGGCCATGACGCCATCCGGAAAGAGCCCAGGGCCGGACGGCTTCACCCTCACCTATTATAAACAATTAAAAGATCTCACATCCACCTATCTTCTTCAAGCCTTTAACTCAATTTCCGCAGAAACCTACTTCTCTAGCCAGTCCTTGGAGGCACACATTTCTGTCTTGCCCAAACCCGGTAAGGACCCCTCGGTGTGTTCCAGCTATAGGCCCATATCCCTCCTAAACATCGATGTCAAGCTTTTCGCAAAACTAATGGCAAATAGACTGAACGTATTCCTGCCTTCCCTAATCCATAACGACCAGGTGGGCTTTGTCCCGAACCGTGAGGCAAAGGACAATACCACCAAGGTACTGAACCTGATCCACATCGCGTCCCAGGGTGGTTCACCCACAGTACTGCTGTCCACCGACGCCGAAAAGGCTTTCGACAGGGTCGGTTGGGGTTTTATGAGGTCTGTGCTGGAGCATATTGGATTGGGTCCCTGGATGCTTGATAGAATAATGGGACTTTATAGATCACCCACAGCTCGGGTCCGAGTAAACGGATCTTTATCAGACTCCTTTCCCATAAGCAACGGGACACGACAGGGCTGCCCACTATCCCCCCTGCTCTTTGTCCTCTGTATCGAAGCTTTCGCTAGAGCTATTAGGGCCAATGATAACATTACGGGCCCGAGGATTGGTGATACAGAGCACAAACTTTCCCTGTTTGCTGACGATCTACTGGCCACAATAACACACCCGGTTTCCTCTCTCCCCCACTTTATGCAGGAGCTTTCCCATTTTGGAACACTCTCCAACTTTAAGATCAACATGTCCAAATAATGCGCCCTGAACATTTCCCCCCCCCCCCCCCCCCCCCCGACACAATAGCTAAACTTAAGCGATCCTTCCCCTTTACCTGGAAAGCCTCCCACTTGTCCTACTTGGGAATACAGCTGCCAAACGACCTGTCTTGTCTATACACTTTAAACTTCGCCCCCCTCCTTCGAACACTCAGGGCGGACTATAGCAGATGGTATCTCAAACCACTCTTTTGGCTGGGGAGGGTGAATGTTGTAAAGATGAATACTCTCCCCAAACTACTCTATAAACTACAGGCCCTCCCCATACGAATCCCAGACTCCTGGTTCAGGTCCATCCAACTCTTGATACAACAATTTATTTGGTCCCGGAGACGACCAAGAATCAGCCGATCCATTATGATTCGCTCCACCCGAAGTGGTGGTTTCCAGTTACCTGATATCAGAGGCTACTATTGGGCAATAATGCTCAATAGGGTTTTGGATTGGACGAGTAGTCGAGACACAAAACAATGGGTGGCTATAGAGGGGCTATACATGCAACAATTCCCAGAGATCTTTCCCTGGCTCCCCCCCCCCCTACCCAAGCCCCCATCCCCTCACCCAACAATCACCTCGACCCTTTCCTTTGGAAAAAAGCACGCCGCTGGCCCTCCCTCTCTTCCGATTTTGGCCCACTGACCTCTTTTCTAGCTAACCCCGACTTCCAACCCGGCCTAATACCCTCCCATTTTCGTGACTGGGCCCTCGAGGGTCTCTTTAGGGTGGGCCAGCTGGCAGTCTCCTCGGGAGTTAAACAATTCTCGGAAATACGATCAAAATGGGAAATCCCACAACACGACTTCTGGAAATACCTACAGCTTAGACACTTCTTATACTCAGAACGCAGATATCTTCAAGCCTCACGAGAATTGACACAGTTCGAGAGGCTATGCGTTGCTACATGCCCCCCCCAACATACAATCTCCTCACTTTACAGACTACTGCAGACTCCAGGAGCCCAGAAAACCACACCCTTCCAGCTGGCCTGGGAAAGGGATCTCGGGATTTCCCTAACAGACAAAGACTGGCGGATGATATTCCTTAAATCCCATAAAAGCTCAGTATGTATACAAGTTAGGGAAACTCAATATAAACTCTTAATGAGATGGTACAGACACCCCTCTCTCCTCCACTTCATGTATCCTGGAGTGTCGGACAGATGTTGGAGATGTCTTAACGCTACAGGCTCCCTAATGCACATCTGGTGGAACTGTCCCCTACCAAAAACATTCTGGGCTGACGTTGTATCCATCTCACAAGACATACTCCATACCCCCGTCCCAACAGACCCAGCCTTTTGGTTACTTTCCCACTCCTCAATCTCATTGGCTCAGCACAAAACATCACTACTCCGCCACCTGTCTAATGCTGCGCGGGCAGTCATCCCCACACTATGGAGATCTCAACTCCCACCCACAAGGAAACTATGGTTTACCAGAATTAGTTATTATATGAATATGGAAAACATCCTACTGGTCTCCAGAGACAAACTCTCAGAGTTCATGACCACATGGATGCCCTGGATAGATTACATGTCCTCCAAAGAGTACAAAGACTACACCTATGCTACCAAATGACTTAACAAAGCAGCTGATCGAATAGAGAGATCTCACCGCATCACCTCCCCAATTCGAAAGCCCCCCCCAGCTTGGTCACAACTATGTTCATTCCCTCCCCTTTCTCTCATTTCATTCTTCTCTCTTTTCTATAACTTCTGTACAATGTTACTTAAGATACCACGATTACATTGTTGTATGGATAGTCAGCGAATGGACACCAGATGGATATTATAGAAACACCTACTAATGCCAGTACCTGTACCAACCCCCAGCGCTGGGGGCGATACGCTACCCTACTCTTTAAGGCTATGACGTAATAGTCCTTCATTGTATGTCCTGATGACTTCCTTCTTTTTCTGTTAAAATGTGATGTAATCCTTACATTGTTCTAAATAAAAACAGATTATACAAAAAAAAACCTCATCAGATTTAAGAAAGAAAAACTGACGAAGGTACAGAGAGACTATGCACAAAGACAGGGGTATCCGTGGTTGGGCAGTTCCACTCCTGGCCAGGAACAAAAATACCAAAGACGTAGATACCAGCCGAGACGCCATAAGGAACACCTCCTGGGTACCAGCACGTCGGCTAGTGATTCAGACGCAGCTTCTTCTGTGGCAGAACAACAAGGGCGCATCCCTTTAGGACATACTCCAGCAGGGATCCAAACTCGATCAAATCGGACCCCCCCTACCGGGCGAGGAAGAGGACGCGGCGCTCGCAGCAAAACCAAAGGATCTCACGGTACAAAACCTCCTCGAGCTTAAGGGAACTCATATTCAATCTCTCTTCTACTCCATTATCTGATCAGGAGTATTAGTTGTTGGCTAAAGGACTGTCATTCGTCCCTTCAAGCGGACCAGATCCACTGGAGTGGAAGGTGGAGGTTCACCGTTTTGGCAGGACTTTAAGAAGACAAGAAGTTTTATAATGATAAACCATCGAGTAATACCAGCAGTTCAATTCCTCCTCAATTACGACGGATTATTCCTGGTTCGAACTTTGACCCCCCAAGCTTAAATCCCTCTATTAGGACATTTCTGCATATGTTAGAAAGGGAGGGCAATGTGATTTCAGATCAAAGCCCATTTAATAATATGTCTAAAGCAGAGATGGGCACACTGAGGGCCTTGTCAGCTAGAACAGATATAGTGGTGCGTAAGGCTGATAAGGGGGGATCTATAGTGGTACAGGATTTGGATGCGTATGTTAGGGAATGTAATCGCCAGTTAGACGATGTTACCACTTATAGCAGGCTCACAGGGGATCCCACACGTGAGTTTAAAATCGAATTAGATCAGTATTTGGCATATATTCGAGAACAGGGCCTTATTTCAAGTGACATAAGTAATGCTCTTAAAGTGAAATTTCCTAAGGCACCCCTTTTCTACACAGTACCTAAGGTACACAAGTCATTGGTGGACCCGCCCGGCCGGCCTATAATGTCGGCGAGGGGGTCCCTGTATCATCCGGTGGCAGTGTACTTGGACGCTTTTCTAAATCCATGCGTCCAAGCGCTTCCTTCTTATCTCAAAGACACCAGCTCTCTGTTGGTACAACTACAGGAGCTGGGAGATGTCCCAGAGAATTTGTTATTGTGCAGCGCAGATGTGACTAGCCTCTACACTTGCATCCCACATGATGCGGGTGTGGAGGCTGTCCGTCTGCTTATACAGGACAATGACAAATACCTAGGTCCAGATACAGCTGTATTCCTGAAGCTATTACATCTGGTACTCAGCCAAAACTATTTTGTATTTAATGGTAGGTTTTACCTACAGGAGGCGGGCTGTGCGATGGAGTCAGCAGTGGCCCCATCATACGCTAATGCCTTCATGTTTCAGGTTGAGAAACAGATGTTTTACTTAAATGAACAAATTATGTAACAAATCGTCTATTACAGACGCTATATAGATGATTTACTGATTCTTTGGCAGGGGCAGAAAGATGAGCTGATGCAGCTGTGGTCTGATCACAATCAAACTACACATGTGGTGAAATTCACAACTACGGTGGATGAAGAGGTTATCAATTATCTTGATGTAACAATAAAACGTAAAGGCAAACAATTGTCTACTTCTATCTATATTAAATCCACAGATAGGAATACCCTCTTATGTCATGAAAGTTTCCATCCATTGGCACTTAGGAAGGGTCTTCCTTACTCGCAATTTTTGCGGGTTAGACGGATTACTTCAGACCCTGAGGAGAAGATAGTTGCTCTTGATAATATGTTATCAAAATTTGCCCAAAGGGGATACCCAGTGAGAGAGTTACAGGCCTCTAGGACCAAAGTCCTCAACATACCACGCATAGAATTGCTTAAACAGGCTGTTAGACCACATAAGCAAGGGGACTCTAGATTGGCTATGGTTAATAAATACACCACAGCCAGCACTCGGGTGGCCCGACGGGCCAAACAGCTTTGGCCCACTATCCAGACGGATCAATCTCTTACATCCTTGGTTGATACACGTCTAATGCCTAGCTATACACGAGGCAGAAACTTGGGGGACCACATCATGAAACTAGATGTGTCTAATCTCAGTAGGGATAACGAACCCCATTTTTTGCGATTGAAACAGGGATGCTTTAGGTGCCTGGGGTGTGCCACCTGTAATACCCTCATTACAGTGGCTACATTTAATCACCCCCACACAGGTCGGAAAATTAAAATCAAACATAGGCTAACTTGCACCACGACACATGTGGTGTATCTCCTTACCTGTCCATGTGGTCTTGCCTATATTGGCAAGACCATAAGACAATTTAGGGAATGCATGGCCCTACACCGTAGTGCTATTAAAAAAGCTCAAGAAAAGGGCCATAGCGAACAGCCATTTGCTCGTCACTGCATGGAAGCCAAACATGAAGTGTCTAGCATTAAGGCCATTCTTATAGATCATGTCCCCAAGTCCTTGCGAGGTGGAAACAGGGATAGGCTCCTATTACAGAAGGAGTCCAGGTGGATTTATACCCTGGGGACCATTTTCCCCAAAGGTCTAAATGAGAACCTAGGACTTCAATGTTTTTTATAACAGATTCAAGAGATGAAGCATGTACATTATACTGATTTATGTTTATTTGTTAATAAGCTCCATGAAATGACGTTTAGTCCTCTAATCGGGACTTTTTGTTAGACATGGGGCTATTAAGATCAGTAGTGAACCTTGATTGATAGTCACAGGTTTTATAGATACACAATTTCATGTAGCCGGGTCACGTAAGAGTTTATTCCCAGCCCCTGCTTCAGGTGTTTTTATCACGTTTGTATTGTTGTTATTAGATCCAGTTTACTAATGGTATATATATGTTTTTTCAGTTGGTACCGGGGACATGACTTGTTTATGCTCCGGTTTCCATGGAGCTCCCCTGCGACGCGGCGCATCCGTGACGTCGCGGTTGTGAGACGTGGAAGTGAATCGGGACGGCTGGCGGGCGGGTGCGCCGTGGAGCAGGTGAGTATGGTTAGGGTTGTTAACGGTGGGGGTTTCATGCTTTATGTCTGTTGTGCACATTCTGTATGTTTGTCTGGCCCTGAGGACGGAGAGGTCTTCTCCGAAACATGTCGGCCTGTTGCCAATAAAGTAACTACGTTTGTTCTCAGTCTGCTGAGTGCCGCCTATTTTTTTTTTTTTTTTTTTAAATTACACATTTCTTAGCAGTCATACCCAGGATTAGAACCCAATATCTGTTACACTGAAGGCAGACACTTTACTGATTATATATATATATATATATATATATATATATATATTATAGCAAGCCCGCAGATTCTAACTATATGAAGTGACTTACAATTGTCAGTTCAAAACAATTGCAACTAGACAGATCTATGTAGTGTGCAGCCACACACTACATATAGTAGATCTGCTCAGTGCCTTGCTAAAGTATTCACCCCCCTTGGCTTTTTACCTATTTTGTTAGATTACAACCTGTCATTTAATTCTTTCTTTAATCTGAATTTTATGTAGATATGCACAAAATAGTCTAAATTGGTGAAGTGAAAAGAGAAAAATGTATATAAAAAATAATTTTCATAAATAAAAATTTGTAAATTGGCATATGCATATGTATTCACACCCTTTGCTTTGAAGCGCCTCAAAAGTTCTGGTGCAACCAATTACCTTCAGAAGTCACATAATAATTGAAATGAAGTCAACCTGTGTGCAGTTTAAGTGTCACATGATCTGTCAGTATAAACTATAAACACACCTTTTCTAAAAGGCCCCAGAGGCTGCAACACCACTAAGCAAGAGGCATCACACCATGAAGACCAAGGAGCTCTCCAAACAAGTCAGGGACAAAGTTGTGGAGAAGTACAAGTCAGGGTTGGGTTATAAAAAAATATCCACATCTTTGATGATCCCCCGGAGCACCATCAAATCCATCATCTTCAAATGGAAAGAACATGGTACCACAACAAACCTGCCAAGAGTGGGTCGGCCACCAAAGCTCACAGACCGGGCAAGGGGGGCATTAATCAGATAGGCAGCACAGAGACCAAAAAGTAACCCTGAAGCAGCTGCAGAGTTCCACAGCAGAGACTGGTGTATCTGCGCATGTGACCATAATAAGCCGTACACTCCATAGAGCTGGGCTTTACGGAAAGAGAAAAAAAGCCATTACTTAGTGTTAAAAATAAGAAGGCATGTGGACAACTCCCCAAATGTATGGAGGAAGGTGCTCTGGTCAGATGAGACTAAAATTTAACTTTTCGGCCACCAACGAAAACGTTATGTCTGGCGCAAACCCAACACATCCCATCACCCCAACAACACCATCCCCACAGAGAAACATGGTGGTGGTGGCAGCATCATGCTGTGGGGATGTCTTTCAGCAGCAGGGACTGGGAAACTGCTTTGAGTCGAGTGAAAGATGGATGGTGCTAAATATAGAGATATTCTTGAGCAAAAACCTGTTTCAGTCTGCCTGTGATTTGAGACTGGGACGGAGGTTCACCCTCCAGCAGGACAATGACCCAAAGCATACTACTAAAGCAACACTCGAGTGGTTTAAGGGGAAACATTTAAATGTGTTGGAATGGCCTAGTCAAAGCCCAGATCTCAATCCAATTGAGAATCTGTGGTCAGACTTGAAGATTGCTGTTCACAAGCGGAAACCGTCCAACATGAAGGAGCTGAAGCAGTTTTGCCTTGAGGAATGGGCAAAATCCCAGTGGCAAGATGCGGCAAGCTCATAGAGACTTATCCAAAGCGACTTGCAGCTGTAATTGCCGCAAAAGGTGGCTCTACAAAGTACTGACTTTAGAGGGGTGAATAGCTATGCACCCTGAAGTTTTCTGTTATTTTGTTCTATTTGTTGTTTGCTTCACAATAAAGGGTCTCTAGTTCGACAGGTCAAAAGGTTGACATGAGTTTTTCACGATTTTTTTCTTTTTTTGAACCTTTTCATACTTAACGATCCACGTGGACTACAATTGGCTCAGCTACCGCTTCGCTCGGCACTTTGCCCGAAGCATGGCGAGTGAAGCGAGCCATGCGAGGGGACACGGTACACTAATTGGGGCTCACGTTCACTCTACGAAGAAAACGGCACAAAATTTTTTAAAACCGCATGTCGACCGTTTGACCTGTCGACCTAGACCATGTCGACCTAAAGACCCTGTCGACCTAGTTACTGTCGACCAATAGTGGTCGACCTAGTTACTATCTACCTTCCATACCACACCCGTGCAGAGAGGAAGAGATAGCACCAGCTAGTATTAATTAACTTAAATTGAATGGTGTCACCGAACACATCGAATGGGAAGAGAGGTGCCCCCCTACAGAGCAGGAGCCCAGCGGCAGCTGTCTCTGTTGCCTCCCAGAGTTACACCTCTGGTGTGACGGCAGCTGTATCTGGTATCTGTATATGAAATGCTACATTACAATTTTCCACACTGACACTGCATTTTGTATCGATACAGTCACACACAGAATATACACATGCCATATATCATATTAATCAGCATAATCTGTTTCAGCGTCTTATTAGCATCAAGATTGCTAATAAGACGCATTTTCGGAGAAAAACACACACAAAAAGATTGGCACGTGACTGGTCACAACTAGAAAGGCTGTTAAACACAATTGCAGCAACAGCCACAGAGGATATATCTGTACTCAGTAAACAGGCTCTACCCGCTATCAGCCCAACATCAATCAATTTTAATGTTCTACAACAGGGGTGGGTAACATAATTCCCCAAAAAACAATCCAAAGAGACCAACAATACTTTCACAAAGGCATTTCAAAAATCTAAAAGATCTAAAATTCAAAGGTGTGATCATCTAAATCTGGGCACATGAAACAACTGTATTGTAGTGTGTGCAGACTGAAGGATCATAATAAAAGATCTTCTGTGCATACCCACTAAGATCTTTCAAGTAAAATTAATATAACCATTGCGTATGTATGTAGCTCTAGGACCAACTCATTTAAGCAGTTTGTTTTATTACTTGTTCATTGTGTCCTTTTTATATATTAAAATATATCAAAATTTCTATAAGTCTTAAAAGAAATATTTTTAATGACCCCTTTTTTATACTGTTTACACAAGCTGTAAAAGCACTATATGCAGTGTATGCTATTCATGATGATATGGTTTATTTTTCATTTTTGTGTTCTCATGACTACCATACTGTTGCACAGAATGTTACTGTATAGTGCTGCTTAGTTAGATGCCATAAACACATTTATCACAAGACTGATGACAGATATCACGGAGCAGTTCAGAGCACCCACAGTACACCCACCTTATAACGGTCAGATGGCTCAGCAGTGAATGTCAGTGAACACACGTGCTTTCAACTGGAGATAATCAAAGTTTATTTTGTAGCTTGCAAGCACGTGTATTATAGATCATGATAAAAAGGAGGATAATTCAGATTGGAGATGACAATATTTTAGTAATAATAGGATTTTAATTACCTACCAGTAAATCCTTTTCTCGTAGTCCGTAGAGGATGCTGGGGTCCACATTAGTACCATGGGGTAAAGACGGGTCCACTAGGAGCCACTGGCACTTTAAGAGTTTGAGAGTGTGGGCTGGCTCCTCCCTCTATGCCCCTCCTACCAGACTCAGTCTAGAAACTGTGCCCGAGGAGACGGACAACTTCGAGAGAAGGATTTTACACAGATAGCGGCGAGATTCACACCAGCTCACACACAAGGCAAACCAAGCTAACTAGCTTGAAACATCAGCAACGGCTGAACAAGATTACTTACTAAGTAACAAAACAGTACATAACCTAGAACTAAGCAGTACTGAACTAAGTAACCACTGCAGGATCACGAAGCGCTGGGCGGGCGCTAAGCATTCTTTATGGACTACGAGAAAAGGATTTACCGGTAGGTAATTAAAATCCTTTTTTGTTTTACGTCCTAGAGCAGGAGTGGGGAAACTTTTTTCTACCAAGGGCCATTTGGAGATTTATAAAATCCTTCGGGGACCATACAAAAATTATCAACTGAAAAATTAGCCTGCCCCAGTAGCTATGCCCCCAATCAGTAGTTATGCCCCCAATCAGTAGTTATGCCCCCAGTCAGTTGTTATGCCCCCAGTACATATACCCCCAGTCACTTGTTATGCCCCAATAGATATGCCCCCTGTCGGTTGTTATGCTCCATTAGATATGCCCCATTAAATATGCCCTTTAGTAGCACCGCTTACACACACACACACACACACACACACACACACACACGCGCACATTAAAAAAAAAAAAAAAAAACACAATACTCACCAGCCTCGCTCCTGCTTCCAGATCGTTGCCCTCTGCTTGTCCGCCCGCTCCTCAGAACTTTGGGAGAGACGTCATGACATCTCTCCCATAGCACCGCACAGCCGTACATGCACACTGCCAGAGCCGGAAGCCGGAGCTCAGGAGTGAGCTCCTGCCTCCGGCTGCTGCTGAGGGGAAGAAGCCAGGTGTCCGCTAGTAACAAAATCTCAGCGGGCGCCCGGCATCTCCACGGTTAGGTGAGCCAGGCTGGGCCCGATCAAGTGGCTCTGCAGGCCTTATACGGCCCATGGGCCTGAGGTTCCCCACCCCTAGCCTAGAGGATGCTGGGGTCCACATTAGTACCATGGGGATATACCAAAGCTCCCAGAACTGGAGGGAGAGCGCGGAGGCTCCTGCAGAACTGACTGACCAAACTTCAGGTCCTCAGCGCCCAAAGTATCAAACTTGTAGAACTTAGCAAACGTGTTCGACCCTGACCAAGTAGCCGCTCGGCAAAGCAGTAAAGCCGAGACACCTCGGGCAGCCGCCCAGGAAGAACCCACCTTACGAGTAGAGTGGGCCTAAACAGATGTAGGACACATCAATCCTGCCATAGAATACGCATGCTGGATAGTGAACCTGATCCAGCGAGAGATAGTCTGCTTAGGAGCAGGACACCCAAGTTTCTTGGGATCATACAAGACAAACAGAGAGTCCGATTTTCTGTGACGAGTAGACCTCTTCACATAGATTTTCAGAGCCCTTACAACATCCAAGGACTTTGATGAAATTGAGTCAGTAGCAACTGGCACCACAATAGGTTGGTTGATCTGAAATGCTGACACAATCTTCGGAAGGAACTGCTGACGTGTCCGGAGCTCAGCTCTATCTTCATGGGAGATCAAGTAGGGTCTCTTACAAGACAAAGCCCCCAACTCTGAGACACGCCTAGCAGAACAAAGTGAACGCCTTCCACGTGAGAAACTTGACCTCAACCTCCAGTAGAGGTTCGAACCAATCCGACTGGAGGAACTGTAACACAACGTTAAGATCCCAGGGCGCCATAGGCGGCACAAAGGGAGGCTGGATGTGCAGAACCCCTTTCAGAAAAGTCCGAACCTCAGACAGGGAAGCCAACTGTTTCTGGAAGAAAATGGATAGGGCCGGAATCTGGACCTGTACGGATCCCAACCTCAGGCCCATATCCACACCTGCTTGCAGGAAGAGGAGAAACCGTCCCAGTTGAAACTCTACCGTAGGAAACTTCTTGGACTCACACCAAGATACATTTTTTTCCAAATACGATGGTAATGTTTAGACGTTACTCCTTTCCTAACCTGTATCAGGGTTGGAATAACCTTGTTCGGAATACCCTTCCGAGTTAATATCTGGCGGTCAACCTCCATGCCGTCACACATAGCCGCGGTAAGTCTTGATAAGCGAACGGCCCCTGCTGCAGCAGGTCCTCTAGAAGAGGAAGAGGCCTCGGCTCTTCTAGCAGTAGATCCAGAAGATCCGCGTACCAAGACCTTCTTGGCCAGTCCGGAGCAATGAGGATTGCCTGAACACTTGTTCTCTTTATGAGTTTTAGAACTCTGGGAATGAGTGGAAGTGGAGGAAACACGTACACCGACTGGAACACCCACGGAGTAACTAGGGCGTCCACCGCCACGGTTTGCGGGTCCCTCAACCTGGAACAATACCGCCGAAGCTTCTTGTTGAGACGAGAGGCCATCATGTCTATTTGAGGTACACCCCAAAGATCTGTTACCTCCGTGAACACCTCCGGATGGAGTCCCCACTCTCCTGGATGGAGTTTGTGTCTGCTGAGGAAGTCCGCTTCCCAGTTGTCTACTCTCGGAATAATGATTGCTGACAGGGTCAATGTGTGTTTTTCTGCCCAGAGGATGATTCTTGTTACCTCTGACATTGCAGCTCTGCTCTTCATTCCGCCCTCTCAGTTTATGTAGGCCACTGTCGTTACATTGTCCGACTGCACTTGAATGGCTCGATCTCGCAGAAGATAGGCCGCTTGGAAAAGACCGTTGTAGACGGCTCTTAGTTCCAGAATGTTTATTGGTAGGCTGGATTCCAGGCTTGACCACCTTCCTTGGAAGGTTTTCCCCTGAGTGACTGCGCCCTGGAGACTTGCCGCCGTGGTTAGAAGGATCCAGTCCTGAAACCCTAACCTGCCGCCCTCCAGAAGGTGAGGTAGTTGTAGCCAACAGAGGAGTGAAAGCCTGGCTTTTGGCGACAGACGTATTCTCTGGTGCATGTGTAGATGAGATTCAGACCACTTGTCCAGGAGATCCAGTTGGAAGGGCCGAGCATGAAAACTTCCGTACTGTAGAGCCTCACATAGTAACCAAATATTTGTTGCAAAGAAACAACAATAGAAGTAGATTGCTTTTATGGAGCACTCTTTTGAAAAGAAAATTTATGTAATGAATTTGACACGATTTTAATAAGTTAAAACGTAACCTTTAATATACTTCCATAAAATAAATGGGGTAATTTGGGGTGCAGTATCTATATGTACATGACACTCAAATATGTGCATTCACTTTATTGCACCCCCTGTTACAAATATCAATATCCTTAATTAAAGCAATTAATTGTGTGTGGTGACTATATTAATAAACTTATTTAAAGTGATAACAACAAATTGTAAATAAAATCAATTATTCATGAATCATAGCCAGTAATTAATAGTAGGTATCGTTAATGACAAAGCATCTCACATACCATGGCTTCAGTATATACCTATGACCACCATCTTCCCCAGAAGGCGTATGCACTGATGAACCGAAACCCGGGCTGGCTTCAGGACATCCAGGATCATTGTTTGTATCACCAAAGCTTTTTTCCCCCGGAAGACACCCCCTCTGCACTTCTGTGTCGAGGATCATTCCCAGAAAAGACTACCTCCTGGTCAAATGTGATTTTGGATAAATCAGGATCCAACCATGTTCCCTGAGCATATGAGTCGTGAGAACAATAGACTGCAACAACCTCTCCCTGGATGCTGCCTTTATCAGCAGATCGTCCAGATATGGGATTATGTTCACCCCCTGTACGCAGAGGAGAATCATCATCTCTGCCATCACCTTGGTGAACACCCTCGGTGCTGTGGAGAGGCCGAATGGTAGTGCCCCAGATCGGAATGTGGAGGTACGCATCCTTGATATCCAGGGATATCAGAAACTCTCCCTCCTCCAGACATGAAATCACTGCTCTGAGAGACTCCATTTTGAATATCCAAATTGGTCTGACCGAACCATCCGGTTTCGGTACCACGAAAAGGTTTGAATAATAACCCTTGTTTTGCATATGAGATGGAACTGGGACAATGACCTGTGATTTTCCCCAATTTTAGGATGGCTTCCTGTAGAATAGCCCTGTTTGCCAGCAAAGCTGGCAAGCCTGATTTGAAGAATCGGTGAGGCAGGAGTTCTTGAAACTCCAGTCTGTACCCCTGGGACACAATATCCTGTACCCAGGGATCCAGGCCGGATGACACCCAGACGTGGCTAAAACGTCTGAGTCTCGCACCCACCAGCCCGTCCTCCAGGCTTTGAGGTCCACCGTCATGCTGCAGATTTTGAGGAACCAGAAGCAGGTCTCTGGTCCCGGGAGCCTGCAGGGGGCAGGCTTTTTGGATTTTGCCCGACCACCTCTAAAGAAAGTGGTAGAAGGCTTGGGCTTTTTTTGTCTTAGCGGTCCAAAAGGTTTCTTCGTAGAAGAAGTAGCAGAGGGAAGGAAAGGTGACTTACCCGCGGTTGCCGTGAAAATCCACGTATCCAACACTTCCCCAAATAGAGCCTGACCTGTGTAGGGTAGGTTCTCCACACTTCTCCCGGATTCCGCGTCTGCAGACCATTGGCGTAGCCAGAGTCGACTGCGAGCTGATACCAACATGGAGGATATCCATGCAGTCAGCACCGTCTGAAGTATCAGAATCGGTATCCGTGTCATCTTGCATAATTTGGGCAAGTGCACGTTTCCATGGGAACATGCTAGGGGGTTTTGCAGGAATAGGGACAGATCCTGACCAAACTGCCATAGACTTCTTTAACACCTGAGTTTCAGTCTCAGTATTAGCTTCAACAATAGGGATCTGAGACAAAGAATTACAATCTTGTGTACATGGAATGGATCCCTCCTAAGAGGAAACATCTTCTGCAGCATATGACACAGAGTCCCTAGACCTGGCTATGTGAGATAGTAAACACCCACACACACACACACACACAAAGGAAAATGTCAGACACAGTTTCCCCTCAAGTATGCCACAGAGAGACACAGATTGGAGCCAACCCACACAAAGCGCTTTTTAAGGTAGAACTAATAACACCACCAGCGCTGTCTGTGTACCTTGATAGACTACACAGACTTTACACAGCCTACCTCCCGTTCTACAACCCCCTGGTACTGTACAAGATGGCTTGAGTTGACTTGGAGGGACAGCTCTCTCTGTCAGCGCTTCTGCAGGCAGGAAGATGGCGCTGAACGCTGCTGGGTCTGCTCTGAGGAGAAGCTCCGCCCCCTTACATGGCGCTGTCTTCCCGCTCTTCTGAAGATTATACTGGCCTGAGGAATTGTGCTGGCAGCGATCCTGGGACCCTGACAGGCTTGGAGGTCAGTGTAGGGTGTAGGCGCTCACTCAGGGCGCCCCTCACAGCGCCGCACTATGTAACACTGAGCCCCGGAGCACAGTTACTACTGCGCTCCATACCCTGTTGCCGCCATCTTCACACCTGCTCCCCGCTTGCTAGGGGGGGGCGGTGACTAACTCGCCACTGATCTTCTGGCTCTGTAAGGGGGTGGCGGCATGCTGCTGGGGTGAGCGATCCCCTGTGGCGGGGAACGTTCAATCCCCTCAGGAGCTCAGTGTCCTGTCAGCGGAGATAGTGGCTCAGACCCCGCAGGGCGGACACTACTCCCCTCATTAATCCCACAAAGCAGGGAGGCTGTTGCCAGCAGCCTCCCTGTAAAATAATAAACTCTAAAAAAAAACTTTTACCCTAGCTGTAACCGGATCCTCCTGGCACATTTTCTAAACTGAGTCTGGTAGGAGGGGCATAGAGGGAGGAGCCAGCCCACACTCTCAAACTCTTAAAGTGGCAGTGGCTCCTAGTGGACCCGTCTATACTCCATGGTACTAATGTGGACCCCAGCATCCTCTAGGACGTAAGAGAAATTTAATTTGCAATTTCTCATGTATAGCCAGAGTGATTTTCATATTGTGGAAATCTTTAGAAAGGACAATAGAATTAGATGTTTGGACAGGGAGAGCTGTATGATTGTTTTTAACTGCCAATTATCAAGTGAAAAACATTTTGATATTCAGTAATATTCCATATACTAAATTACTATAACATGTTGGATGCACCTTTAAAATATGTGTTATCACCAAGTCAAGAAGTCATATGTACCGTTTATTCCATTATCGTTTCTCTTTTATAAGTGTTCCTTTACTGACTATGACCACATTTTTATAATCGTAAAGCATTATAACCAATCCAATATTAGATGCTATACCAAGAATCAGTGTTTGCATGGTAGTTACAAATATTCCCTAGCATGTAGGACATATAAGAGAAGCGTTTCTGAAAAGTGGTCCTTGGGTAACTTCAACAGATCACATTTTCAGGATTTCCCTCTTTGGGTGGGATTATTATGGGGTTAGCTAAAACGTTTAATTTAAGTATTCAAAGTACCTCTTCAAAGCACAAATCAGACCTGGGGGTGACGTGCACCTAGTTGCTGTCACATGATTGGCTGATTAGATATTTGCATTACCGAGAAAGCGTGCTGTTGTCCCTACGAAGTGGCCACTGAGTGTATGTTAGTCTCTTTGGAACATATATTGTGGTGTATGCGACTGAACAAAGGTGACTGGATGGCAGGGAAGCACTAACAGGATTCTTTATAATTTGAATTTAGAGTTCTCTTCATTTTATACTCTAATGACACAAAACATACTGTAGCGGTTTGAAAAAAAAAGGTACATGACAGATCTTGCAGCACGACAGATATTCTGGGGCAGGTTCAGGTATGCAGGCCAGAAATCACTGCATCTATGCAGCTGCACCATCCCTCTTCAATAGGTTGCATGATCGGACTGGCCTATAGGGGTAAATAGGAGACCACTGGTAGGCCCCACTGCCTGAGGGCCAACACTCTCTTCTAGGGAAGTTTTAGACTGTGCACTTGAATGATACATTATACATAAGTTACATTATACTGCACTGGACTATGTGTATTCTCTACAGTGCATTGCTATTATTAATTATTAATCTGCTACATTAGTATGCATGCACTAGCAGTATTTACTATATTTATTTATAAAGGGGCCCAAATCATACACTCTCTAACTGTTAGCCAAACCTCTGTGGTGGATGGCCACACCCCTAAGCATAGGCCCCTACTACCACATTTTCCCGATGGGCCCTTTATGCCCCAGTCCGACACTGATCATAGTTGTCATCAGTGTGCATTTGTACCTGTACTATACAGTACTTAGTGCAAGAGAACCTGTCTGAACCTGTCACCCACCTATGTCTAGTCTGTGATTCCTTTTACACGACCACAATACACCATACAATGGGCCAAATTCAGAGATATTCTCAATTCTGATGGTTTGCGTACATCTCCGATATTTTCAGACCTGCTCATGCATAGGATCTGTACTGCGCATGTGCAGATTTCTGGCGTGTCAGTGCCCACTAAGCCGCATCTCCATTAGGGGGTAGGGAAGAGGCAGTGACAGCCAGCATTACAGAAAACGGAGTGTCGGCACCACTTTCTGGGCATGCAGAGGCTGGTGACTGCGTCCTTAGAAGCAGCTTCACTGGCCCCGGCCGCATGAAAACACCTGAGTAACCTCACATTATTCATTTCAGCCATAAATAACTGTAAACTGGGCAACATTGTAACAGAAAATTTGTCAATAAATGACGAGGATATCCTAAATACTAAGTAGGCTGTATTTTGTGGTGATATATATTTGATTGTCTCTCTGCCATTAAGTTTTTCTAGAGTATCTGCAAAAATGTAGGAGCATATCCTATAACAGGGATGTTTCTAAAGGTAACAACAGGAGCCGTGCTCTGTAAACGCATGACTGACACTTAGGTAAACTTATGCATATAAATGAGAAACATCTTTTCCTTAACACTAAAGGCCCATACACACTGAGCGATTTGGGCTAAAAGCAGGGCACTTTTGGTGTTTTGAGCAGCTTTCAGCTCAAAGCCGCCCAGTGTGTATGCCCCAGCGATGAGCGGTGGGCGCTGATGCGCGCTCCCACTTCATCGCTGGCGGCCGCCGTTCATCTACTGGTATTACCAGTAGATGAACGGCGGGGTGAGCGGCTTTCCATAGCGTCCTGCTATGGAAAGCCGCTCACCCCCGCTGACATCGCTCGGCAGCGGGGAAAAGCTGTCAGTGTGCATGCACTGAGCGTTTTTCAGCCCAGCGATGTCAGCGATCATCGCTGTGCATACACGCTGGGCAAAAACACCCAGTGTGTATGCACCTTAACCAACTGTGTAGCATTATAGCGTACCACCGGCAAAAGAGAACAGGGCACTTCGGTAGTAGCACTAAAATACTGGGTCACCCAGAAAGTCAGCCCCAGTTTATACAGTGGCCCTATACACCGCATAATACTATGAGGATAAATAGCTTAATCAGAAAAGATGTCTTTTCAAGGCTACTTTACAATGTTGCATGCTATGATAAGGTTAATATTAATAAGACATTTTTACAGGAACCTGCATTAAATCTGCATCGATGAGCGTTATTGGAAGAAAAAAAAAAAAAAAGAGAGAAGAGGAAAGCAAACCATAGGGCAGACATACACCAATCAAGTAATCAATACATGGAACCAGTCACATCATGTCTTAAAAGTGCAAATAAATGCTGCTATTGTATTTACTTTATACAGCAATTAAGGAAATATTAAAATGGAATATATTATCAGTCTTCTCGTAGGAAGGAAAGAAATTGGCACAAATGATGTTTGTGTTATAGCGGGCCATTCAGGTGTGGTTGGTTTAGCTATCACTGCTTCTTACTTGGAAGCAGCAGTGATAGCGCTGTATGTAGATGCAGCAGGAGGCGTCTATTACATGTAGATGCCTCCTGCAGCAGTAGTGATCAAAGCTATGTCCTAGGACGCAGCATCAAATCAAACCACCGACCATCGGTGCCACGCAAGCCGCCCATCGCAGAGGACAGGCAATCTCCTATAGTCAGAATGTCGACAATATAAATGTTTGGGTCAGTAATAAAATGAGGTATTGACATTTCAAATGTAGACTTTTTTTCAAATTTGACATGCTGCAACTCATGCATGTTGAAATGTACTATACCAGAGGTTCTCAAACTCGGTCCTCAGGACCCCACACAGTGCATGTTTTGCAGGTAACCCAGTAGGTGCACAGGTGTATTAATTACTCACTGACACATTGTAAAAGGTCCACAGGTGGAGCTAATTATTCACTTGTGATTCTGTGAGGAGACCTGCAAAACATGCCCTGTGTGGGGTCCTGAGGACCGAGTTTGAGAACCTGTGTACTATACTGATATAGAGTACTTGTTGACATGATGTAGTCGACATAGCGAATGTCGACAGTCAAACGTTAACAAACCATACTGAACACGACCTTCACATCTATAAAGGCAGGGCTATTTCTTTATCTCTGTTCAGGCAATTCATACCTTATTGTCTTTATATTCGGCCAAGCAAATAAAGCAAACAAATCGGCACATACAAAGCAATAACTCCATTTAAGTATCTGAATGAGATAACAGCCAGGTCTGACAATGTCTATTAATATCCATTTATCACTGAGTACTCCAAGAAAAATTCAACTGACATAAGTCTGTACATGGACATACTGTGCCTGGGAGCTAACAGGCTGTAACCTGAACAGTTAAGCATCGTGAATTAATTCAGCACTCCATTTCATAAAAGAGTGTTAATGGATTAATTTGTTAAAATACAGTATGTAAACATTAATATCAAAAAGACTGTAAGCTTGCGAGCAGGGCCTTCCTACCTCTATGACTGTTTGTTATTACCCAGTTTTGTTTTATCATTGTGTCCAATTGTAAAGCGCAAAGGAATTTGCTGCGCTATATAATAAACTGTTAACAAATAAATCAAAGATAATAGTACAAGCAGTAAAAATGGAGTGGACCAACATAATAAAGCTTGGCAGAATTGTAAAAGAATAGTGTATTTATTTCTCCGGACGCTGTTTTTCTTATATGGGGTAAATGTACTTAGAATCAGTTACCAGCAAGAGTAAGTTCGCTGGAACCCATGTGAGTTTCAGCACGTTTGTTCTATAACTCGCCGACTGTAATAAGTCGGCAACCTTCCGGCAATGTGTGGCGGGTTACGAAGAAACACACTGCCAGCCTTTCAGAAAGTTTTCCGTAAACACTGTAATAACGTAGGAAAAAAAGTAAAGTCCGCATATCTAAGCAAACCCGGCACAACCACGCAGCAGATCCTGCAAAGCTGGAGGCACCGGGCTGAAGAAGTGCTCTTCCCGCTCTGATGTTGCCTGCCACTGCATCTGTCAAACTGTAGGATAGGCAGCAGTGCCAGCAGCGTGAATCATGGCTCTCATGTCGGGTCCCTCCAGTTCCCTCCCTCCTCACCACCGTTGGCAACGGCAGCTTGAAGAGGCTCTTCAGTATATCGCTGATCTCCAGTGTAAATTGTACTCCCCCCTTTCTTCCTGTGTGCAATAAGTGTAAGGGGTCTTTACTACTGTGACATTATGTGTGGCACTACTATGGTGGGCATTGTAAGGGGCACTACTACTGTGCGCAATATGTGTGGCACTACTACTGTGGGCATTATGTGTAAGGGGCACTACTATGGTCATTATGTGTGGCACTACTACTGTTCTTTTATAAGGAGCAATACCTCTGTGGTTGGTCGTTAAGTGTAGGGGGCACGACTACTGTGGGCGTTATGTGTTTAAAGGACACTACTGTGACTCATTATGTATAAGGGGCACTACTGTGAGTCGTAACATGAATAAGGTACACTACTAAGTGGAGTGATATGAAACACGGGCACTACGTGCGGTGTAATGTGAATAATATTGTACTACTGTGTGGCATAATGTGAATTGGGGGGTACTATTGTGTGGCCACACTCCATCCTTTGAGACAACACCCCTTTTTGTGGCATGCGCTGTCCCTTTATTACAGATGGAGCCTCGCTTATCTTGGCTTCTCTGCTGCGCCTAGGTGGACAAAGGTTTATTAGCATAAGCCTTTCATCTATTGTTCTCAGCTGCAATACAATACAGAGAGAACAATAAAGCAGGGGATTAAGTCCGACTGCCTGGCTCCGTTAATCCTTTTAAAGGGATAGATGAGGAGGGCTCCATCTGTACGTATGGGAGGGCGCAAATTTATCATTCGCAGGGGCGCCACACATTCTAGCACTTGCCATGCCTCTAAGCATAACCAGCTCTCGTGTTTCTACCTAGGATGGAACTGGAAAAATCATACACAAACAGCATGAGGAACCTTAAGCCCCGTACACATGAGGGAGATGTGTGCTGAGCGATCTAGCACAGACCGCTCAGCACACATCTCCCCCCCCCCCCCCCCTTCCCCCGCTCAGCACTCAGCGAGATGTGTGCTGAGCGAGGGGGGCACTCAGTTCACCCAGCGGTGAAATAAGTGCGATCTCACTAGATTTGGCATGCATGCATGCCAAATCTACAGCCGGCGATAGCAACGCACAGGACCGCGCATCGCTGTCGCCAGCACCCTACACACGGAGTGATCCGTGCTTAATTTCTAAGCAATCTGGTCAGATTACTTATAATTTAAGCACAGATCTCTCCGTGTGTATCCCCCTATAGAGAGGAGACTAATTATAACCTCATTAAAACAGATGGAGCCCAGTATTAGGCTGGCCAATTGTTTAGTGAGAGGAGTTTCCAGCAAAATTACAACCCATTACATCTGTACATCGGCAGGTCATGTTTCGCCATGCTGAGATTAATAGTAGGCAGTTTCTGGTGAGTTGGCTTGTCATTCTCATTCTGTTACATACTGTATGGTGAATTTAAATTTCCCTGAAATATTCCAGATTTGCAAAGTCGGACTCTCTTACTTTTAACTCTATGTATAGCTGCTGCAGATGTAACAGACGTGGCAGGATAATTGTATTCCACATGTCTGTCCGACATTTGGGACGCTGCATTACTAATTTCTGGTATGGATTTAACTTTATAACAGGTGAGCATATAGGTGCTGAATGAAAGATTACACCCCATTCTGACTTCTAAACTACACTGACCACTATTATGATAGTGTATTTATATAAAGCCACATAAAAGTCAGTCCTTCACAATATGTACAAAGAACAGTACAAGGAGCAATATAAAATATACTTTAAGATCCATACGAGATTAATTTCAAATTAGGAACAAATGTAAATGGTAACTTGTATTTAAGTGTAAGGTTTGTAAACCGTACCCTCATTCTGGGGGCTGTTATACATTGGAAACCCCAATAATTGCATGCAGTCCCCAGCTCTAGTGGTTACAAAAAAAATGGATCCAGGTGCCTAGTGTAAAAATCCCACCAAAGTAGGCACGTGCGCAAGTGGCCCCTCATATCTAGGGATAGAGCAGTGATTGACAACTTCTTCTCAGTAGCTAATATAGCAGTCAGATGTACGACTGTCCTACTCTATTATTACTAAATACAACACCGGGAGTGGTCTAGTGGTTGCAAATAACAGTATCTCGGAAAAAACAATACTTCTGTCTACCATGTGCCTAGTATAGTCCAAATTCACATAATATAATAATCAAAATGAAATCATTGTTCAAGATAGACCCGAGACTACATGAAAATAATTTGCTAATTACAGTACAAAGCATTTTTCCATCCTACTCCGTGGAGAGCATCTTATCTGTGCACCTCTAAAAAGAATGTGAATTTCATACCTACCAAGATTTAAAACATGCAAATATTGGGACAAAATAAGCCCTACCCCCAATCTGCCAAAATTTCAACCTGATCCATCCAAACCCCGCCCCTATCCACCAATAAACACTCGCTTTGGATGAAACTCCACCTCTTACAAAGTAGGCTAATCAAGACTCTTTTAAGGTAGCTTCAGCTTTTGGTGTATATATTGCATGTTCTCATACATATAAACTCACACAACTAAAACCATAGCCAGTTTTCAGTATACTTACCCTCACCTTGCAATTTCCTACATCATTAGCCCTTTTACCAAACAGAGGGGGTTATTCAGAGTTGTTAGCAAACCAAATTTTTTTTAAATTGGGCAAAACCATGTTACAAAGTAGGTGGGGCAGAAGTAATGTGCAGAGAGAGTTAGATTTGGGTGGGATCTGTTCAAACTGAAATCTAAATTGCAGTGTAAAAATAAAGCAGCCAGTATTTACCATACACAGAAACAACATAACCAACCCAAATATAAATCTCTCTGCACATGTTACATCTCCCTCACCTGCAGTGCAACAATGTTTGGCCTAATTGCTAACTTTTTTGGTTTGCTAACAACTCTAAATAACCCTGAGTTCATCATAAATTATTACATTTTCCAAGTATCACCTTTGCAAAGATCTACGGATTCTGTTTCAACACCATAGGCTAGATGTAATAGGGTGCGATTTTTTAGGCGTCTAAAAAAAAAAAATCCCACCAAATCGCACATTTGCAATTTGCGATTTTTTAAATAAAAATCGCAAATGTAATAGGGTGTGAATTTTAAGGTTAAAACGGAATTCGCATACAATTATTTGTGGTTTTTAGTAAAGGAAACATGATTTTAGGTCATGCTTTTATTACTTAGTCAGAAGCATGCATAGGTCAGTGAGATCCGTGCATGGGGGGTAATTCTGAGTTGATCGCAGCAGCAAGTTTGTTAGCAATTGGGCAAAACCATGTGCACTGTAGGGGGGGGGCAGATAAAACATTTGCAGAGAGAGTTAGATTTGGGTGGGTTATTTCATTTCTGTGCAGGGTAAATACTGGCTGCTTTATTTTTACACTGCAATTTAGATTTCAGTTTGAACACACCCCACCCAAATCTAACTCTCTCTGCACATGTTTTTGCCCAACTGCTAAAATATTTGCTGCTGCGATCAACTCAGAATTAGGTCCATGCTTCTGTAAGGAAAAGTAATGAAAGTGTTAAAAAAAAAAAAAAAAAAAAGCTGATGTGCAGGCCCCACCCCCAAAAGCATAACCAGCCTTGGGCTCTTTGAGCCGGTTCTGGTTGCAAAAATACAAGGAAAAAATTGATTGGGGGTTCCAAGTATTTAAACAACCAGCACCAGACTTTACTTTTACAGATAAGCGTGCATGAATCTCACTGATCTGTGCATGCCTCTCCAAAAATCGCCAGTCTAAACCTGGTCTATTATTCTGACAATTTTTGGTAAGGTTTTGTGTGCAAGTGAAAAAAATCGCATCCTATTACCGTATATACTCGAGTATAAGCCGACTTTTTCAGCACCTTTTTTTGTGCTGAAAAAGCCACTTCGGCTTATACTCGAGTCAGTTGTAGGAGGGACACGGAGGGCACAGCGCGCGGCTCTCCTGTGTCCCTCCTGCGTCTCCGGCAGCAGCGGCGTGTGTGTGTTAAAGGAAGTGCACGAACCGGTACTTCCTTTAACACACACACGCCGCTGCCGCCGGAGACGCAGGAGGGACACAGGAGAGCCGCGCACTGTGCCCTCCGTGTCCCTCCTTCAGAAGACAGCGCGGGAGCGACGGAGGGTAAGTAACAAACTGGCACTGTGGGGCATATCTGGCAGTATGAGGGCACATCTGGCACTGTGGGGCACATCTGGCACTGTGGGGCATATCTGGCAGCATGAGGGCATATCTGGCAGCATGAGGGCATATCTGTCACATCTGGCACTGTGGGGCATATCTGGCAGCATGAGGGCATATCTGGCAGTATGAGGGCATATCTGGCACTGTGGGGCATATCTGGCAATGTGGGGTATACCTGGCACATCTGGCACTGTGGGGCATATCTGGCCGCATGAGGGCATATCTGGCACTGTGGGGGCATATCTGGCAGTATAAGGGCTGTGTACGGCTAGAGCTGCATTTCCCACCCTAGGCTTATACTCGAGTCAATAAGTTTTCCCAGGTTTTTGTGGTAAAATTAGGTGCCTCGGCTTATATTCGGGTTGACTTATACTCGAGTATATACGGTACATTTGCGATTTTCATTGTTTTCAATGGGAAAACATCTGGATGCGATTTTTCACTTGCGATTTTTGGTACATGTTCAAAACTTGCGATTTTTAACATAATCGCAAGCTATTACATTTGCGATTTTCAGAAAATGTGCAAATTTGAGGTAAAAATTACACGTTTTCAAAAATTGCACCCTATTACATTTAGGAGTATATTCAATTGAAGTCGAAAGCTGCCGCCTGTCGAAAAGACAGCAGTTTTCGACTTTTTAAGGTCGAATCGTGATTCGACCTATTCAATATATCACAAAATTTTTCGACAAGTTGATGAATTCGACTTGTTCAAAAGCACGTGGATCGGCGGAATAGCTGCCGATCCACGTGCTTGTGTCGAAAACGGGGACAAAACCGACAAGTTTTGGCCCTCTTTTTGACCATCTCAGTCCGACATAAAAAAGTGTCGGACTGAGATGTGAGACCCAGAGCAGGAGAGGGGGGAGAGCCGCAGGGAGACGGGGGACAGCCGCGGGCATATAGGGGAGATCAGCTCTACAGCACAGCGCTGCAGCAGGATGTCACACAGCCGCTTCCACCCGGCTCCAGCAAGTGAAGTCACGCTTGCTGGAGCCGGGTGGACACTGCCGTGAGGTCAGGCGGCTGTGTGACATCCTCCTGCAGCGCTACTGTAGCGCTGATCTCCTCTGGCTGCCGGCGACTGTCCCCGCGGCTCCCCCGCCCCTCTCCACAATTCGACTTGAAAAAGTCGAATTGAGATGAGATTTGAATAGGGGTTGTCTGATCCATTCTGACAAATGCATGTCAGAATGGATCCGACGCTAATTGAATATACAAAACCACACAGCTTTGACTGTCTAACCACTAATGATTTCAACTGTCAAACCTGTGTAACAATCAAGCGCACTAAAACTAACTCCTTAGATGGGTACCAATTTTAAATGATATATTTGCAGCTCCCAATAGAGTATTCTACCTTACTCCAAACTTGAACACTAAAAACATATACCATATAAGAATATGTATATTACAAGGAAGCGCATATATATAATCTATTTGATTAAAAATTGTAAATATTTTTTATTTAGTATTCAATTTTCTTAATAATGCATGACATAATAAAACCTTAAAACACACCAAATCTGCAGTGCAAAGAAGTCCAGAAACTGTGACTATTACCGTCCAGATAACCATATACCGCTGGAGCTCCAATAAGGATTTTCTTTAAGCACACTAAGTGCTATTTTTGTAACTCCCCGGTGAAAAGCTGGTTATTTTTAAAGTGATATCCGTTGTTACTTTGTATCCACTAGCCAGAACAATATACTTTGTAGGAACTGCAAATGTTCACAATGTGCCTGCCGCACAGCAGCTAGTGTCCCCTTTCTCACCCCACCGCCAATGATTATTGCTCACCACAGCCGTACGTTGAAGCCTCAGTGCGGCTAGATCTTAAATGGTTAGTACCGAAGTTCTCTGGCGGGAGCGGCGGTAACAGCAGCGTCCACGGGGGAAGGGTGCACACTTTCAAAGTTGGTTTTAAATGATTCTTCCAAAGTGTTCTCTGGCATAGAGGGATTCTGGACAGCCTGCCGGTGTTTAAAATGGATCCTTAACGCGTTTCTCCGTGCTTCCAATCTTACGGTTTCATCAGAAGGTATTGAGGTGCATTAGATTGTCCGTATTTAAATACCAGGTACCCAATCAATGGAGAGCATTAATTAATTAAACTTTTACAGGTGTGTTGATCTTCTAAACCTGTGTTATCATCTCTCATTAGTTCACACATTAAAAACTATAATAAACTATAACATAAGGCAACAACCTACTTATATTCATTATACAAATATAGAGAACCATTTCGTTTATAGTATATATTCCGTATTATTCATTTATTTATTTGCACAAGAGACATAGGAGTTAATTTTCATTTTAAATCTTTTTAGATGATAACTATCCTTTCTTATAGCTCAAAATAATGTGCAGCCGTGTGGCTCAAGAGGCTGAGGCCTCCACCTGCAATCAGGCAGACCCGGGTTCGAATCACCCTCAGAGCACAGGAAAAAAAGATTTTCAATTTATTTCATATTCATTAGATATTTATTTTATATATTAATTATACTTACTAGAATTATCAAAACCAGACGTAACTTGATTCTAAGAAATATCTCGAATATATACACACTTTCTTAACACGATTGTATTTCGTATCTCATATAGATGTAATAATTTTGATTTATTAATACATATAAAAATCTTTATATAAACATAATTGTCACTAAACATATTATTCGGAAGAGAATCAGGCTTATCATACAATAACATAGTCTTATATGATTAATAAATCCCTCAGATATTTATAGTATAAGCCCTTTATAATTTTGATCTATATATACACATACCATATATTCATTTTAGCTTTCCCACATTTTTTGTGTGTGTGTATATATATATAGCGCACTCTCTCTCTCATGCTCTTAAATGTTATTTTTATTTTTAATCCTTCAGAGAGTGTAGACCCAATAATGTTCCCCAGGGGTCTCTTTCTTTATACATTATGCAGTCATATGTCATATTGCTCATTGGGATGTCCTATATATTATTCATCTCAATTGAATCATTCAAACCATTCGGAAACAATGTACCAAGGGAGAAGATCCAAAACGCTTCGCGTTTACATAGAAGATTGAATCTATCCCCCCCTCTTGTTGTACTTTTAACATGTTCCACTCCTTGTATCCTGATCCCTGAAACATTACTATGATGTTTATACTTCACATGTCGCACTAAACTGTGTGTACTAACCCCCCGTCTTATATTGTTTTTATGTTCTAAGCATCTAATGTGTAACATTCTAGTCGTACGGCCTACGTATTGTATGCCACATACACACGTAATTACATATATAACATATGTGGTACGGCAGTTAATATGTTGTTGTATATCAAACGTGGTCCCATTTGAATAGGATGTAATGGTTGTGCTTTTATCTAACATAGTGCTACATGTGGAGCATCCTAGTTTTCTGCATCTATAGTTCCCCTTTTCCGTATGGAGCTTCTGTAGCCATGTACTTTTGTTATTAGGACCATTTTTTATAGATTCATAGTGACTAGGTGCCAAAAAGTTTTTCAAACTCGAAGCCTTTTTAAAGATAACTTGTGGTTTATCTATTAATTCTTTTGATAGGATCTTATCAGTTTTTAAAATAGGATAATTCTTCTGAATAATACGTTTGATCTCTTTTGAACAAGCATTATATTTTGTTATGAATCTAGGTTGACCATCATTAATGGAATCTTTTACATCTTCTTTCTTTTTATAAGTAAGAAGGGACTCTCTATCGCATTTCAAAGCCTCATCAAACGCATGTTCTATGATATCTAAAGGGTAATTCTTTTCTTTAAATGCTTGCGTTAATTCTAAAGCTTGAATTTCAAATTGTTCAATTGTTGAACAATTTCTACGGAGTCTAAGGTACTGGCTTTTTGGTATATTATTGAGCCAGGGGCGGTGGTGACAACTATGATAATTTAAGAAATTATTAGTATCAACCTCTTTTTTAAAAGTAGAGGTATCGATATAATTATTTTCTATTCTGAGGGCGATATCCAAGAAAGTTATTGAAGATTTGTGTACTGTGCTCGTGAAGGATAACCCAAATTCATTATTATTAAGATATGTCAAGAATTCCTCTATCTGATGCACATCCCCATCCCAGATAAAAAACATGTCATCAATATATCTTCCATATAGCACCAGGTTCGCCCCGAATGGACCACCCCAGACATACTTGTCTTCTAGGTGACCCATATAGATGTTAGCTAAACTCGGGGCGAACCTAGTGCCCATTGCCACACCCAATATCTGTAAGTAAAATTTGGTATTAAATGTGAAATAATTGTGAGTCATAATAAATTTGACCGCCTCCAAAATAAACCGTCTTTTGACTATATCCAATGATTTATCCATGCTTAATGTGATTTCAAGTGCCTCAAGCCCCAATTTGTGGGGTATATTGGAGTACAATGACTCCACATCACAAGTCATAAATAGAGAACTATTTTTCCATTTTATATCTTTAATTAGATTAATAAAGTGGGTGGAATCTCTAATATATGATCTGAGACTTATAACATGTGGCTGTAAATAATAATCAACAAAGGCAGATAAATTTGAAGTGAGGGACCCTACACCAGATATTATGGGACGCCCAGGAGGTGCATGCAGTGACTTGTGAATTTTTGGGAGGTGATAATATGTGGGAATAACTGGGTGTGTAATAAATAAGAAAAAATACTCAGACTTGGATATCGCCCCCTCATCTAGCGCCACATCCAGGAACTCTTTTAGTTCTTTCTGATATCTGGAGGTGGGGTCAGATTCAAGTGTTTTATAGAACAATGTACTATTCAATTGTCTATAAGCCTCCTTCAAATAATCCTCAGTGTTTTGTACCACCGTCCCCCCGCCTTTATCTGCAACCCTAATAGTAAGTGATTTATCTTTAGTTAGACTATTCATGGCCCTTCTCTCTTGGGAATGTAAATTATCTCGCTTTTTCATTAATGTCTTTGAATTTTGACATAGTGATCTCATGTCATTTAAAGTTATATTAAAAAAGGTCTCAATTCCCCCACTAAGTTGATTAGTGGGATAGAATTCTGATTTCTTTTTAAAGGGGCCTTTCTTATTCTTATCAGCCTCATACAAAGGTATCTCACTAGTCTGACTGTTGTTTTCTTGTTTTAATTCGATAAGAATATTTAAAGGCAATAAATCCGCATCATCCAAAATTATAGGATATCCCTCTTCGCCTTGTTTTTTCAAACATTTAGTAGCGAAGTAGCGTTTTCTACATAAATCTCGAGTATATCGATTAAGCTCTACATAGAGTCCGAATAAATCAGGTTTTTGTGATGGTGCGAATTTAAGACCCTTAGCAATTAGTGCCTTTTCACTTTCACTAAGTACACGTGAAGAAAGATTAAATAGACCTTTATTTCTTAGTTTTTCCTTGCGCTTTTTGATAGATTCCCTTCTTCCTCCTCTTCTTCCTCTGTATCTAGCTCTTTTCTTTTGGGAGAATTGGTTTGTAAGACCTGATATCTGTTCTTGTTTTTCCATATTGGATACAGTCTCTGGTCTAAAAAAGATGTGGAAGTATCTTCCATATGTGGTTCGGTGTTCCTAGGAGTAGTTTTTGGTCTAGCTCCTTGTGTGTATGCCCTTGTCCTATTGTCTGGACTTCTTTTGTGTTTATTATACTGTTGAGATATTTGTCCAGACTCACGTACATATTCTCTCCTTTGTTCTTTCTGCGGAACTGTATTATGATGGAATCGTTCTTTTTCTCTATATGTAATTCTATCCCTAGAGGGAATTTGTTGTCTGTTGTTTCTCGATCTACTGGTAGATCTAAAACTTTCCGAATTTATTCTATGTCTCCTATTATAGGATCTCACTTGGCCCTGTTTGTAGTCTCCTTGATCCCTTGATAATTTTTTATTTTTATTTGTAATAATAGTCTGTTCGAACTCCTCGACTTTACCATTAACGATACGATCAAAGTTCCTAAAGTCAGTTCTAACTTCAAATGGTTGCAATAATTTTTGTATATTTTCGATTTCTATAGAGATGGCCTTAACTTTGTCATCTCTATATGAAATTAATAACTCCATAAGTGCAAAGGAACATGTATCAAGTATATTATTCCATTTTTCGGTTAATTTGTCATCCTCTTTAAATGAGCATGACTTGAATATCCTTAACCCTCTGGGTATCATCTTTTCTTTTACATATCTCGTCAATAGCATTTTATCTAACCAGTGCCGAGTTTCGGCCTTTAGTAGATTTTCTAATCTGCTGAATAATTGATGCATATCCAGGGGGTTAATTTGATCATCCTCTCCCACATTTTCTTTATTTATTAATTCATTCAAAATCAAGTTACGTCTGGTATTTCTCTCTCCTATGTCTCTACGTGTTGCCATAATAACAAGTGCTGCTCAAAACTTAGTAGAAAAAACACCAAAACAAAACCACACAGCTTTGACTGTCTAACCACTAATGATTTCAACTGTCAAACCTGTGTAACAATCAAGCGCACTAAAACTAACTCCTTAGATGGGTACCAATTTTAAATGATATATTTGCAGCTCCCAATAGAGTATTCTACCTTACTCCAAACTTGAACACTAAAAACATATACCATATAAGAATATGTATATTACAAGGAAGCGCATATATATAATCTATTTGATTAAAAATTGTAAATATTTTTTATTTAGTATTCAATTTTCTTAATAATGCATGACATAATAAAACCTTAAAACACACCAAATCTGCAGTGCAAAGAAGTCCAGAAACTGTGACTATTACCGTCCAGATAACCATATACCGCTGGAGCTCCAATAAGGATTTTCTTTAAGCACACTAAGTGCTATTTTTGTAACTCCCCGGTGAAAAGCTGGTTATTTTTAAAGTGATATCCGTTGTTAATTTGTATCCACTAGCCAGAACAATATACTTTGTAGGAACTGCAAATGTTCACAATGTGCCTGCCGGAGAAACGCGTTAAGGATCCATTTTAAACACCGGCAGGCTGTCCAGAATCCCTCTATGCCAGAGAACACTTTGGAAGAATCATTTAAAACCAACTTTGAAAGTGTGCACCCTTCCCCCGTGGACGCTGCTGTTACCGCCGCTCCCGCCAGAGAACTTCGGTACTAACCATTTAAGATCTAGCCGCACTGAGGCTTCAACGTACGGCTGTGGTGAGCAATAATCATTGGCGGTGGGGTGAGAAAGGGGACACTAGCTGCTGTGCGGCAGGCACATTGTGAACATTTGCAGTTCCTACAAAGTATATTGTTCTGGCTAGTGGATACAAAGTAACAACGGATATCACTTTAAAAATAACCAGCTTTTCACCGGGGAGTTACAAAAATAGCACTTAGTGTGCTTAAAGAAAATCCTTATTGGAGCTCCAGCGGTATATGGTTATCTGGACGGTAATAGTCACAGTTTCTGGACTTCTTTGCACTGCAGATTTGGTGTGTTTTAAGGTTTTATTATGTCATGCATTATTAAGAAAATTGAATACTAAATAAAAAATATTTACAATTTTTAATCAAATAGATTATATATATGCGCTTCCTTGTAATATACATATTCTTATATGGTATATGTTTTTAGTAATTGAATATACCCCTTAGGCTCAAATGAATAATATCAGTACACTTATATAGTACAGATTGAGTATCCCTTATCCAAAATGCTTGGGACCAGAGGTATTTTGGATATGGGATTTTTCCGTATTTTGGAATAATTGCATTCCATAATGAGATATCATAGTGATGGGACCTAAATCTAAGCACAGAATGCATTTATGTTTCATATACACCTTATGCACACAGCCTGAAGGTCATTTTAGCCAATATTTTTAATAACTTTGCGCATTAAACAAAGTGTGTGTACATTCACACAATTCATTTATGTTTCATATACACCTTATACACACAGCCTGAAGGTCATTTAATACAATATTTTTAATAACTTTGTGTATTAAACAAAGTTTGTGTACATTGAGCCATCAAAAAACAAAGGTTTCACTATCTCACTCTCACTAAAAAAAAGTCCGTATTTCGGAGTATTTGGATATGGGATACTCAACCTGTATGAGAATTCTATCAATATTCGTTTAATACATGAAATAGTTAAAGGGAACAAACTTTTTTTTTTAAACAGAATCAAAGACTATTTTCCATAAATGAGGCAATTTTTACAGAAAACATGACAACTGCAAACAGCAACACACATGCTGAAAGGTAATGTTAGTGCTTGTTCTTTGTTTGCAATAAGGGTTTTAGTCTATGGGTCAGGATATACCGCAACACATGGCCCAGCCAGTATTTTAGCTGGAGCCCATATACCTTCTATTTAAAAGCCTATTGTGAATAATACAGATGTGTCCTCCTACATCTTTGCTCTGTGTGCTATAAGTCGCATTAACCATAACGTGAGAGTGATGTGTGACTCGGTAGTGCCAAGCATTTTATTTTGAGCTTTTTTCCACAAAAATGCATCTTAGACATAATGTAATACAATTCGACGCATGAGCAGCTTCTGATGATTAAAACGACATACAGCATGCCTATATTATGTGAGTATTTGCATACAATATGCTATGCTACAGTGTTTTCCTGAAAAACATTGCAACGTGGCATTTCGGAAGCAGAAAGAGCCACAATTACACACAGAATATGCAGAAGCTGCTTGTGCGTCCTATTGCATTACATTGAGTCTAAGATGCATTTTCTCACAAAAAAATTGCAAAACAAGTTTTTCGGCACTACAGAGTCATGTCATAGCGCCACTTCAAGGCTGTTTAGTGTGACTGCAGCAAGGATGTAAGTTGACACATGTGTAACTAATAATGATCACTTATGTTTGAACATTTTTTAAACTCCCAAATCCAAAAGTGAAATAGCGAATATTTTTATTAACAAGGAGGCAGGTAATTTGTAGAGCAAAATTTTTTTTTTTAACATGACTGATTTAATATTAGGTTTAGAAGAGAGATACACGTTTGACAACATGAAATATGGCACCAAATAGTTATGACCCTCCAAACAAAGGGAAATCCCAGAAATAGCGACATAAGCCTGCATAGGTCAAACAACAATATTCAATAAGAAGAATATAGTCAAATCGTGAGGGACAAACAGAGGGAGTAGAAGGGAAATAAGAGAGAGGGGGTGGGGGGTAAAATAGGGAGCACTATTAACACATCTGAAAGTTTAAGTCAATTAAGCCAATAACATAAAAATCAGAATAATAAAACTGGTGGTTTTGCTATATCATAGGCAGTATGAGAACATTACTAAGAAGAAAAACAAGTAAGACATAAAAGAGATATGGAAGGATGGAGCGAGAGAGATGTACCCAGAAGTTAAATATTAAAGGTGGCGAGAATGAAGGAGGGAGAGGAGCGGAGATCGGAATCTATGTTATTTGGACATCCTCCATAGGGGGTCTTCAAAGGCAGAGGTTATCGTAGATTGAGTTTCCTGTAGAGCACTTTAAAGTACAGATGTAATCCCCCTCATGGTTGCCATGATGCCTTCACACGTTGTCATGAGTGTGCATCGCAAACTAGTCGCGGGTACGATTAAAATGGCTAGATCTGTAGATGTAAAGCTAACAAATGTAATTAAGAAGTTTATTGACAAACTTACTTTTGGACACCAAGGAGGTGAAGAACCTTGGATTTGTTGGAACATGGGCCCTCATTCCGAGTCGTTCGCTCGGTAATTTTCTTCGCATCGCAGTGAAATTCCGCTTAGTACGCATGCGCAATATTCGCACTGCGACTGCGCCAAGTAATTTTACAATGAAGATAGTATTTTTACTCACGGCTTTTTCTTCGCTCTGGCGAACGTAGTGTGATTGACAGGAAATGGGTGTTACTGGGCAGAAACACGGCGTTTTCGGGGCGTGTGGATAAAAACGCTACCGTTTCCGTAAAAAACGCAGGAGTGGCCGGAGAAACGGGGGAGTGTCTGGGCGAACGCTGGGTGTGTTTATGACGTCAAACCAGGAACGACAAGCAGTGAACTGATCGCAGATGCCGAGTAAGTCTGAAGCTACTCTGAAACTGCTAAGTAGTTTGTAATCGCAATATTGCGAATACATCGGTCGCAATTTTAAGAAGCTAAGATACACTCCCAGTAGGCGTAGGCTTAGCGTGAGCAACTCTGCTAAATTCGCCTTGCGAGCGATCAACTCGGAATGAGGGCCACGGAATATACAGTACGAGGGGTGCGCAATAAGTTTCCAGATGCACAAAAAAATAAGATTTTAAACCTACCGGTAAATCTTTTTCTCCTAGTCCGTAGAGGATGCTGGGGACTCCGTAAGGACCATGGGGTATAGACGGGCTCCGCAGGAGATATGGGCACTATAAAGAACTTTAGAATGGGTGTGCACTGGCTCCTCCCTCTATGCCCCTCCTCCAGACCTCAGTTAGAGAAACTGTGCCCAGAGGAGATGGACAATACGAGGAAAGGATTTTGTTAATCTAAGGGCAAGATTCATACCAGACCACACTATCCACACCGTATAACCTGGAATATACGCAACCAGTTAACAGTATGAACAAAAAACAGTATCAGCTAAGACTGATCTCAACTGTAACATAACCCTTATGAAAGCAACAACTATATACAAGCCTTGCAGATTTTGTCCGCACTGGGACGGGAGCCCAGCATCCTCTACGGACTAGGAGAAAAAGATTTACCGGTAGGTTTAAAATCTTATTTTCTATTACGTCCTAGAGGATGCTGGGGACTCCGTAAGGACCATGGGGTTTATACCAAAGCTCCAGTCCGGGCGGGAGAGTGCGGACGACTCTGCAGCACCGACTGAGCAAACGCAAGGTCCTCATCAGCCAGGGCATCAAACTTATAGAACTTTGCAAAAGTGTTTGAACCTGACCAGGTAAATGCCCGGCAAAGCTGTAAAGCAGAGACGCCTCGGGCAGCCGCCCAAGAAGAGGCCACCTTCCTAGTGGAATGGGCCTTTACCGAATTTGTTAACGGCAATCCTGCCGTAGAATGAGCCTGCTGAATCGTGTTACAGATCCAGCGAGCTATAGTCTGCTTCGAAGCAGGAGCGCCAACTTTGTTGGCTGCATACAGGACAAACAGTGCTTCTGTTTTCCTAACCCGAGCCGTCCTGGCTACATAGATTTTTAAGGCCCTGACTACATCCAGGGACTTGGAATCCTCCAAGTCACCCGTAGCCACAGGCACCACAATAGGTTGGTTCATATGAAATGAAGAAACCACCTTAGGCAAAAATTGAGGACGAGTCCTCAACTCTGCTCTATCCACATGGAAGGTCAAATAGGGGCTCTTGTGAGACAAGGCCGACAATTCGGACACCCGCCTTGCAGATGCAAAGGCCAACAACATGACCACCTTCCAAGTGAGAAATTTAAATTCAACAGTTTGAAGAGGTTCAAACCAGTGAGACTTCAGGAACCTTAACACCACGTTAAGGTCCCAAGGTGCCACTGGGGACACAAAAGGAGGCTGGATGTGCAGCACTCCCTTTACAAAAGTCTGGACTTCTGGGAGAGAAGCCAATTCCTTCTGAAAGAAAATAGACAGGGCCGAAATCTGTACCTTAATGGAGCCTAATTTTAGGTCCATATCCACTCCTGTCTGTAGAAAGTGGAGAAAACGGCCCAGATGGAAATCTTCCGTAGGAGCATTCTTGGCTTCACACCAAGAAACATATTTCCTCCAGATACGGTGATAATGTTTTGCCCTCACCTCCTTCCTAGCCTTTATCAGAGTAGGGATGACTTCCTCCGGAATACCTTTCCCAGCTAGGATTCGGTGTTCAACCGCCATGCCGTCAAACGTAACCGCGGTAAGTCTTGGAACACGCAGGGCCCCTGTTGTAACAGGTCCTCCCTGAGAGTAAGAGGCCATGGATCTTCTGTGAGCATCTCCTGAAGATCTGAATACCAGGCCCTTCGAGGCCAATCTGGAACAATGAAGATTGTTTCCACTCTTTTTTGTCTTATGATTCTCAATATTTTTGAGATGAGAGGAAGAGGGGGGAACACATAGACCGACTGAAACACCCAAGGTGTCACCAGGGCGTCCACCGCTACTGCCTGAGGTTCCCTTGACCTGGCACAATACCTCCGAAGCTTCTTGTTGAGGCGTGACGCCATCATGTCTATGTGAGGAATTCCCCAAAGACTTTTTATCTCTGTAAAAACATCTTGATGAAGTCCCCACTCTCCTGGATGGAGATCGTGTCTGCTGAGGAAGTCTGCTTCCCAGTTGTCCACTCCCAGAATGAAGACTGCTGACAGAGCGCTTACGTGATTTTCCGCCCAGCGAAGAATCCTGGTGGCTTCCGCCATTGCCACTCTGCTCCTTGTCCCGCCTTGGCGGTTCACATGAGCCACGGCTGTGACGTTGTCTGATTGAATCAGAACCGGTAGGTCGCGAAGAAGATTCTCCGCTTGTCGTAGGCCGTTGTATATGGCCCTCAATTCCAGTACGTTGATGTGTAGACCAGCCTCCTGGCTTGACCAGAGCCCCTGAAAATTTCTTCCTAGTGTGACTGCTCCCCATCCTCGGAGGCTCGCGTCCGTGGTCACCAGAACCCAGTCTTGAATGCCGAACCTGCGACCCTCTAGGTGAGCACTTTGCAGCCACCACAGGAGAGACACCCTGGCCCGGGGGAACAGGCTCATCTTCTGATGTATTAGTAGATGGGACCCGGACCACTTGTCCAGGAGGTCCCACTGAAATGTCCTTGCATGAAACCTGCCGAAGGGGATGGCCTCGTAGGCTGCCACCATTTCCCCCAGAACTCGAGTGCATTGATGAACAGACACTCTTTTTGGTTTTAGCAAGTCTCTGACCATGTTCTGGAGGTCCTGGGCTTTTTCCATCGGGAGAAAAACCCTCTTTTGTTCCGTGTCCAGAATCATGCCTAGGAATGATAGTCGAGTCGTTGGAATCCAACCGTGTTGTTGTAGCACTCTCAGGGAGAGCGACACGCTCTTCTGCAATTGATCTCTTGATCTTGCTTTTATCAGGAGATCGTCCAAGTATGGGATAATTGTGACTCCCTGTCTGCGCAGGAGCACCATCATCTCCGCCATCACCTTGGTGAAAATCCTCGGGGCCGTGGAAAGCCCAAACGGCAACGTCTGAAACTGGTAATGACAGTCCTGTACAGCGAATCTCAGGTACGCCTGATGAGGAGGATACATGGGGACATGAAGGTATGCATCCTTTATGTCGAGTGACACCATAAAATCCCCCCCTTCCAGACTGGAGATCACAGCCCGGAGCGATTCCATCTTGAATTTGAACTTTTTCAAGTACAGGTTTAGGGATTTTAGATTTAAAATGGGTCTGACCTGTCACAACTGAGGGCCTGAGCTGACGGGAGGCAGCCTCAGTTGTAGGGGCTGAGATGTACCGGAACCTGGGAGGTTGTATCAGACCCCTGGACATGTAAGTAACATGAATAATAACTGCCCGAAGGCGTGACCACGACAACTTGGATAAAAGTCAATGATGTTTATTATGACAACTCCGCAACACAGCAGCAGTAAAAGAAAACATAAAAGTCAGCAAAGAATAAATACAGTTCCTGGGTACTACAGGGTGGCAGGAGCCACAGGGCACTGGTAGTGTGAGATAGTTCTAATAATCTTCTAGATGGAAAGTCCTTACCAGGCCCAACTGTAGCAATGGAGATAACCCAGGATTGTACCAGCTGGTGTTCCAGGAAAAGCTGGGCTGCTGTAGGTAAAACGGCTGCTGTGGATACTGGCTGGAACCAGACTGTTGTTAGCACGGAGTGGATACTGGCTGGAACCAGTTAAATAATAAATGAACTTGGGAGCGATGAAATATGAGCTGAAATGTAGAGCTTGAGAGCGGAGAAATAATAATACCGGTGGAGAGTGGTAAACTGTAGAAAGGACACCGGCCCTTTAAGAGAAGCTGTACTCTGCTGGAAGCAGGTAATGCTGTAGCTGGAAACAGATGAATCCAAAATGGATCGGAGAGTCAGGCTACACCGCAGGTGGAATGCTGGTGCGGGTCTCTATGGTGGAAGTCTTGAGACAGGAGCTGGAACCTGGAAGACAATCACAGGAGAGAGACAAACAGGAACTAGGTTTGACAACCAAAGCACTGACGCCTTCCTTGCTCAGGCACAGTGTATTTATACCTGCAGCAAGGAAGGGATTGGCTTGGCAATTATGCAGATTAACAATACTGACAACAGATTGGAGGAAATGATCAGCTGACAGAATCCAAGATGGCTGCGCCCATGCAGACACTTGGAGGGAAGTTTGGTTTGTAATCCATGTGGTAATGAAAACAGTAATGGCGGCGCCGGCCACTGGAGACAGGAGACGCCAGGCTGACAAGTGCACATCCGACCACGCGGACACAGCGGAGGCCGCGGCTGACGTAATCGCCACTCTGACACTCTGCATGCAGAAGCTCAGGGACGGCGGCGGAGGCCGCGGGAGACGCCATGCCAGATGTAATATGGCGTGACTGTGACAGCGTCTCAGGGAGACAGGAGAGGATGCAGGAATGTGAACATCAGGATAACAGATGGGATCCGGTCCTGGAGCGCTGAGCCAGCCTTAGGAGGCATCTGATGGGTAAGAAATGGCGTCCAGATATCCGGATCGTGACAGCACCCCCCCCTTTAGGAGTGGCCCCAGGACACTTCTTTGGCTTTTGAGGAAACTTGGAATGGAATCTCCGAACCAAGGCAGGAGCATGGACATCAGAAGCATTGGTCCATAAACGTTCCTCAGGACCATAACCCTTCCAGTCAATAAGATATTGTAGTTGACCGTAACGGTGACGTGAGTCCAGGATCTTGGCCACTTCATACTCAACGCCTCGTTGAGTTTGGACTTTCGGAGTTGGAGGAAGTGAGGAATGAAACCGATTCAAGATCAGTGGCTTCAACAGGGAAACATGGAATGTCCTGGGTATTTTTAAGAAGGGAGGCAACTGGAGTCTGTAAGCAACAGGATTGATGACTTGTTCAATCTTGAAAGGACCGATATAGCGAGGTGCAAACTTCATACTGGGAACTCTTAACCTCAAATTCTTCGTGGATAACCATACCCGATCACCCACCTTGAGAGCAGGAACTGCTCGACGCTTCTTATCCGCAAACTTCTTGTACCTGAATGATGCCTTGAGCAGAGCTGATCGTACGCTCTTCCAGATATTGGCAAACTGATGCAAGGTGATATCCACTGCGGGAACAGAAGTTGCTGGAAGCGGTTGGAACTCAGGGACTTTAGGGTGGAATCCAAAGTTAGTGAAGAATGGTGTTGAAGCAGATGAAGAATGATACTGGTTGTTATGACAGAACTCGGCCCAGGGAAGTAATTGAACCCAGTCATCTTGAGAGGAGGACACATAGATGCGGAGGAAGGCCTCCAAGTCCTGATTCACCCTCTCGGTTTGACCATTGGTCTGAGGATGGTAAGCCGTGGAAAACTTTAGCTTGACTTGGAGGACTTGACATAAACTTCGCCAGAATTTGGCTGTGAATTGAACTCCTCGATCTGAGATAATTTCTTCAGGAAGACCGTGGAGTCGGAAGATCTCTTGTATGAATACTTGAACCAACTTGGAAGCTGACGGAAGACCGGTGAGAGGAATGAAGTGTGCCATCTTGGTGAACCGGTCAACTACCACCCAGATGGTATTGAACTTGTTGCACATGGGTAAATCTGTAATAAAATCCATCGACAAATGGGTCCAAGGTCGACGGGGAACAGATAGTGGAACCAGTTGCCCCGCAGGCGACTGGCGGGATACCTTATGTTGAGCACACTTTGGGCAAGATGCAATAAACTCCAAGACGTCCTTTTTCAGAGTTGGCCACCAATAGGACCTAGAGATAAACTCCAGGGTTTTTTGGATACCTGTATGTCCGGCAAAACGGGAAGCATGGGCCCAATGCATGAGCTTCTTCCTTAGCATCGGTTTCACAAAACTTTTCCCTGATGGGGGCGTAGAGTCCATCCCTACCGTGGAGAATGCCAACGGATTTATAATAGGATGCTTGTCTGAAGACTCTGACTCATTTTCTTGCTACCATGAGCGGGAAAGGGCATCGGCCTTGCGATTCTGAGAGCCCGGACAGAACTGGAGTTTAAAGTCGAACCTGGAAAAGAAAAGTGCCCATCTGGCCTGACGAGGGTTGAGACATTGTGCGCCTTTCAGATATAAAAGGTTCTTGTGGTCTGTAAGTATGGTGATTGAATGAGAAGCTCTCTCCAACAGATACCTCCACTCTTCTAGAGCGAGCTTGATGGCTAGCAACTCCTGGTCGCCAATGGCATAGTTGCGCTCAGCTGGAGAGAACTTCCGGGAGAAGAAACTGCAAGGGTGTAAATGGCCATCTTTAGCCCTCTGAGATAACACCGCTCCTACTCCAACGGAGGAGGCATCCACCTCTAAGATGAAAGGAGAGTCGATGTCAGGCTGTTTCAGAACAGGCGCAGAGATGAACCTTTGTTTTAAAAGATGAAATGCTTGCATGGCTTCTTCAGACCACTTGGACGGGTTAGCACCCTTCTTAGTGAAAGCAGTAATAGGCGCCACAATGGTGGAAAAGTCTCGTATAAACTTTCGGTAATAGTTGGCGAACCCTAAGAACCTCTGGACCCCTTTGAGGGTTAAGGGTACCGGCCAATTTTGGATTGCTTGTAGTTTCTCAGGATCCATCTCTAGTCCGGAACCGGACACAATGTACCCTAGAAACGGAATGGACTTGACTTCAAAGACGCATTTCTCTAATTTGCAATAGAGATGATTGACACGGAGACGGGACAGAACCTCTTTAACCCAAAAACGATGTTCCTCTAAATCGTTGGCAAAAATGAGGATATCGTCTAGATAGACCACGACATGACGGTATAGAATGTCTCTGAAGATCTCATTGACAAAATGCTGGAAGACAGCTGGAGCATTGCTCAATCCGAAGGGCATGACGAGGTACTCATAATGTCCGTCACGGGTGTTAAAGGCGGTCTTCCACTCGTCACCCTCACGGATCCGGATGAGATTGTATGCACCTCTCAAGTCCAGCTTTGTAAAGATGTAGCTCCGCTAACTCTGTCAAAGAGCTCAGTAATCAGGGGTAAAGGATAACGGTTCTTGATGGTAATGTCGTTCAAACCTCTGTAGTCGATGCACGGCCGCAGACCACCATCTTTCTTTTTTACAAAAAAGAAGCCTGCGCCGGCTGGAGAAGAAGAAGGTCGAATGAACCCCTTTGCTAGGTTCTCTTTAATGTATTCCTCCATAGAATGCGTCTCAGGCAGAGACAACGGATAAGTTCGGCCTCGAGGTGGAACCTTCCCTGGAACGAGATCAATCGGGCAGTCCCATTCTCTATGAGGAGGAAGGATATCAGCAGAAGCTTTACTGAACACATCCGTGAAATCTTGATATGGAGGAGGTGGAACATCAGACGACCTGGGGGAGGAAGAACAGACAGGCAATACTTTAAACAAACATGTCTCAGCACAGGAGGAACCCCATGCCAGGATTTGCGTAGTCGTCCAATCAATCGTAGGATTGTGAAGACGGAGCCATGGAAGGCCCAGGACCACAGGATGTGTGGCTCTTGGAATCACTAAAAAAGAAATAAGTTCGGAATGAAGAACTCCCACTCTCAGACGAACTGGTAGAGTCCTTAAAGAAATAACTGCATCAAAAATCTTGCTGCCATCCACGGCAGTTAAAGAAATGGACGAAGGAAGTCTCTCGGTGGGTAGGGACCACCGTTTAACATAGGCTTCAGAAATAAAGTTCCCAGCTGCTCCGGAATCAAGGAGGGCAACGACGTTCCGATAACGTTGAGCAACTTGAAGCGAAACTGGGAGATTACAATCTTGAGGAGATGGAGAGGAGATCATTACTCCTAGCCGGCCCTCTCCTTGGCGAGCTAGGATTTGGAGTTTCCCGGACGTTTGGGACAGGCATTAATGGTGTGAGACGGAGCTGCACAATAGAGACAGAGAGACTCGGAGAGACGTCTTCGGCGCTCAGCAGGAGTTAAACGGGAACGGCCAATTTGCATGGGCTCATCTTTAGTTGGTGACAGTTGGCGAGGAGGAGGAGCAGAAGATTTTGGAGCAGATGATCTTCCACGCTCAGTTGCTCTCTCTCTGAAACGTAAATCCACTTTCGTGCAGAGTGAGATTAGCTCATCTAACTTAGAAGGTAAGTCTCTGGTAGCTAACTCATCTTTAATACGCTCAGATAAGCCATGCCAGAATGCAGCATACAGGGCCTCGTCGTTCCATGCCAGTTCGGATGCCAGGATCTGGAACTGTATCAGATATTGTCCTACAGTACGTGACCCCTGGCGTAAACGGAGAATCTCGGATGAAGCTGAGGTTACCCGGCCTGGCTCGTCGAAGATGCGCCTGAATGTTGACACGAATGCAGTGTAAGAAGATAGCAGGGTGTCGGACCTCTCCCATAACGGTGATGCCCAATCAAGGGCTGAGCCACTGAGAAGAGAAATAATGTAGGCAATTTTTGTACGGTCACTGGGAAAATTGCCAGGTTGTAGCTCAAACTGAATCTCACACTGGTTGAGAAATCCCCTGCAGAATCTTGGAGATCCGTCAAATTTTGCTGGCGTTGGAAGATGAAGACGTGGAGCAGAAATGGGTAAGGTGGGTGGGGTTATAGCTGGAGTCACTGTGGTTGACGCACCAGACGCGCCTGATCCACGGAGAGTTGTCTGAATCCCATCCAGCCGAGTAGAGAAATCCTGGAGACAGCGGATGATGTGGCCCTGTGCAGCCTCCTGATGTTCTAGTCGGGCTGCCAGTTCTTGCATCGGCCTGGCCGCTTGATCCTGGTCTCCGGCTGGATTCATTAGGTCAGTGCTTACTGTCACAACTGAGGGCCTGAGCTGACGGGAGGCAGCCTCAGTTGTAGGGGCTGAGATGTACCGGAACCTGGGAGGTTGTATCAGACCCCTGGACATGTAAGTAACATGAATAATAACTGCCCAAAGGCGTGACCACGACAACTTGGATAAAAGTCAATGATGTTTATTATGACAACTCTGCAACACAGCAGCAGTAAAAGAAAACATAAAAGTCAGCAAAGAATAAATACAGTTCCTGGGTACTACAGGGTGGCAGGAGCCACAGGGCACTGGTAGTGTGAGATAGTTCTAATAATCTTCTAGATGGAAAGTCCTTACCAGGCCCAACTGTAGCAATGGAGATAACCCAGGATTGTACCAGCTGGTGTTCCAGGAAAAGCTGGGCTGCTGTAGGTAAAACGGCTGCTGTGGATACTGGCTGGAACCAGACTGTTGTTAGCACGGAGTGGATACTGGCTGGAACCAGTTAAATAATAAATGAACTTGGGAGCGATGAAATATGAGCTGAAATGTAGAGCTTGAGAGCGGAGAAATAATAATACCGGTGGAGAGTGGTAAACTGTAGAAAGGACACCGGCCCTTTAAGAGAAGCTGTACTCTGCTGGAAGCTGGGCTGGAAGCAGGTAATGCTGTAGCTGGAAACAGATGAATCCAAAATGGATCGGAGAGTCAGGCTACACCGCAGGTGGAATGCTGGTGCGGGTCTCTATGGTGGAAGTCTTGAGACAGGAGCTGGAACCTGGAAGACAATCACAGGAGAGAGACAAACAGGAACTAGGTTTGACAACCAAAGCACTGACGCCTTCCTTGCTCAGGCACAGTGTATTTATACCTGCAGCAAGGAAGGGATTGGCTTGGCAATTATGCAGATTAACAATACTGACAACAGATTGGAGGAAATGATCAGCTGACAGAATCCAAGATGGCTGCGCCCATGCAGACACTTGGAGGGAAGTTTGGTTTGTAATCCATGTGGTAATGAAAACAGTAATGGCGGCGCCGGCCACTGGAGACAGGAGACGCCAGGCTGACAAGTGCACATCCAACCACGCGGACACAGCGGAGGCCGCGGCTGACGTAATCGCCACTCTGACACTCTGCATGCAGAAGCTCAGGGACGGCGGCGGAGGCCGCGGGAGACGCCATGCCAGATGTAATATGGCGTGACTGTGACAGCGTCTCAGGGAGACAGGAGAGGATGCAGGAATGTGAACATCAGGATAACAGATGGGATCCGGTCCTGGAGCGCTGAGCCAGCCTTAGGAGGCATCTGATGGGTAAGAAATGGCGTCCAGATATCCGGATCGTGACATGACCGAACCATCCGGCTTCGGGACCATGAACAGGGTCGTATAGTACCCTTTCCCCTGTTGGACTAGGGGAACCTTGACAATCACTTGCTGTTGACAGCTTTTGAATTGCAGCTAACACTACTTCCCTCTCCGGGGAAGAAGCTGGCAAGGCCGACTTGAAAAATTGGCGAGGGGGCACCTCTTCGAATTCCAGTTTGTAGCCTTGGGATACAATATCCGTCGCCCAAGGATCCACGTCTGACAGAACCCAGACCTGGCTGAAGAGTCGAAGACGTGCCCCCACCGGTGCGGACTCCCTCAGTGGAGCCCCAGCGTCATGCGGTGGATTTAGTAGAAGCCGGGGAGGACTTCTGCTCCTGGGAACTAACTGGAGCAGGTGCTCTCTTTCCTCTACCCTTACCTCTGGCGAGGAAAGATGAGCCCCGACTTCTTCTGGACTTATGCGATCGAAAGGACTGCATCTGATATTGTGGAGTTTTCTTTTGTTGTGGGGGAACAAAAAGGCAAAAAAGTAGATAAAAGGTAGATAAACCTCCATATGCTTCTTTGAGTCGGCATCGCCCGTCCATTGGCAGGTCCACAGGGCTCGCCTAGCAGAAATCGCCATGGCGTTGGCTCTCGAACCTAGCAGCCCAACGTCTCTTTGAGCGTCCCTCATATATAAGACTGCGTCTTTAATGTGGCCTAAGGTCAATAAAATGGTATCCCTGTCTAGGGTATCAAGGTCAGCTGACAAGGTATCTGTCCAAGCTGCAACTGCACTACACACCCATGTCGACGCTATTGTCGGTCTTAGCAAAGCACCTGTATGTGCATAAATAGACTTTAAAGTAGTTTCCTGTCTGCGATCAGCAGGATCCTTGAGGGCTGCCGTGTCCGGAGACGGTAGCGCCACCTTCTTGGACAGGCTTGTTAAAGCCTTGTCCACCCTGGGTGAGGATTCCCAATGTACCCTGTCCTATGCAGGGAAAGGATACGCCATAAGAATCCTTTTGGGAATCTGCAGTTTTTTATTTGGAGTTTCCCAAGCTTTTTCAAATAACACGTTAAGCTCATGGGATGGGGGAAAGGTTACCTCAGGTTTCTTTTCCTTATACATGCGCACCCTCGTGTCAGGGACCGATGGGTCATCTGTTATATGCAAAACATCTTTTATTGCAATAATCATATAATGAATACTTTTGGGCGCCCTTGGGTGTAACCTCGCATCATCGTAGTCGACACTGGAGTCAGAATCCGTGTCGGTATCAGTGTCTGCTATTTGGGATAGCGGACATTTTTGAGACCCAGAAGGGCCCGGTGACCCAGTCGAAGCGGTGGATTCACTCCCAGCTTTTTCTCTGGACTCTGCTTTGTCCAATCTCTTATGTAATAAGGTCACATTTGCATTTAAAACATTCCACATGTCCATCCAATCATGAGTCGGCGTTGCCGACGGAGACACCACAATCATCTGCTCCACCTCCTCCTTAGCTGAGCCTTCCGCATCAGACATGCCGACACACTCGTACCGACACCCACAGGGATATAGTTATAAGGAGACAGTTCCCCAATAAGGCCCTTTGGAGAGACAGAGAGAGAGTATGCAAGCACACACCCAGCGCCAACTGACACTGGAACATAATCTCCCAGATAATAGCGCTTTTATCTTAATCACTGTGTTAATACACTCACTGCGCCTTACAAGTGCCCCCCCCCCTCCTCTTTTCAGCCCTGTGTCACCGTGTTCAGCAGGGGAGAGACCGGGGAGCCAGCTTCTCTGCAATCTCTGTGGAGAAAATGGCGCTGGTTAGTGCTGAGGGACCAAGCTCCGCCCCTCCAGCGGCGGGCTTCGATCCCGCTCAAAGTATCACAAAACTGGCGGGGGATTTATAGAATTACTGCCTCCGCAGTGTCTAACCTTATAATGCCAGATTTAGAGGTTTTTATTGCTGCCCAGGGCGCCCCCCCTGCGCCCTGCACCCATCAGTGCCCGCTAGTGTGTGGGAGCAATGGCGCACAGCGTTACCGCTGCGCGCTTACCTCAGTGAAGATCTGAAGTCTTCTGCCGCCTTGAAGTCTTCTTTTCTTCTTATACTCACCCGGCTTCTATCTTCCGGCTCTGCGAGGAGGACGGCGGCGCGGCTCTGGGACGAACAGCGAACCTGCGTTCCGACTCCCTCTGGAGCTAATGGTGTCCAGTAGCCTAAGAAGCAGAGCCAATCACTTAAGTAGGTCTGCTTCTCTCTCCTCAGTCCCACGATGCAGGGAGCCTATTGCCAGCAATGCTCCCTGAAAATAAAAAACCTAACAAAATTCTTTATCAGAGAAACTCAGGAGAGCTCCCATGTAATGCACCCAATCTCCTCTGGGCACAGGATCTAACTGAGGTCTGGAGGAGGGGCATAGAGGGAGGAGCCAGTGCACACCCATTCTAAAGTTCTTTATAGTGCCCATGGCCCTCATTCCGAGTTGTTCGCTCGCTAGCCGCTTTTCGCAGCAGTACACACGCTAAGCCGCCGCCCTCTGGGAGTGTATCTTAGCTTAGCAGAATTGCGAACGAAGTATTCGCAATATTGCGAAAAGATTTTTCTGTGCAGTTTCTGAGTAGCTCGAGACTTACTCTTCCAGTGCGATCAGTTCAGTGCTTGTCGTTCCTGGTTTGACTTCAGAAACACACCCAGCGTTTGCCCAGACACTCCCCCGTTTCTTCAGCCACTCCCGCGTTTTTCCCAGAAACGGCAGCGTTTTTTCACACACTCCCATAAAACGACCAGTTTCCGCCCAGAAACACCCACTTCCTGTCAATCACACTACGATCACCAGAACGAAGAAAAAACCTTGTAATGCCGTGAGTAAAATACCAAACTTCTTAGCAAATTTACTTGGCGCAGTCGCAGTGCGAACATTGCGCATGCGCAATTAGCGGAAAATCGCTGCGATGCGAAGAAAATTACCGACCGAACAACTCGGAATGAGGGCCCATGTCTCCTGCGGAGCCCGTCTATACCCCATGGTCCTTACGGAGTCCTCAGCATCCTCTAGGACGTAAGAGAAATATTATATTTACCAACAAAATTAACATTAAATGTTTTCAAAGTATTCACCAGAGGAGACTTTGCAATGTTGCATGCCGTCAAATCACTTGGTGAAGCAGCTGAACCAGTCCGAAGCAGGTATACCTTCTACATGCTGGAAGAAGGTCTCCATTGCAGCTTCTGGTAACTCAAAACAAATCCCACGAATCTTGCGCTTGATCTGTGGAAGCACAAAGAAGTCGCAGGGAGCCATGTCTAGACTGTACAGCGGATGATCAAGCTCCAGGATGCGTTCATGGGACAGAAAATCCACCACTTTCCTGGACTTGTTGGCAGGTTCTTGGATGGTGTCTGGAAATGGCTTCCAGTACTTACAGCAGGCATTGGTTGGTTTACCAGTCCAGTCCCCAGTGACTGCTGAACAAGTGGTACATTAGATACATGACCAATCTTGGCCACAAGAACAGCCACCATTTGCTTGTCCACACTGCACTCACATCAGTAACTACTGTGATGATGAACCTCCCAACTGGGGTCCACTGAACCGACTGTTGTTTGGTCTCGGGGATTCATGACCCCTGATGATGTCCCAGACAGAGTTTGAGCAGCATGTTGCAGCATCAAGTCACCCGAGCCTTCTTTAGCTCTTGAGTCAGCTGATGGGACACCTAGCGTGCAGAAACATTGCTCAGGGCATGCTTTTTGTGGAGTATGGAGTATGAAGCAGATGGTTCCCGATGAGATGCCTATCTCCTTCTCTAACTGTGCCACTGTCACCATGGCATCCATCTTAACTGTGTCCCGCACAGCAGCAATGTTGTCCTCGGTGATGGTGGACACAGGTTGTCAGCAACGCTCCTAGTCTTCCAGGGACTGTCTCCCATGCTGAAATTATGCAAGACACTCGGGTCCTGATTCAGGACAGTGCTTTCTCAACAAAAGCAGCTCGCAGTCAGTCAAAACTCTCCTACTGTCGCAGACCACTCTTGTAGTCATAGAAGACCATGGCTCTCCAGTGGCCTCTGCTGAGCTCCATAACGAGTTCATGAAGGTGAACATGCTAACGTCTTCTGTGTGCAGTGCTGTTCATACAGATAGAGCCACGCTAATCCTAGCTCAATCTGTGCCTGGGTGCGTCCGCCTGGGAATGCCTACCGCCGCGTCCGTGACGCACACCCACCCCATTCACTTGAATAGATGCGTCTCAGTGTGCTCCTGGCGTGCCTAGGCAGAGGGATCGCCTAGGCACGCCGGGAGCTCCTCTGTGCGACGGAGCCACCTCAGATGAGTGCGGCTCCAACTGTATATGGTAAACTTTATTCATTACAGATCACAACCACACAAGTAAGATTATGTCTACTCTACCTATGCCCTGCACATCTGGAATCATATTGCACAGATTACTGTTCCAATCGTAGTCCACGTAGATCGTTAAGTATGAAAAAGGAAAAAAAAAAAGGAAAAAAATATGAAAAACTCATGTCGACCTAGCACATGTCGACCTAGAAACCCTGTCAACCTTCAGACCCTGTTGACCTAGTGACTGTCGACCTATAGTGGTCGACCTAAACATTGTCAACCTTCAGACCGGATCCCATTTTTAAATGTGTGTGTCAGTATTGGTGTTATTTGTTCACTTATTTACCAATGATCTACCGACGTCAAAGAGTAGATCTCAGGTCCCAAAAGCCCAGCCACCCCTGGCTTAACATAAAATTCAGGACAATCGGATTTCAACGGTTCAAAATAACTCAGTATTTGCTAGTATTTATATCGGTATGAAATACCTACAATAAAAATCCCGACGGTCGAAATCCCAACAGAAATTGACAGACGGTCAAAATCCCGACATGGACAAAATACCGACATGGACAAAATAGCGACACGGAAAATGCCGACAGATCAAAATGCCGACATGCATTTTTTTTTAAAAAAAATTGTGTGTATGTCAACATAGGTCGACAGGGACACCATAGTCATACAGTACCATCCACTGGGATGGCAAAGTATGAACAAGTCGGTTTCAATGAAAAAAAAATCATGAAAAACTCATGTTGGCATTTTGACCTGTCGACATTTTACATGACGGTAATTTGACCGTGTCTGTATTTTAAATGTCGGGATTTTGACCTGGTCGGGATTTTGACCATCTGTCAAGTGAAATCGGGATTTTGAGCATTGGGATTTTGATAGTCGGTAAATTGACTGCATCCCCATGGAACCATGTAAAAAAAACACATAATAAAATCTTCCCGACTGTATAAAGTAATGAGGTGAAATCTTCAACGTGATGCCAGGGGACTGAATTGTATTGCTGCTTGCATGAACATATCTTCTTAACTATGTGATTTGCTTCAAAACTTGTGGTGACGCATGGAACGCTTTTATAGAAGGAATGCTACTTAAAAAGCACTTGTCATGAAAAATAGGGTTGTGGGTTGAGCAAATTTAAAAAGATCAATGAACAAAATTGTACATAAGTAATGACACATACTGTACCATCAATGGAAGAATACAGTATAAACCAGAGGTTCTTAAACGCAGTCCTCAAGGCACCCAACAGTCCAGGTTTTAAGTTTATCCATGCTTGGCCTCAGGTGACTAGCACCTCAGTCAATTTGCTATGACTATCTGTGCTGAGCCATGAATACAGGTTGAGTATCCCTTATCCAAAATGCTTGGGACCAGAGGTATTGTGGATATGGGATTTTTCCGTATTTTGGAATAATTGCATACCATAATGAAATATCATGGCGATGGGACCTAAATCTAAGCACAGAATGCATTTATGTTTCATATACACCTTATACACACAGCCTGAAGGTAATTTTAGCCAATATTTTTTATAACTTTGTGCATTAAACAAAGTGTGTGTACATTCACACAACTCATTTATGTTTAATATACACCTTATACACACAGCCTGAAGGTCATTTAATACAATATTTTTAATAACTTTGTGTATTAAACAAACTTTGTGTACATTGAGCCATCAGAAAACAAAGATTTCACTATCTCACTCTCACTCAAAAAAGTCCGTATTTCGGAATATTCCGTATTTCGGAATATTTGGATATGGGATACTCAACCTGTATACCTAAAACCTGGACTATTGGGGTGCCTTAAGGGCAGCATTTGAGAACCTCTGGTATACACACAATAGCAGGCAGTAAAGCTATGTACAATATGGCCAGCAACTGACTCACTCTGGACAGGATGTTAAAAACAATGTCATTGCAAACGTTTGAGATCACACGGGATGACCCTCCTTGTGAATACATATAGGGGGACATGTACTAAGCAGTGATAAAAGTGGAGAAGTTGCCCAAGGCAACTAATCAGCTACTCTGTATACTTTTATAGTATGCAAATTATAAATGTTACGTCAATGCTGATTGGTTGCCATGAGCAACTTCTCCACTGGCTCACTTCTCCACTTTTATCACTGCTTAGTACATGTCCTCCTTAATCACATGTTAAATTACTTGGTTGTACAGTATTATTTCAAATAAAAAGAAACAAAGAAAATAACTGCTGTTCGGGAGTAATTTAGATGAGTTATTGGAAGGGGTGTTAGACCGTTACTATTACAAAAGCTTTCCTGTGAAACTGAATCATTGCAGTATAACAGAATGTCCAGTTCTTTGCAACATGATAAGGACATATTACTCACAATGGATTTTGTTTATTCACTACATACTGTAGTACATACTGTTCCTCTCTGGAGGAAACAGAAAGACTTACTTCTAGGAATATAGAACACTCAGATTAATGAAATCAGGTGCTGAGATGAAGCAATATTTTAAAATAGTACAGATTCATGTCAATTGAGGAAGACAAGCAAGGAAATGTGGAAAACCTGTTTTACTGAACTCATAGGCATGCGCAGAACATTTTATTAGGGGGTGGACGACTAGAGTGGCGTGCCTAGCACCGCCTATTAGGCATGCCTAGCACCAAGTATTAGCAGTCAATGCCTTCAGCAATATAGAGATATATATTCAGTGAAAGGCTGCAGCACTATATAAACAGTCCAACAGGGGGCACTCTCCAGAGTTCTATATAAAATGAAGAATAATAAATTTATTGCACATACTCAACTTGCACAGGTTACTTCCCAAACGGTAGCGGAAACATTTGGGAAGTAACCTGTGCAAGTTGAGTATGTTCAATAAATGTATTATTCTTCATTATATATAGGGAGAGTGCCCCCTGTTGGACTGTTTATATATTTATGATACCTTGGTATCCGGTGGACACCTCGGCTGCTGATTTTTCCTGAGTATGTGAGTGCGACGTGTGTGTGTGTGCTGAGCCAAGCAATCAGTAGTTTAGTGAGTATATAGACTATAGGTGCACCCAGGAAACTACTGATTGCTTGGCTCAGCTAATATATATATATGTGTGTGTGTGTGTATATATATATATATATATATTATTGATTTTTTTTTAGAATAAGGTAATAACCCTTTATTTATTTTTTTATGCATAACTTTATCCCCCCACCCCTGGCTGGCCTGAACCCCTCTCAGTCTTTCACCTGGTGCACACAGTGAGTGAGTGAGTGAGTGAGTGATCATTCATTCAAGTCTTGACTCACTCATATTCTTAAGGCTCAGGCAGGAAAGCTGTGTCCAGGCGACACCATCACTGTCCTCCTCCAGCAGCGGCTAGTCCTAGGCTCCAGACAGTCCTCCTGGCGTGTGTTGGGCTGTTGAACAGGGCAGAGCACACACGAGTGACTGGACTAGCAACTGAGCACGGGCGGGAATGAAGAGAGAGAGGCAGCGCGGTGTGACGTGCTGATGTCACACCGCGCAATCAGATCATGATGGCAGGTGGGCTGGGTTGTGCAGCCAGCCCCCCACCCACCGCAGTGAGTCTGTCTAACCGGCGGCGCAGCGGGAGGAGGTGACTGTGGAACAGCCCGGGAAGCGATGCAGGTGATCCGATCACCACTATCAACAGACAGCGATAATCAGATCGCAGGCGTGACGTGCCGGAGGTGCCGGACATTAGGGGGTGCCTGTGCGCACCAGGCACCCCCCCCCCCCCCCCGTGTGCACTCTTATGACTGAACTCATACAAGAAACAGAGGAAGTGATGCTCAAGGCTAAAATATATTTTAAAAAAATACTGTCATTAAAAAAATTGTCATTAGCGACCCACCCAACTTCGTATGTGAGCTGACATACTTCACTAAAAAAAGTCACTCCTTTTTGGCTCCCTTTTGTCATGCATCGTCGCACACACTGCCCCCTAAGCTGCGGTCGGTCACTGTTTGGAGGTGGTGAATCCAAAGACGCAGGAGCTGCAATGCACCCATCTCTGAATGAGGCCCATAATTCCTACAGCCACAGTGAACCACATATTTGGGTACCTTTTCATTAGAGATGTAGACAAATCCTCAAGTGTTTCTTGATTTTTTTTTTAAATTGATAAAAACATCTAAATCATGTAATTTGAACCTGTCACACAGAGCCTTTACCGTAATATTAACATCTGGCCTGATTTATTGACGGACGCAATGGGATATATTCAATACCTGTCGGATCCTTTCCAACAGAAAGGATCCAATAGGTCAGTATTCAATGCTGGGCCAAACCAGACAGGTTTGGCCCATTCCCGACAATGGCATTTAGACTTTCTTTAAAGTCGGACTGACATTGTCGGAAACGGGGCTAAAACCTGTCGGGTTTGGCCGCGCTTCCGACAGCCAACGTGGATTCCGACAATCCTAGTTGTTTTCCGATAAGTGGTGAATTTCCGACATGTCGGAAAAAATCAGCCAGCATTGAATACAGTAGGTCAGAAACCCTTCCGACCTAAACCTGTCGGAAACTGCCGGCTTTCCGACAAGATGGCAGTTTCCGACAGGTATTGAATACACCCCTATGGCGACTGAAGCTGCAATTGTGCTAAATTATTTTCTAAACCCAGCAGCCCTGGAAAGTATTGAGATGCCCAGCGGAGCAATCGCAAGAGGCAGCAACTGCGTACACATTCCCTGCAAACACACAATGACCACGACACACCTGCGTTTCTGCAACCACTATCCCATCAACACCCACAAATGGTGCCTGACTATCAATCACTCTGCATAAAGGTAAATGCTACAAGTGGCATCGCTCCTAGACATTGGGGAATGTGGTTTAGAAATTAAAATTGACTCTGTTATTAGTCTAATATTTTGGGGATGTGTCCTCTTACATCTTGCCTCAATATGCCAGGTAGCGGGAGATGTCTGGCGTGAGTGAGCTGATAGGTCCTGTGCAACTGGTAGCATCTGGCATCTTTTTTTTTTGCCAAAAATGCATCTTATTTGCATTGCTATGCGATAGGACGCACAAGCAGCCTTTGCTTATTAACATGATATGCAGCATGCTTATATTTCCTGTGCAGCTGCGTCTGTATCTGCATATGAAATGGTATGTTACAGTATATTCTAGGAAAACACTGTACAGTAACTAAGCATTTTGTATGCAGATACAGTCACAGATGCACACAGACTATAGGCATGCCGCATATAATTTTAATAAGCAAAAGTTGCTTGTGCATTATTTTGTGAATAAGACGCATTTTAAGGGATAGAATCGCACGTAGATGCTTGTTGCTACAGAGTCATGCCACAGCATGGCGTGACTAGTAGAGCTGTTTAACGTGCAGGGTGCCTAGATGTAAGTGGACACATTTGTACTTCGAGTTTGTGTATGATTTGAGTTCAGTTTTCAATTAGAATGCCAGTAAATCAGGGGATGCTACAGTATATTTGCCTATGTAAAAGGATGTTTTGCAAATATTCGAGTTTGAGTGGGATTCGGTTTTTATATTCGATTTTACCTTTAGTAAATCTCCAAATGCAAAAACAAATGAAAATCGAATGCAAATCGAATGCAAAATCACTAATAAACTAAAATAAAAAAATACCCCCTAGAGCGCAGGTAACCGTGCCTCAGCCAAAAAAAAATAAAAAATAAAAAAATAGATTTGCCCCTAGTTCTTAAGGGGCCTCTAGGCTTCAGCCTAGTCAATCTAATGAATAATACTGCCCTGACTATGTCTGGTGAGGTCACTGCAATATGGGTGCCAGTTACATAATTCAGACACCTCACACTCAGGGACTGTATAAGAAAATCAATGGTTTACATACACAAAACTCAGAACAGCTGCTACTGTAGGTAAATCTTGTTAAAGATGCTCTACCACCTATAAGAAGGTGGTGAGCGCATATTCTATCACCATCATAGCTCCAGCAAGTTGTGATTGGTCTTCCTGCTCCCTCCTCCGATTCAGATGGTTAACAGGATAAAAACAACTGTATACAGCAGGACGGACCCTGCATTGTAAACTCATACTAGGTGTTAGTGCAGCTTTAAAGACGTTTCATGTGTGGGCTTCCACGTTTATGGCTTGTGGAACAAAACAACTAAATACATAAGACACATCACCTATTTAATTATTCTTAGTGAAGGGAAAGAGCACCAGGAACCTAATAACACTGCCAAAGAAAGTACATGAAGTCTACAGTGAAAAAGCCAATGAGCTTATCCTACTAATGTTGTTGAGAAATAGGAATGCCTAATTCATGTCATGCAATTACAACATTGCAAATAAAAAAAATAATAATTCTAATTATGCTTCTAAACATACCTGTTAATATTAATAAAGTGGCTTCTCCAAATCAAGAGAACAAACACAGCTAATGGAATGTCTTCATGTTTGAACCCATAGTCAAATCTTAACTATAGCCTGCCCCCTTCAGCATCGGATTCTACCACATCTACATAAACCGCTTTGGGAAGATTAAGGTCCATTTAATCCTAGGACAAAAACATGACATTACAGGCCTGATTCAGATGTGGCTGGAGTTCCTATTGCTGCTGCTTACACAGAAGCAGCAGCGATAGAACTAATGGTAATGCAGCAGGCCTCCCCCATCGGGCAGCTTGCGGCATCCATGGGGACAAGCGCAAGCCACTCGTCGCAGAGGACAGGAAATCTCTTTGCAACAACGGAGATCCCTGGCCTCTTTCCTCCCCATAAACGACGGTGATATGCCTCTATTTACACAAAAGTAGCCCATCGCCGCTTCCATCACTGACAGTCTGATGCCGGGTCCTGCCCATGCACAAAGTACTGAACATCGGTACTTTGCGGCGCAGTACAGATCTCCATCCAGATAGGAATCAGGCCCTGCTTGCTATAGTTCTTTTTTCACTGGAGATCATTACCTATGTTGATCACTGCCTATACAGCTAAATCACAAACCTCTGCTGTCATTTTTGAGTTAAAACTATAAAGCGACCATGTAGGGTCTATAAAAAAATTCCATTTAATAGGGTTCTCTAAAATTAGAATGTGCTGTTCCCATAGAAATCTTGATTTCTATCATTTGATTTACTTGATTGAATCTGTTTCAGTAAACTGCATACCATATTGTATTAAATTGAGTTAGCTACAGACATGCTGCCAGTAAATTCTTAATAAGGGAGCTGCCTGAACAAACTCTGTTAAGTGGTCCTGACGGGCTATCTGTAATCAATTAAAATTGATTAGTAGTATCTTATAACTTGAATCTAGTCAAACAAAAGCATGTAGTTTTGGAGTCCGATATTTCTACTACTACTGAAAATGAACATGGAGAAGTATAAAGATTATAAAGACATCAGAATTGCCATTGCTGTCCTATTGGTTAAAAATAGGTTATCAGCGACTTCCGGTGTCGGGGCTGATGGGATAAGCCGCGCATTCCCGGAGCTCTGCTGCCTCAGCGCCCACTGACCCTTTACATCGCCGTTTTCACGGCGACCAGCGGCAGCTCTCATATCCCCAGCTGGCGGTGACAACTTTGGGAGTCTGTATGGACAGATTCCTGTCCCCATCGATGCCTCCTAAGACCCAGAAAACGAGGCAAGGCAAAGGCAGGGAATCCAATATGGTGGCAGCGACGGGAGCTCCCGCACTTCTCACATAAGGTACCCCTTTGCTCTCAAATCTTTCCTCTGCCCTGGACCTGGTATCACCCACTCATGCCTCTGATCCCCCTATTACCTATGCTGTACTTGTGCAAGCCATCACTGACACCATTAAACCCCTGCTGCAGGAGCATGTGGCAAAGCTCTCACAGGCTATACAACAGGTGTCCTCACAGGTCACACAGCTGCACTCGGAAATTGCTGTTCTGGAAAACAAAGTGGGGGCTAATTTTCACGATATTCAGGAAACCAAATCCCTCTCAACTCGTTCACAAAAGGATTCACACCAACTTTGGAATAAATGACAAGATTTGGAGAATTGCTCATGTCATAACAACCTTAGGGTTGTGGGGCTCCCCGAACCACTGAAAGGACCTGCTTTATATAATTTCTTGAAAATCTCACTGCTGGATTTACTGGGCCTTAAAAACGTTTGTTCTGATTTAGTCATCAAGCGGGCACACAGAATTGGCCCTTTAAGAGATCAGCAGGGTAAAAGACCCAGAGTGGTGATATTTTGCTTAATTACGTCCATAAAGAGGCGATATGGATGGCGCCTCGCCGACACTGTGATTTGGTCTGGGAAGACACCAAACTTCTGATATTCCAAGACTACTCCTCTGAGGTGACTAAAGCTTGCAAGGATTTCTCACACATCTGCTCTCAATTTATTAAAAGAGGTCGGAAATTTGCCTTGCTATTCCCAGCGAAGCTGCGCATATTTGATGGCCAAACTCCGGTGGAATTTCTTTCACCTGATGACGCGGCAGCTTATCTCCGCACTAAGGAGTCCTCTTC